>NW_020837952.1:13175341-13462776 GCF_003676395.1 Aethalodelphis obliquidens
ACGCAGGCCTCTCACTGTTGTGGCCTCTCGCGTTGCGGAGCACAGGCTCCGGACACGCAGGCTCAGCAGCCATGGCTCACGGGCCCAGCCACTCCGCGGCATGTGGGATCCTCCCGGACCGGGGCACGAACCCGTGTGCCCTGTATCGGCAGGCGGACTCTCAACCACTGCGCCACCAGGGAAGCCCTGGCCACTTGTTTTTGTAAATAAAGTTTTATTGGAAAGCAGCCATGCCCATTCATTTACATATTAACTATGGCTGCTTTCATGCTGCAGGGGCAGAGTTGAGTAGTTGTGTCAGAAATCTAATGGCCCACAAAGCCTAAAATATTTAGTATCTGGCGCTTTTCAGAAAAAGTTTGCCAACCACTGAATTAGACTAAATTAAAATTAGGAATTTCAGGTCATCGAAGAGCATCATTAAGAATGTGAAAAGGCAAGTCTCAGAGTGGGAAAAACATATATCTGACAAAGGTTTCCTGTCCAAAATATATAATGAACCCCTATAAATTAATAAGAAAATAAGCTCAATAGAAAAATGGGGGAGATACTTCCCTGGTGGTTCAGTGGGTGTGACACTGTGCTCCCAATGCAGAGGGTCCATGTTCAGTCCCTGGTCGGGGAACTAGATCCCGCACGCATGCCACAACTAAGAGTTCACATGTCGCAACTAAGACCCGGCACAGCCAAAATAAACAAATAAATAAATATTTTTTAAAAAACAAGCAAAGAAAACTGGGGGAAAGAGATGAATAGGTACTCATCTCACAATAGAAGAATGGCCAACACATTTTTTTTTTTGGCCACACTGCGTGTCTTATGGGATCTTAGTGTACCAACCAGGGATTGAACCCAGGCACCCTGCAGTGGAAGCACAGGGTCTGAACCACTGGACCTCCAGGCAATGCCCTGGCCAACACATATATTAAAACGTGCTCAACAGCATTAGTCAGGAAATGCAGACTGAGAAATTGCTAATCAAGGGAGTTCCCTGGTGGTCTAGTGGTTAGGATTCTGTGCTTTCACTGCCTTGGCCCAGGTTCAATCCTTGGTTGGGGAACTGCAAGCCATGCAGTATGACCACAAAAAAGAAAAGGAAAAAAAAGAAATTGTTAATCAAAACCGTAAAGAGATAGCACTATACCGCAGAATGACTAAAATTAAAAGACTGAAAATATTAAGTGATGACAAGAATATGGAGCAACTTGAACTCCCATATGCTGCTGGTGGGAGTGTAAATTAGCACAAGTACTTTGAAAAACTATTTGGCAGTATCTACTAAAGATGCAGCCAAAATAAATAGACTAAATAAAAAAATTAGTTGAATATCAGGCAAAACGAATCTGTGATGTCAGAAGTCTAGAAAGTAATTTCCTTTGGGAACGATGGAAGGGATCATAACTGGAGGGGTCCTGAGGGGCTTGATGCTGCCAATGTTCTACATTTTTTTTTTTTTTTTTTTTTGCGGTACGCGGGCCTCTCACTGTTGTGGCCTCTCCCATTGTGGAGCACAGGCTCCAGACGCGCAGGTTCAGCAGCCATGGCTCATGGGTCCAGCCGCTCCACGGCATGTGGGATCTTCCCGGATCGGGGCACGAACCTGTGTCCCCTGCATCAGCAGGCGGACTCTCAACCACTGCGCCACCAGGGAAGCCCTTCTGTTCTACATTTTGATCTAGGTGGTTACATGGGTATATTTACTTTGTGATGATTCACTGAGCTGTACTCCTAAGTGTTACACATTTTATGTATGTAAATTTTACTTAATTCAGTCTTAATTAAAAGACTTCAGTTTTGAGTTTCTGGGACTGAGTAGGGGAATGGCAAGGTCTGATTAGCTGAAGACTGGACACCTCAACCAATCACTGTGGCAAGGGCAATGAGTCTATCTAGACTGATTGTTGACAAGTATTTTTCAACAGGGGTGCTATTGGCATTTTGAGAAGTTAGGTCTTCAAGGTGCAAGACTGTCCCACAGCATCCCTGGCCCCCCAAACAGTAAATGCCAGTAGATGCCCCACCATCCCCCCCATTTCTCAATTTGGTGTGTAGGGGGTGGGGGAGGGCACATCCTGCTTTGTTTGAAGGCAACCCCTTTATTTATTGACTGATTGATTTTAAAGAATTTAGGTATTTATTTATTTATTATTTATTTTTGGCTGTATTGGGTCTTCGTTGCTGTGCGCGGGCTTTCTGTAGTTGCAGCGAGCGGGGGCTACTCTTCATTACGGTGCGCAGGCTTCTCATTGCGGTGGCTTCTCTTGTTGCAGAGCACGGGCTCTAGGCGCGCGGGCTTCAGTAGTTGTGGCACACAGGACTCAGTAGTTGTGGCTCGTGGGCTCTAGAGCACAGGCTCAGTAGTTGTGGCACATGGGCTTGGTTGCTCTGCAGCATGTGGGATCTTCCCGGACCAGGGCTCGAACCCATGTTCCCTGCATTGGCAGGTGGATTCTTAACCATTATGCCACCAGGGAAGCCCAGGCAACCCCTTTAGACTAATCAGGACCAACTTTTGGAGCTGTAGTAAATCTTATCAAAGCCACAAGGCTGATACATAATAAAAAATGACGGATGGCTTTGGGGAGAAAACGACAAAGGCCACAACACACTGATGAAAAACTGGGACCGAAAAAATACCCTTCACCCCTTTCTGCCTGCTCTACTGTCTTTCATTACAATGAGAGGGAAATTCCATCTTCCAAGGGAGATAGTGTATTATGTTAGTGAAAATACTGATTTAATTGCTTTGATTGTGAGAAGTAGGTCAGTGAAAGATAACTGATGGGCTGGTAAGTCTTATTTGCAAGTTAGTCTAATATCTCAAATGTCCATAAATGTGCTTCTGCACACAGGAGGAAGGGAGTTAATTTGACACAAATGCTTTTGTGAATATATACTTAACTCCTGAAAACTAGTTTACGTGACAAAAAATGGGGGAATGGCTTAGTAAATGATAGCATACTCACACAGTGGCCTAAGATGCAGCCATTAAAAATAATTTTTCTAGGAATTCCCTGGTGGTCTGGCAGTTAGGACTCTGTGTTTCACTGCCAAGGGCCAAGGTTCAATCCCTGGTCGGGGCACGAAGATCCCACAAGCTGCAGGGCACAGCCAAAAAAAAAAAAAAATTCTTCTGATGAAGTGTAGGACCCTGGAAAATGATCTATATTTTGCAAAGTAAAGGATGCAGGAGGCACAGAGGTACACACGCTATGATGGCAGATATGTAAAGTGTGCATGCCTCTGACCAAGGACTGAAAGGTATTTTGCAAAAGCAAAAATAGTTGGTAGGATAATTTTTTTCTTTTCTGCAAATGATTCCTAAATTCGTTGTGTGGTCTTCCCATGACTGACAAATTAAAACAAGGGAAAGCCTTTCTTCCCTTTCAGAAATCCCATTTCCCCCAGAAATGTGCTGTAGTTTATTAAGCTCTACTCTGATGAGGTTCTTTAAAAAGGACTAGCCCACCCCATAGGGGTCGTGCTGTCAGGAATTCTACCTTCTGTTTCCAGCCCTGCTGACGGACAGATGATGGACCTCACGTGGGTCCTTTAAGCTTTTCCCATCTTTGAAGTTGAGAACAGTTCCACTTGCTGCTGCCATTTAGATTAATGAGGTACATTTAATGCCCATGAAGTTCATTGTGGCATTTCAGATTAGTCTTCCTTTGAGAAATTGGCGATGTTTATGCAGGAGAAAGAAACAGTAGGAGTGGTGATGTGTTCTCAGAAGTGAATTCCTTCAACCAATATTATTGCACAACTGCCCTGTGCAAGGCACGGTGTCGGAGTTATGCAGTGGATGCAAAGATGTCTAAATCATGGTTTCTGCCTTCAGGGAGCTCACAGTCTTTTTTTTTTTTTGGCTGCACTGGGTCTTTGTTACTGTGTGGAGCCTTCCTCTGGTTGAGGTGAGTGGGGGCCACTCTTGTTGCAGTGCGTGGGCTTCTCATTGTGGTGGCTTCTCTTGTTGTGGAGCACAGGCTCTAGGAGCGTGGGCTTAAGTAGTTGTGGCACACGGGCTCAGTAGTTGTGGCTCGCGGGCTGTAGAGTGCAGGCTCAGTAGTTGTGGCGCACGGTCTTAGTTGCTCCGCCGCATGTGGGATCTTCCCAGACCAGGGATCAAACCCATGTCCCCTGCATCAGCAGGTGGATTCTTAACCACTGCTCCACCAGGGAAGTCCCCGAGCTTACAGCCTTATAATGATAAAAACATCTAATATTTACTGAGGGTGTACAATGTGACATGCACTGTTTTATGCACATAAATTCTGTACTAATTAATTGTGTAATAGTTACCATTAGTATTATATATTAATTAATAGATAATGAATTTATTTGATGCCAGGAAGGTGGGGGTTATTATCATCATGGTAAGAGATAAGTAAATTGAAGCTGAGAGAGGCTAAATAAGAACCGAATGTTGTGACCTTAAATCAACCTAACACTGATGGGCAACCTGACAGAAAAGTTGATGCCCTTTGTCTAATTGCGGCAAGCTGGGGGCTACTCTTCAATGCGGTGCCCAGGATTCTCCTTGCGGTGGCTTCTGTTGCAGAGCAGGGGCTCTAGGCACCCGGGCTTCAGCAGTTGTGGCACACGGGCTCAGTAGTTGTGGCTCCGTGGCATGTGGGGTCTTCCCGGACCACGGCTCGAACCCGTGTCCCCTGCATTGGCAGGCGGATTCCTAACCACTGCGTCACCAGGGAAGTCCCATAATTAGGTGTTTTAGTTTTTTTTTTTTTTTTGGTGGTACGCGGGCCTCTCACTGTTGTGGCCTCTCCCATTGCGGAGCACAGGCTCCGGACGCGCAGGCTCAGCGGCCATGGCTCACGGGCCCAGCCGCTCCACGGCATGTGGGATCTTCCCGGACCGGGGCACGAACCCATGTCCCCTGCATCAGCAGGCGGACTCTCAACCACTGCGCCACCAGGGAAGCCCCATAATTAGGTGTTTTAATAGCTGTTATTTGAAGGAGCTAAGAGCAATAGCCAAATGTTATTAAAAAAAATCTCTTCTTCATGTTACAACTTTGTGTTTTCTAAGATAAAAATATTTTTTCCAGAATTTATAAGGAATTATAAGGTAAAGTTTGGTTATACTGAGAATAGGTACAAAGCTAGGTCTTTTTTTGCATTCTGCTTCTTCTGATCTATGTCCCATTTGTGTCTCATAGAGTTACAGACTGAAGTTTTGAAAGAGCGTAAAGAGGGCTTCTAGTCCAGTATTTTCATACTGTGGGTTGTGAAATCAGTGGACTGGGTTATGACAGCATTTTCACCAAATACAACAGAATATAATAAAATAGCACATGGTAAAGATAAGTATCACTTAGCAAAAACCCTGCTTTAATTATTGTATTAGTTGCATAGGGCTGCCATAACAAAGTACTACAAACTGGGTGGCTTAAAGCAACAAAAATTTATTCTTTCACGGTTTTGGAAACTAGAAGTCCAAAATCAAGATGTCAGTAAGACCATGTTCCCTCTGAAACTCTGGGTGGAACTCTTCCTTTCCTCTCCTAGTTCCCCATGATGGCTGGAAACCCTTGGCATTCCTTGGCTTCTGGCTGCATCACTCATCTCTGCCTCTGTTGTCACATGGTGTTCTCTGTGTGTGTGTCTGTATCCAAATTTCCCTCTTCTCATAAGGACACCAGTCATACTGGATTAGGGCCCACCCTAATGATTTCATCTTAACTTGATTACATCTGCAAAGACCCTATTTCCAAATAAAGTCACATTTACAGGTACCGGGGATTCCAACTTCAATATACCTTCGGAGGGGGGGTGGACACAATTCAACCTATAACAGTTATCTATATGTAAAACCTATGTGTTGAGTCACAATGTAAAGTGTGCTTAATATTAGCTGTGATTTAAAAAGAAGAGGCTTGATAAACACTGTTTAATCTAACCAGTCATCCAGTTCTTGACTTTTCTGTAATAAGTTTACAATGGTAGTTGGGGCCACATGGAGCACATCAAAAGTGGCTGAGCATCTCAGTAGATACCCTTTGGGTCTGTGGACAATTCTGATTATTGGCAGGACTTTTACCAGGGAAGAATTTATTAGAACTGTATATACAGCTCGTAAGAGATCTAACAGAGCACCGTAAACCATCAGATTGTTTTTTTTTCTTTTGTAGCAGTGGTTACAGATAAAGTGCTCTTTCAGAACAAAGTAAAATATGGAAATAATAAAATTTAATAATTTAATGATAATAATAATTACTATTATATGGAATTATAATACCAGAAAGTAGTCACATCTAGTAATGGAAAAAATAAAGATTAAAAAAAATCCATTTTGGGAATACCCTTGTGGTCCAGTGGTTAGGACTCATCGCTTTCACTGCTGTGGGCCTGGGTTCAATCCCTGGTCAGGGAACTAAGATCCCACAAGCCATGTGGTACGGCCAAAAAAAAAAAAAAAAAAAATCAGTTTTAGAGGCAAGTTTTGTTTTTTTATTTTTTTTGTGTGGTACACGGGCCTCTCACTGTTGTGGCCTCTCCCGTTGTGGAGCACAGGCTCCGGACGCGCAGGCTCAGCTGCCATGGCTCACGGGCCCAGCCGCTCCACGGCATGTGGGATCTTCCCGGACCGGGGCACGAACCTGTGTCCCCTGCATCAGCAGGCGGACTCTCAACCACTGCGCCACCAGGGAAGCCTTAGAGGCAAGTTTTAAATGTTCCATATAAGGATGATATCATTGCCAAAGCCTGAAGAAGGATGCACCATCTTTTCATCTGAAAGCATTATTCAGAGATCGAGATACTTTTTATTGCAGAAGACAGAAAAAATAAACGAGGTCAAAGGCTCCCCAAGCAGTGGATCCAGGTCAGCTGTAAAATCGTGAAGCCTTCCCTTTACGGATCTCCCAGTGTGTCGCCACCAGTCTGCCCAGGTCTTTGAAATTCACATCTTCCTCCTCTGCTTAGACACCTGGCCACCAGCACCGGCCTGCTCACGCTAGAGAAAAGACTATGTCTGGAAAAGGTTACCTAGACTGACCTTTCCTTAGGTAATTTCTAAATAAATCATTATGTCTATTTTTACATTAAAACCTTTACCATTTTATTCATAGGAGATCATTTTTAGGGTTTGAAGAACACTCTAGGTAACAATATTTTTTTGTCTCTAAGACATTCAGGCTACAAACAGTCCTAGTGACAACTCATCACCCAGCAGAGATTCTTGGAGGGGTGGGACTTAGGGGGGAGTGGCGGGGGTACATCTTAGGATGAGAGAAAAGAAGGTATGGAGTTTGAAAAGATCTCATTCGGAAACAACCTCCCTCCCAACACCCACCTTCACACCTGCTGCAGAATTGCACCTGGGGTCTTTGGTGGCTCCTGGTTGTGCCCTGGGCATCACAGGGCAGGAAGGATGCTGCAGGTTGGGCCAGAGTTTTGATTTGGCGCTGCCAGCGATTTTCCTACCATTTTGACCAGTTTGTATGACCATGTATTTTCTCACCTCTCCCTGGGAAGGCTGAAAGCGCAGAAGGAGCTTTGAGCCACCGCTCGTTTTGAAGGGTTGATCCACTAGTACACAGTGGCGTAAACCCTAAGTACACATTTCAGAGAGCACCCTCTACTTTCTTGTTGCTTTCAACACGAGCAGTTGTCAACCCTCCAGAGATCTCCTTTACCCCACCTGCACTCCACTCCCTACACAAGGTAATGAGAGGGACTCAGGAACATACACAACGCACAGAGGATTTAGTCTGTCCCAAAGTGGGAACAAAATGGTCTCCACCCTCTGGCATAGTTAATGCAGCTGCTTTGTTGGGGCTCCTTCTGAAATGAAAAAGAAGCCCTTTTTTTACTTGCTGTTCATGGGGTAAAGAGCTCAAGTGTTCCATGTCAGGTAGGGGAAATCAGGCTTGTGTTTTAGTCATCCACACGATATTTGCTGGTACCAGGCACACTTCTCCACCCCCCTGTCCCTCAGGTCTTCCATCCTGGCAGCCCTCACTGTACTAGACTAGAAGAGACCAAGGCTCCTTCGTGGAGTTTGCTTGACTTGTCCCCCAGTCCTGTCCTATTCCCCCCCGCGAGTCCTCTTTTCTTTTGAACCTCACTGACAAGGTCTTATTTTGCATGAAAAACATGGTGGGTTTATCTGTGCTATCAATTTCTGATAAACGTACGTTTTAATCTTCGTCAGCCAATGTTCCAGGCTCTAACCTTGCTTCAGTGTAACTGCACAGCTCTTGCCCAGAAATGCTCTCGGCCAACTAAAAGCATGTATTCAGGCAGCTGATTACAGCCAGAGACCCTGACCTTGAGCTGCGTTGCTGTGCAGTAATCCAAGCCATCTGTACGCAGCAACAATTAAAACCTTCAGATCTCTCAGGCGTTTCCTTCCTTTGATGATAACTTATGGGTTGCAGCAAAACTCGGAGGGAAACAGCAGTCTTTGGTGCCAGCTTGATTTCTGCAGGGCAGTTCTAAAGAGAGAAATCCCCACTTGATGTAACAGTTCTTTTCTCAGCTGAATTGCAGGTACTTAAGGTCTAACAAACCCTGAACATTTAATTATTCTGATTGCCTCTTTTGCCCAGAGGGGCAGAGGTACCTTTTGTTTATGAAGCCAGAGTCAGACAAAATTATGAGGTAAAGTTTGTCGTGAAGAGCTCATTTCTCCCCTGTTGTCCAAATTTCTTTTTTTGGCCTCTCCTGCCAGCTTTCCATACCCTCAGAGGTCTTGCTGCCTTCTACTAATGAGATCCAAAAAAAAGAAAGTTATTGTTCCACTCCTTATCTCCTTACCTCCTTTCTTTCCCTTCAAATTTCTTGAATCTTTATGCTTGTGACCTTTCCTATGAATTCCAGGGGAAATGCGTATAATAAATACATTCAATCAAAGTGTCCAAGAAAGTCTGTCACCCTTGGGAGATGGAGGTGAGGAGTTATAAGGAAAAGTCCTTACAGGGAAAAGAATTTGAAAGAGAATAGTTATATGTATGTGTATAACTGAATCACTTTGCTGTACACCTGGAACTAACACATTATAAATCAACTACAGTCCAATATAAAATAAAAATTTAAAAAAAAAGAAAAAAAGAAATGTCCTTACAGAGAATTGCTTTCTGATGGAAAGCATCAAATCTTTAGCAAATCCCTGGGGAGGAGAAAAGGGTTGGTTGGCTGGAGTGTAGCAACTTACACTGTGTCCATTGCACTATTATTCTGTAGGAGCAAGCTGTTTTATCTATAAGACTGCTATGTTGCCTGGCCAGGGTATTGTTAAGTGGAATGTAAAATACGTAATTTGATTTAGTTTTTATTTGATTTTTAAAAATGTATTTTATTGAAGTATAGTTAATTTACAGTGTTGTATTTTTTTAATGTTATTTCTTTTTTAAAAAGTTATTTTATTGACGTATAGTTGATTTACAATGTTGTGCTTATAATTTAATTTTAAAGTCCTGGGTTTTGAGAGTAGTGGGTCACCATCCAGAGGACTAATGTGCCTGGAGCTTGGTGGTGTCACCCGACCTCCACCCCCATTTCACGTGTGGGATAAGGGACAGATGCTTCTAGTGCAGAGCGTGGTATTCTGTTGGTATTTGCCAGGCCCTTGAGCTTGCACAGTTGTGGCTTCTATACTAAGAGGCAAGGTCTTGGTTGGTTTTTATCATTCCAGCCACTTACAGCATGTAACTGTGTGAAGAAAATGGAAACTGTAACCGTTCTATTTTTGCTCTAGTTAAAAATACCTCAACACAGACAATGGCATCTCAACCCAGTATTTTTTCAAGATCATAGTATTCAGTTCTTTCATGGCTGACCTTATTTATTTCTTTAAATAAACATGGCTGCATCTTTAGCTTTCTATATTTATCAAAATCCATTTGATAAATTAGTACATCAGGGAAGAGCAAATTATTCCAAGTTTTACTCACATGGTTACTGAGAATAAAGAAAGGGAATAGAGGAAGATGTCACAGGGGAATATTTCTTTACATTTGGGCTTTTGCTGCTGTGATGGATAGAAAACTGGAAAAGTGAATTGTGAACTGTCCAGTCAATTGTACATTTTGTAGTGCATTTCTACATGCCACAGAGTTGTTGAGGGCTCTGTATAATCACTATTTAAAATATTCATTCATGTAGATCAAAATCTGGCACAGAAGATTTTTAAATATATTTTTCTTATGGTAAAAGCAATATATATCGATTATAGAAAATCCATTGAATGTAAAAAAACATAAAAAAAGAAAAGAAAAATGACCCATAATTCCTCCAGGCTAAGATGATATATATAAACATTCTAGGCTTTTAATCATTTTTCTGTGCATAAATTATTTTTAGACAAAATTGGGGTTGTGCCATGTATTTAGTTTTGTATCCTACATTTTTTACTTGATATGAAATCATGAATATTTCTCCATGATACTAAATAAGATGATTTTAATGTCTATATAATATACACATGTAAAAACCTGTTTTTATGTAACTTCTAATGTGGCTGAATATTTTTAATGGGGTAAAAATATTTACCTTTTAATTTCTATAACTTTTTCCATGACTTCTTTTTAGCTTTTAATTTGTAAAAAGTTTCTGTGACCAAAATTTTTAAAAACACTGAAGAGAAAACAAAACAAAACAAAACAAAACAAAACAAAAAACACTGAAGGGAATATAGCTGATATTTTATAATAACTGTAAATGGAATATAACCTTTAAAAATTGTGAATCACTATGTTGTACACCTGAAACATATAATATTGTACACCAACTATACCTCAATAAGAAATTTTTAAAATAAAAATAATAAAAAGTAAAAAAACTTAAGGAAAAATTAGAAAGAATTATACGGTCTTTTGAAAAATAGTAAAACAAAGTATTCAAATAATACCAAATGTGTTGGGCTTCCCTGGTGGCACAGTGGTTAAAAATCCGCCTGCCAATGCAGGGGACACGGGTTCGAGCCCTGGTCTGGGAAGATCCCACATGCCGCAGAGCAACTAAGCCCGTGTGCCACAACTACTGAGCCTGTGCTCTAGAGCATTTGAGCCACAGCTACTGCAGCCCGTGCGCTTAGATCCTGTGCTCCACAACAAGAGAAACCACTGCAATGAGAAGCCTGCGCACCGCAATGAAGAGTAGGCCCCACTCGCCGCAGCTAGAGAAAGCCTGTGCACAGCAACGAAGACCCAATTCAGCCAAAAATAAATAAATAAATTTATTTAAAAAAAGAAGAAGAAAAAACAAAAAAGAAGAAGAGGAGGTGTTCAAGACTTCGGCTTGCCCTGTAACAATGCATTCTGTGAAATGTTTGATGAACATTAACCTCCTAGCTCAATTCTTCCCTATATAAAGGAAAGGATAGTTTGTGCTATCTTGTGTCAAGATAGCACAAACACATTAAATAACCACTGTGTTCTACCACAATTATTTTGTAGACATATGCCCATGAACCTGACTTTCAAATTAATGGGAAGGGACACCCTTGATTTCCTAGTAGTGTTGAAAAGGAAGACAGGTGGACAAACACACACACACACACACACACGCGCACGCGCGAAGGGAAAGCCCAAATGCACAGCAAGGTTTTTAACTAGTTCTAGACTATTCATTACATATGAAATTTAGGGTTTTAAGGTGATCTTTCTAATGTGTATACTATTTAACCAGAGTGCTCAAGTAAAAGCTAAAATATTGTGAATTTTAATCTCATCTCTTGTTAATTTCCTCTGTAGTCAGTATAAAATAGTTGAACGGGCTGGTAGGAAACCTGACTCCCAGGGTCAGTTCAGCTGTGATCATGGGCCCATCACTGAAATTCTCCAAGACTCAGTTTCCCACCTGTGAAGTGACAGTAATTACAGAGCCTTTAGGTGAAGCTGAGATAACTACGTGAGAAAGTACCATGAGCATTTTAAAAACCATGGCCCAAGATACATCAAGCTATTATTATTATACTCCTATTGTTTAATTTAGGAGTATAATTATTATTATACTCCTATTGTTTAATTTAATTGCTGCATGTAGAAATGCAGCAATTAACTGAAATACCACCCAATGACACAATAAAACTCTCTTTGAGGTTTTTAAAGAGCTTTGAAGATGAAAGGACGCTAAGAGGTTTCTTCATAGGAGATCGGGTCGCAGCTGAATTTATTTTTAAATAATGTAAGAGAGTCAGTGATTGTATTCAAGTGGAGGTACTAAAAATAGCATCTTTTAAAAATTGTTATTATAAAACTTCACATGAGAACGAATTGTATAATGAATTCCCATGTACCCATCAGGAACATTTAACAGTTGTCAATATTTTGCCACCCTTGTTTTATCCATTCCCTTTTCCTTTCTTTTGCTCAAGCAATACCCAGACATCATATCATCCATACATACTTCAAAATATATTTCTAAAAACTATGCACATAAAAACAATGCCTTCATTGTCACTTAATAACTTTATCCTACAAATATTCCTATAATCATTTAAAAATAATAATACCATTATAACACTTTTGCAGCTTAAGAGCCCTTGGTAAATGTTTTATACTTAGAACATCTCACTAAGGGACATACAGTCAAAATACTTTTTTTTTTTTTTTTTTTTTTTTTTTTTGCGGTACGCGGGCCTCTCACTGCTGTGGCCTCTCCCGTTGCGGAGCACAGGTTCCGGACGCGCAGGCTCAGTGGCCATGGCTCACGGGCCTAGCCGCTCCGCGGTATGTGGGATCTTCCCGGACCGGGGCACGAACCCACGTCCCCTGCATTGGCAGGCGGACCCTCAACCACTGCGCCACCAGGGAAGCCCTCAAAATACTATTTTAAAGACTTCAGAACAATTATTTTCTTTGTGTGTCTCAATACTAAATATCATTAGTTTCATTTACCTTAATGTGTTTTCAATTTGTAGGGGGGTTGTTTCTTCCCCCTTTTGATAAAACTTTGATTTTAATTATGTAAACCTTCACACAGTTCCAAAATCCAAACTATATACCAAGATATGTTCACATAGTTGTGATTCTATCTCCTGTGCCTCCACTGGTTCCCTCCATCCCTCTAGAAGTAACTAATTTTTATTATTTATTTTGGTTTATCCTTCTGTTGCTTCTTTTAAAAAATATTCTCCAAATAGATAGCATGTGACAAACTGTTCTGCACTATTCTATTGGAATGATTAATGCTGGAGATCATTCCATAGCAATAGGTTGAAATTGTTCTCATTTCTTTTTATGGCTACATAGTATTATTTAGCCCATTGCCCAATTGATGGATACTTGGGTTTTTCCATTTTTTAAATTGTTGTTATAAATAATGGTACAATCATAACCTTGACCATGAGACATTTTATATTTTCATCAGTGTGTCTTTGAAATTGTTTCCCGCAAGAGGAAATGTATATGTAATTTTGCTAGATACTGCTAGATTATCCTCCCCTAGAGTTGTACCCATTTTGCATTCAAACAACCATATGTGATGTACAGCACAGGGAAATATAGCCGTTATTTTGTAATAACTTTTTTTTGTGGCCACACCACGCAGCTTGTGGGATCTTAGTTCCCCGACCAGGGATCGAACCCAGGCCCTGGCAGTGATAGCAGCAAGTTCTAACCACTGGACCGCCAGGGAATTCCCTGTAATAACTTTAAATGGAGTATAATTTATAAAAGTATTGAAACCCTATGCTGCACACCTGAAACTAATATAACATTGTAAATCAACTATACTGCAATTTAGAAAAAGAAACAAAGAGGAGTGTATAATTGAAGATGTAGTATAATGACAAGAATTAATAGAGTAAAAGACAAAATACGCTCATGATAAAAAAGAAAAAATAGTCACTGTGATGGTTAATTTTTTGTTTGTTTGTTTGCGGTACGCGGGTCTCTTACTGTTGTGGCCTCTCCCGTTGCGGAGCACAGGCTCCGGACGCTCAGACTCAGCGGCCATGGCTTACGGACCCAGCCGCTCCGCGGCATGTAGGATCTTCCCGGACTGGGGCACCAACCCTTGTCCCCTGCATCGAGAGGCGAACTCTCAACCACTGCGCCACCAGGGAAGCCCGTGATGGTTAATTTTATGCGTCAACTTGACTGGTCTGAGGGATGCCCAGGTAGTTGGTAGAACATTATTTCTGAACGTGTCTGTGAGGGTTTCTGGAGCAGATTAGTATTTGAGTTAGTACACTGAGTAAAGAAGACCCCCTCACCAGTGTGGGTAACAAATAGGACACAAATAGGACAGAAGGGTCAACTAGCTCTCTCGGCTTGAGTGGGGATGTTTATCTTCTCTGGCCTTCAAACATCGGCACTCCTAGTTCTTGAGCCATCAGACTCAGACTGGGACTTACATACATCATTGGCTATCCTGGTTCTGAGACCATCAAGCTTGGACTGGGACTATACCACTGGCTTTCCTAAGCCCCTGGCTGGCAGACCAGATCATAGGACTTCTCAACCTCCGTAACCTTGTGAACCAATTCTTCATAATAAATCTCTTTTTATATACCTAAAAAAACAAAAAACCAAACCAAAACAAGAAAACAATCATGTGAGAACACCTGCTTCCCTGCAACCTCAATAACAAAGTTGTCTAACTTTTTTGGATTTTTGTCAATTTGATAGAAAAGATGTTGTATCTTGCAGTAGTTTTAGTTTGCTTTTTTTCCCTTTCCAATTTTATTGAGATATAATTGACACACAGCATTGTATATGTTTAAGGTCTACAGCATAATGATTTGACTTACACGTATCATGAAATTATTACCACAATAAGTTTAGTGAACATCCATCATCTCATATAGATACAAAATTAAAGAAATAGAAAAAAATGTTTTTCCTTGTGATGAGAACTCTTAGGATTTATGCTCTTAACTTTCACATATAACATACAGCAGTGTTAATTTTATTTATCGTCTACATTTATATCCCTAGTACTTATAACTGGAAATTTGTACCTTTTGATTGCCTTCGGCCAATTCTCCCTCCCCCACCCCCATTTTGCATTTTTATTGTGAGGTTGCACATTTGTTTTGTAGGTGTAAGGGCTATTTTCCTTTGTTTTTCTGTGAACTATCTGAACTTATCTTTTGCCTATTTTTCTACTGGGTTACTGCTCTTCTTGATGTTTAGGAACATTTTTTGGATTATGGATATTTGCTGTTTGTTACAAAATTTGCATTATTTTTTTCCCCTTATTTAAAAAATTAGGGCATAATTTATATACAGCCCAACTCACCCTTTTTAGAGCACCGTTCAATGAGTTTTGACAAATGTATGCAATTGTGTAACCCACCATGACCACAATCAAGATTTAGAATAGTTCCTGTCATTTATCTTTGACTCTACCCATTGTATTCTATTTTGCCATGATTTTGTACTTTTTTTTTTATCTGCTACAACCATAACTTAATGTAAACAGTCTCTTTCAACAAATATCTCATAATTCTTTTATGGGGTTTTTTTTTTCTTTTTTAAAGAAGATGTTGGGGGTAAGAGTTTATTAATTAATTTATTTATTTTTGCTGTGTTGGGTCTTCGTTTCTGTGCGAGGGCTTTCTCTAGTTGTGGTGAGCGGGGGCCACTCTTCATTGCGGTGCACAGGCCTCTCACTATCGCGGCCTCTGTTGCTGCGGAGCACAGGCTCCAGACGCGCAGGCTCAGTAGTTGTGGCTCAGGGGCCCAGCTGCTCCGCGGCATGTGGGATCTTCCCGGACCGGGGCACGAACCCATGTCCCCTGCATTAGCAGGCAGATTCTCAACCACTGCACCACCAGGGAAGCCCCTCTCTTCTGGGTTTTAAACAAACATTACATAGCCTGAGTGTACATTCTACCTGGTAAGGACACATATAACTAATAAAGTGCATTTTTTTTTCTCTTAAAGCTGTTAAAGCAAAGCTGAATAGGGTTGCTCTTTTTTATTTGAGGGGTTGTGGGACAAGCAGTAGTATTGCAGGAAAGGGGGACCCCTTCCAGGGCCCCGAGAGTGGGAAATGAATTGTTCGAGGAGACACACATGCTGACAGAGCAAGAGACTTTATTGGGAAGGGGCACCTGGGTGGAGAGCACCAGGGTAAGGGAAGGCAGGAGGACTGCTCTGCCACGTGGCTCCCAGTCTCCGGCTTTATGGTGATGGGGTTAGTTTCTGGGTTGTCTCTGGCCAGTGACTCTAACTCAGGGTCCTTCCTGGTGGCGCACGCATTGCTCAGCCAAGATGGATTTCAGCAAGAAGGATTCTGGGAGGTTGGTAGGACATATGGACTGGAGTCTCCTCTCTCCTTTTGACCTTTCCCGAATTCTTCCCGTTGGTGGTAGCTTGTTAGTTCTGCATTCCTTACCAGGACCTCCGGTTTAAGATAACTCGTGCAAGTGGTTACTATCGGGCCTGGTGGTTCCCCCAATAGTAGGTTGAAGGTGCAAAAAGGAATATGGCAGCCTTTAAAGGACTTTTGGTAGTTTTGCTATTTCCAATGTGCTACTGAGGGGGATCAGGACACAACACCCCAAAATACTAAAGATCCTTTTGAGTGGAAAGCAACTGAGAAACAGCCAACTCCAGAAAAGCTCCAAAACCAGAGTGTAAATTTCCCTTTTGTAAAGGAAATTTCCATTTTTATAAAGGAGATTTCCATTTGTAAAGGTGTCTTCCTCTCCTGTAGGCAGAGAATGGCCAGAGACTCTTATCATATGAGAGGACTTAAGTCTGCTTAACTAATCCTACTTAAACAAACCTTATTTACCTGGTGCCTTTCCTACAACCGCCCCTCCTCCTTTGCCATAGTCCTAGACCCCTTTCACACTGATAGAAAGATATTTAAACCCTGGGTCTATCTGCTGCTTTGGGCTTTCCATCATTTTCTGGGAAGCTCCCTCCTGCCTATGTAACAAATCCTTTTCTCTAAATGTGTCTTTTGTCAGTTTAATTTGTAGGGCCCTAGAACCTGGACCTAAGAGGATAAAGGAAAAAGTTTCTTCCTCCCCCTGTGACTTCCCCAGGTAAAATGTACATTCAGTCTGTATAATGATCATTTAAAATCCAGAAGAGAAACATATTTGTTGAAAGAAACCGTTGACATAAGTCATGGTTGTAGTAGGTTTTTTTTTTAAAAAAAAGGACAAAATCATGGTAAAATAGAATACGATAGGCAGAGTCAAAGGTACGTGATGAGAAGTGTCCTAAATCTTGATTGTGGTCATGGTGGGTTACACAGTTGTATACAATTGTCAAAACTCATTGAATTGTCTTTATTACTTGCATTTTTTGAGTTTAGCAGGAGATTGAATTTTGCTAGGTTGTTTTTGACAGCAGCAGTCAGTGATACAAAGTTCAAGGATTTGGAGTCATGTCTCACAATGCAAAACCAGCACTCATCCTCTCTGCACTGTGAGAGTCCCTCACAAAACCACAGGAAGTTTCACAAGAGATGGTCAAGCTTGTTTGTTCTTCTCTGGTTGGTGTTACAACACAAGCCCCCGACCCTGCCTCCCAACACTCTCCTTCATGTCAAACCCGGGCTGGTAGTTCCCAAATGCCTGGAAGATAAAGTCTTAACTCCTTATATTTCTACACCGTGACCCCTCACCTCTCTTGTCAACTTTTCTTCTCATCTTCAAGTGTTTGAATCAGCCATTTAATAGGCTGTGCTTAAGTTTCTGCTGGTGACCTTTCCTCTCGTCCCCGAACTTCCTACTCTCTTCTCTGCCTGTCTCTCTGCTTTATGTCTCATCAGGTCTCTTCACATTTTCTGATCATTGGTTTATATTTTGATACATTCTTCCTAGATGGCCTTGGCACAGTCTGTCTGTCACCATTATGTAATGGTTCCCTTGGGTATGTTTTTCTCACCAACTGAAGTATGAACTTTTGAAGAGCAGGGAACCTACCTTACACTTCTTTTATACTTTACCTGGTTTCTCTGGTGCTGTGCACATAGTGAGGTCTGAAATGGTACTTAATGTAACAAAAGAATGGAGGTTACAGAGCACCAGAGGAGAGCAGGGGAGAGCTTTAATCCTCCTCCAGAAATCTAGCCCCATCAGCAATTCGTCTCTTCATTTTTTATTATGTAACTTTAAAAAATTTTTTATTTATTTATTTATTTTGGCTGTGTTGGGTCTTTGTTGCTGCACGGGCTTTCTCTAGTTCTGGGGAGGGGGGGCTACTCTTCGTTGCGGTGCACAGGCTTCTCATTGCAGTGGCTTCTCTTGTTGCAGAGCACGGGCTCTAGGCGTACGGGCTTCAGTAGTTTTGGCTCACAGGCTTAGTTGCTCCGTGCCATGTGGAATCCTCCTAGACCGGGGCTTGAACCCGTGATCCCTGCATTGGCAGGTGGATTCTTAACCACCGTGCCACCAGGGAAGCCCTCTTCTCTTCTTTTATGTGGACAATTTATGTAGCCCAGTTTATGCTACCCCTAAGGCCTCCTCCATAGAAATTCTGACCATTACGTTTCCTGGACAAAAAAAAAAGCATTAATATTTAGCTAAAGCAGTTGCCTTAAGACACAGATTTCAAAGTCAGACATTTGGGGCTCTGGGTATAGGTACTATTTACTGAAAAACAGTCCTCAGATCTCTGCCTTGTTTTTGTGTTAAATGTTCCACAGTCAACCAGTGTTGAGGAGAATTTTCCTCTACCCTTCAAAGGTTCTTTTGGCTGGTCTAATAAGCAAATTGACATCAGACAGATTAACAGGAGAAAAGCAAATTTAATTTCATATGTATGGGAAGTTTGAAGACAGAAGGCTAAAATGAGGTATAGATGCCATCCTGAGCTAAGGAATGGGAAAGGGGCCTGGGTCTTCACCGGGGAGGAGGGCAACTCACAGGACAAGTAGAAGAGCAAAAAATTAAAAATTAAAAAAATTAAAATAAAAAAAAGAGGAAGAGCAGATGTTTGGTAATCAGATGTTTGCCCTGCCATGCTGATAGGTCACGCAGATAAATTTATCTCTGGTAATAATTATCATTCTGGGAAAGACCCCCAATTTAAATTCTTCTAGCTAGTTAAGGCAGAGGCACACGTTTCTCTTGAGCCCGCAGGGTTTTGACTGCCTTTAGCTCAAAATAATCCACATGCCAAAGTGGCACATTTTGGGGAAGCTCGTTCTGAACCCCTTCACCACAGAACTCTCCTAATTCTCCATTCTTCCCTCCATCTCCCAGCCCCTTGAGATTAGTTACATTTTAAGCAAAAATTGCAGAAAATGTCCTTTTATTCTTCACAGGTTATAAAATGAACATGTCTGTGGAGAGAACATTGCTTGACAAGTAGGCTCAGCAATGGATAGTGACTTTTTTTTTTTTTTTTTTGGTGGTACGCGGTCCTCTCACCGTTGTGGCCTCTCCCGTTGCGGAGCACAGGCTCCGGACACGCAGGTTTAGCGGCCATGGCTCACGGACCCAGCCGCTCCGCGGCATGTGAGATCCTCCTGGACCGGGGCACGAACCCGCGTCCCCTGCATCGGCAGGCGGACTCTCAACCACTGCGCCGCCAAGGAAGCCCTGTGACTCCTTTTTTAAAATCTCCCAGTCACAGCTCTGCTTTTAGAGGCCCCTGCAAGAGATGATGCCCGTGTGAATGGGCCATAATAATGGTGACTATTCCATGGCCGAATGAATGCAGGTTCTCCCTACCTGTATTCAAAATAAAAGATCTGGAGCTAAAAGCCCTTGGCAGAAGTATCAGGGTAGGGTGGGGACTTAAATTAGTTGGAAGGACTGGTCAAAATAAATATTGGAAACTTTGAAGTCCCAGCCAATTGAATAAGAATAATCATTTCTCTCATTTAAAAACTTCAGATAGCAAATATTTTTCACACAAATACACTCTATTATAACACATTTCAAATCAATTAACTGCAAATCATTCTGGCTGGCAGAAACCTGGTTTTTCTCTGAGGCAGTCTGACTAGGTTGGTTAAGTCCCAAAGGCAATGTAGTACAGTGGTAAGGAGGGCAAACATAGAAGCTGAGACTGTTTCATCCAGGGTAGCTGTTACAGTTACTACATGCTTCTTTTTCATCAGGGGATAACGATGGGGCTTTGGGGGATTAAATGAGTTAATACAGACCAAGCACTCAGAATAGTGCCTGGCACATAGTAAAAGCTAAATAAATGTTCAGTGAATTTTATTTATTTATTTTTAATGAAGTACAGTTGATTTACAATGTTGTGTTAGTTTCCGGTGTACAGAAAAGTGATTCATACACATATATAATTTTTCAGATTCTTTTCCATTATAGATTATTATAAGATATTACATATAGTTTCCTGTGCTATACAGTAGGTCCTTGTTGTTTATCTGTATTTATTTTTGCCTTGTCTGAGTGATCCTCTATGGTAATAATATCTTAGGAATTAAAAAACAAGATACCAATTGCTTCAGGTTTTTTCCTGTAGGATTTCTTTCATTGAACGTGACTAAACTAGTACTTTAATGAAGGCAAACAAAGTATGTTTACTCAGTAAAATTCCCAACTATTTGAGGAACAACTCACCTAATTAAGTTTTAGTTTCAAATGCCCTCTGGAAGTATCTTTCCCAAAATGATTCAAAATGATGTTTTTAATGTTTCGTTTGGGGTTTTGGGTTTTTTTTGCTCATTTGAGGGCAACTAGAGTTTTCATTCTAGAATTTTCATTCACCATGTATAGGTCCATCTTTTTAGCTTGGCTTATAAAAATTCTCAACTGACCCATATGTAGTTAATGGTAAGTGGGAAATACCAATGAATGTCTTAGACCCCAGTGGTGGTTTTGTGTGGTGTTGGGTTTTTACAATTTATGAAGCTATAGCAAACAAAATTTTATTTTTGCTATATTTGGTTTTTCAGTCTTAAACTAATTTTTACTCTGCGGTATTTTTGCTTGTTTTCTTTTGAGATTTGCATGAGAAAAGAAATGTGTAGGCATTGAAGTGCTAAATGTTTTTTCTCCTGTCTTCATAATTTTCTCTTACACCATCGCAAACACCCAGAGTACCTAAACCAAGATCATATTAGATTTTTATCCATCTGGGCCTTATTGAAACTATTCTAGTATTTATTGCCTTTTTAAAATAAAATATTTTTCACAAAATAGTGAGTCTTCAGGTGTTTTAGGGCTGAGGCCCCCTCCTCTTATTCTATAATCCATGGATGAAGTTCCTTGTAGTGTTAGAATGTAATTGTTTAAAAAGTTGCAGTTATTATCTTTTAGTTTCCTTTTGATTTTAAAATTAAGAAATATTCCAGGCATACAAAAAATACAGAAAATACCATAAAAAAATCTCTTTTCAATACCTATATAAAATATTTATTAACATTTTAACATATTTGCTTTGCTCTTTTCCTTTTTAAAGAAATAAAATGCCACAGCTACAGTTAGAGATTGCTCCCCATTCTTCTTCTGAAGGGAAGCCTTCTCATCTGTCTTTTGTTTATCTTTTAATGGAGACAAGTAATTATCACTTGAGAGTTGTGTTAACTCAAGGGCTTTGAGGGTCCCAGAAAGAAGGTAACATGATAAAGTATCATAATGATAAAGGACTTTTTCATCAGCTATGTGCTTTCCCTTGGCCAGTTCTTATCAGAGTAATGAGGAAATGCAGAAGCCCAAGATGAAATCTACTTGGACACAGACACCAAACTATGGGGTTAATTTGGGAATAATCATGCCAGGTAGTATCCTTTGTGTAAAATATTTTGGCTCATTCTAGTAGGTCCTAGTTAGGTTGGATTAGCAAATCTAGCGATGGGAAAGACCATTTGTTTTTTCTTTCATCTTGTCCTATACACCTGGGTAACCTCCAGGTTCATAGGTAGTGTGCCATTTTCTTGTGTACTGGGGATGTGTCCAAACATGGAAATATTAGCCTTACCTGTAATCATATTAGCTAACGTTAATTGAGTTGTTTTTATGTGCCAGGCACAGTGTATTATGAGCCTCATTTTATTTATTCCCTGTAAGAACTCTTCAAGATAAGTACTGTTATCCCCCATTTTCCAGATATGGAATGGAAGGTTAACCAAGTTAGACAATATGCTGTTGGTTACACCATCTTGGCCTGCATTTCAACATAGGCAGTCTGATCTCCAAGCCCATATAGTTAACCACCAAACACACAGCCTTCCAGATATTATATTGTTTATTTCTGTTGTCATGAACAAAATGGATGTAACAAGAGTGATAGTTGATGCCACAGTCCCTGTTTGTGTTGAGACAGAAGAGTTACTGATTGTACTGGTATAGCTACCCTGGTGCATATCCTCTAAGTATCAGCCCTGAAGCGATGAACTGCCTCATCTTTAAGTTTGAGCATCATGGAATTTTTGAGAGAAATTTTAGCATGTCTCGTTTCCTTTTTTAAAGCCATTTTATTTTATTTTATTTATTTATTTTTAAGCCATTTTATTTTTTTTGTTTGTTTTTATTTTTGTTTTGTTTTGTTTTTTTAAGCCATTTTATTTTTTAAAAATTTATTATTATTATTATTTTAGGCCACACCATGCAGCATGCAGGATCTTAGTTCCCCAACCAGGGATTGAAACCGTGTCCCTGCACTGGGAGCACAGAGTCTTAACCACTGGACCACCAGGGAAGTCCATAAAGCCATTTTAAAGACCAATCCCTTTGGATGGGGTCTGTTTGTTTCAATGTGAGAGAATGGCCTTTCTAAATTATTTTCAGGGGAACAGTGTATCATTTTGAAAATCTTACTTCTGATTCTCTCTGTGTCTCTATTGATTCTCTCCAATGTCAAGGAGAACAGAACTTGGCAGGAACATGATGAGAGGGACTTTCCAGCAGGAAAAAAAAAAAAAATGATATGATGGGACTATCTCAAGATAATATGGGCTGACTCAACTGGCTTAAACAGTTTAAAAAAATATATTATCTCACATAACAAGGAGTCCTAATTAGGGCATCTTCAAAGTTGGTTAATTCAAGGACCCGTGCCAGTTCTTTGCATCATTCTGCTTTGCCATCTTTAGCCTCTCCGTTTTGTCTACAAAATGGCTACAGAATTCCCGGGAACCACACTTAGGCATGACAAGATCCAGTGGAAGAGAGCCTTATTTGCTGAGTCTCTTTTCAAGGTGAGGAAAAATTTCCCAAAGGCCACCCAGCTGACGTTCCCTCAGGTCTCAAAGTCTCAACGGCCAGGTCTGTAGGAGACCTGCTCACACCTTAAAGGGATCCCTGGGAAGGGCCATGGGACACCACAACTGACTGAAAAATCAGGCTTTTCTCCCAAGCTGGGATTGGATCACCTTCCCTGGGAGGGGAGGATTCCTGAACTAAAGCCCTTGTTTGGTTAACAAGGAAGTGAGTAGTGGATATTGAGTATGTAACAGGGTCTAATATTTAGGTCAAGAAAGACTAATATTTGCTTGGCCTTATTTTATGCTTAGGGCTTTACATGGGTTCTCTTGTTTAATCCTTAAAGTAAACTAAAGGAGCTAAAACAGGGACATTGTTATTTCCATTTTACTCATGATGAACCTGAGGCAGAGAAGCTAATTAAATTATTAAAGATCACACAAGAGTGAGTGACAGTATTATTCAAATTCAGGCCTGCCTAACCTCTGAGGCCACGCTTCTTCCACAGGACAAAGGTATCAAAGCAACAGTTGTCTGTCAATGTGACCTTTACTATAAATCTCCCAGATAAATTACCTCACTTTTTAGTATAACTTAAGAATATTACCTACAATTATGGTTACACAAATGTAGTCATAGCATACATGCTGTTTCATGACCTGTTTTAAAAAATACTTGCTAATCTCATGAATGAAAAATGTACCTTGTTGTTTTCATTTGCTTGAGTTTTCATAAGCCTTAACAGTTTATTTTCTGCCCAGCAACCAAAGGATTCCTTTAAAAAGGTAAGTCAAATCATGTCATTCCTCTGCTCAAAACCTCCAGTGGTTTCTCATCTCAGAGTAAAAAGCGAAATCAAAGTCCCTGTAATTGTTTCAAGGTACTATAGGAACAGTAACCTTTCTGTACCTGTAACCTTTTGTATCGCAATTCTTATAACTCTTCCACTCACCCATGTCAGACACACTGACTTCTCTGCTCTTATTCAAACATGCCAATGCACTCCTGCCTCAGGGCCTTTGCACTTGCTGTTCTCTGCCTGAAATATTTTCCCCAAGGATATCTGCATGGCTAGCTCCTTACCTCCTACATCTTTGCTGAAAAGTGACCTTTTTGGTGAGAGTGTCAACAACCAGTCTATTTAAAACATTCTTCATCTTTCTTCCATAATTTTTTTTTCTTCTTCCATAATTTTTATGTGAGAGTACTTATTACCTTCTGACATATTATATAATTTCCTTATTCATTTTGCCTATCTCCCTCTAACCTTCACTAAAATACATGCTCTCCTAAAACAAAGATTTTTGTCTCTTTTGTCCAGTGATATATCCTGTGCTGAAATTAGTGTTTGGCAGATAGCATGTGCTCAATAAATATTTGTTGACTGAATGAATGTTTTAATTTATAAGTGACTGATAAGGTATTTCTATTTCTCCTTTTTTTAATAGTTTTTATATACTTTAAAAAATATTTATTTATTTGGTTGCACTGGGTCTTAGTTGTAGCAGGCAGCCTCCTTAGTTGTGGCATGCAAACTCTTAGTTGAGGCATGCATGTAGGATCTAGTTCCCTGACCAGGGATCAAAGCTGGTCCCCCTGTATTGGGAGCACAATCTCAACCTCTGCACCATCAGGGAAGTCCCTATTTCTCCTTTTATAAACTGATTGTCATGTCCCTTGCTTATTTTTTCATTAGGTGTTGAAATTCTAATTGATTTATACGAGCTCCTTGTATTTTAAGGATACAGTTATGCACAAAATATTTCCCCCAGTTTTTCCCGGTCTTTTGCCATTATGTGTGTTAAAATATTAAAAATTTTACATAGTCAAACCTAGAAGTCTTTTCCTCTGTGATCTTGTGTTTTATTAGGACAAGTTGACAAAAGAAAAATTTTACCTCTAAATATATTTAGTCAAAGGGTGAGCTGTGTCTAAATTTTTTTTCTACATTTATTATATTGATATTTGAGTTTCTACTATTTGTGGATATATAGTACTTAAAGAATCTGATTTAAACTTCGTGATTTATAATCACATTTATAGGATTATTTTTCTCCTGGGTGGTTTATTTGGTGAGCAAAAAGGGTTATAACTGTTACTAAAGCCTCTTCTTACAAATTCTTACAAATTCTCCTGTGTATTTGACAGTAAGTCCATTCAGCTGAATTTGGTTGCACACATTTTAGTTATTCCATCCCCTTCCCTGAATTTTAAATGTTAAAAATGCTTAATCTGACATTTTGAATTTTTACAGAAAATTATTAATTTTTTTTTTTTTTTGTGCTACATGGGTCTCTCACTGTTGTGGCCTCTCCCGTTGCGGAGCACAGGCTCCGGACACGCAGGCCTAGCGGCCATGGCTCACCAGCCTAGTTGTTCCACGGCACGTGGGATCTTCCCAGACCCGGGCACGAACCTGTGTGCCCTGCATCGGCAGGCGGACTCTCAACCACTGTGCCACCAGGGAAGCCCCAAATACTAATTTTATGAACCAAATTTTAAATTCATAATATTTTTTTATCAAGAATACTACCAGGGGAACTGCCTGGCTGTCCAGTGGTTAGGACTCCACGCTCTCACTGCCTAGGGACAAGATTCAATACCTGGTCAGGGAACTAAGACCCCACAAGACACGTGGTGTGGCCAAAAAAAAAAAAAGGTACTAAAGTTTGCCCAAGTGTTTAAAAAAAAAATACTATCAGAAAAATATATGATTACTATGCTGATTTAGGA
The DNA here is from genome assembly GCF_003676395.1 of Aethalodelphis obliquidens. Classification (NCBI taxonomy): domain Eukaryota; kingdom Metazoa; phylum Chordata; class Mammalia; order Artiodactyla; family Delphinidae; genus Aethalodelphis; species Aethalodelphis obliquidens. Next base: position 13,201,127 of record NW_020837952.1, read on the forward strand.
AACAGAATGCCAATTCTTCTTTCCTTTATTATTTATTGCTTTTTGTTGTTTAAAAGCAGTGCTTCTACTTCATTATTCAATTATGCCTTTTTGTTACACCTGATTCTAATGGTGTGCTGACAGGTATAAAAATTCTGTCCTTTGGAACTTAAAAACAATACCAGGAAAAAATCCTATTTATGGTATGGTGGATCACAAAGCACTTTAATGTATTTTTTCTTTTAATATGTTTCTTCAAAATATTCAGAAACTGCGTAAAATAATTTGTTCTGTGTGGGGTTATTTCCTTCTTTCCATTCACAGTAAAACACGTTGTTTAAATTCTTTAACATACACATGACTCTTAAATTGGAGTATTTAATGAGGATTATGTTAATGAAATAATGGAAACCAAATGACAAAAATCTATCATAAAGTAAGTATATCATCTCATTCCCTTACATTAGGTTATGTACATGGCATACATAGGGATCAGCTTAGACTGGGTGAAACAGTATAGAATTAGAATTCCTGGTTTCTAATTATTCAGTAGCTGTGTGGCTGGGAAGGCTTTAATGTTGCAGCATCTTTAAAATGGGCTGTAACTCCAAGGCCTGCCTCCTGGGGTTGCTGTGAATCCCTTGGGTTAATAGACAACTTTGCAAACTGGATGTAAGCCAGAAGGAAGATAGAGCAGGTATGCAAGCCTTCTTTCTGCCTGAAATAGGATGACTCAAGAGCCAATTCTCTCCTTCTTCTCATCTCTGGGCCAGCTGTCCCTCCCAGCTAGTCCACAAGCGACCATGGCTGACAAGGACCAAGCAGAGGACCTAGAAGTGTATCTGAAGATCTTTAGATCATAATGATCCCAGCCCTGCCACCTTACAGCTCCCTTCCTTTCTTTAAGCCTCAGCTGCTCTAGGTGTAAAATGAGCATAAAATAGTCCTAACTACCTTATAGAGTTGTTTTGAGGACTAAAGGAGATAATGCAAGAAAGTTTAGCTATAATGGCTGAAAAATTTGTTTCCTAACCCGTCTCTTCCCCTCCTAAGAAACCTCTCCTAAAGTCGGCTTACTGAAACCGGCAGGGCTGAAACTTCAAAACAACCTTTCGGTCAGGATCTCTGCAAGGAAATTAGTGTGATTTAAATCAATTCAATAACACCAAGGTGTAAATGGCTAACATCCACAGGTGGCTTGGAGGAAAAATTTGCATTTTAAAAGAGGATTAGCTGACAGAAAGGATTCAGAAAATAGGGATTTTTTTTTTTTTTTGAGGAGGAGGGTGAATAGAGTTCCCTGAACCCTTCACCCTAACGCTGAAATCATGCCTTGTAGCTTTAAAGAGGATTGTGGAAGGGGACATTTAAAAAGCACGTTTAATTAATACGTACTCGAACTGCAGAACTAGTTCACCCCCCTTCGCACCACGTGGCCTCAAAGATCATAATGACCTTGGCGGTCCTTATCTGGGAATGAACCCTCACTAGAAAGAAGGGCGAGAGGGAAAGACCGAAGCTCAACTGAATTTCCGGAAAGGATGTTTTCATTTGAATAAACTCAAGCCAGTCGTTACCTCCCCATTCGTCTCAGCTAACTTTTAACCCTCCTGGAGGGCCGAGTTGCCGGAATTCAGGACGGGGCGAAACGGCTGCGGGACGCCTGAGGGCCTTGTGGGGGGGGTCTCTCGGCCGGGCAATCTCCACTGCCACCAGCTGGACCCCGAAAAGGGGCGAGCAGTGCGGGGACAGCGGAGAAATTTCCCTGCTCTGCTTGGGCCCTCCCCCAAACCCGAGTTAGCCGGGCGTGGGGCGGGTGGACTGATCTCAGAGGAATTGGCAGGATCCGGGAGGCTGGGGAAGCGACCGGGTGCACAGACGCAGCCATCGTGGCGGGGCTCCCGGGGTTCCCCAAATACAGCTAGGGAAGAGCAGCACGCCTGGAACAAGCCGCCTGCACCGCCCCCACCTGCGGCCGCGCTGGGAGTGCCCAAGCAGCGTGCGGAGCGTCCCGGGCCTTTCGGGGCGGGGCCCCAGGGGCGGGGTCGCAGGGAGCTTCAGGGCCCCAGCCGCGCCCATAATCGGGCCGGGAAGCCGGGAGGCGGCAGGAGGGGCGCGGACGGCCGAATTGAGCGGCGGCCGCAGCTGCAGCAGGACGGTCCGCCGGCGGCTCGGGGCCGCGCGCCGGGAACCTCGCGGGGCGGGCGGGCGCGACACCCCCTGCCTGGCCGCCAGCTCCCCGGGGAGGCGGCCCGCGCGCGACGGGACCAGCAGCATGAGCAGCGGCTACAGCAGCCTGGAGGAGGACGCCGAGGACTTCTTCTTCACCGCCAGGACCTCCTTCTTCAGGAGAGCGCCCCAGGGCAAGCCCCGCGCCGGCCAGCAAGTGAGTGGCGTGCCCGGTAGGCGCAGTAGCCGGCGCTCGGTCGCTCCCGGGGAGTCCCGGCGCGGCGGGACCCCCAAGTCCACGGGTCTCCGCGGGGCGCGTGGGGGGATGCTCGCGAGGGAGGAGGAGGAGGAGGAGACCTCCGAGAAGGGATTTCTGTCTTTCCGGATGCCGGGGTAGTGCCTTGAGCTTGCGCGTGCGGGCGTGCGCGGGGCTCCCTGGGGAGGGAAGCCGGAGGGAGGGCGGGGAGGCGGAGGGTCCGCTCCCGCCTGCTGCGGCAGATGGCCTCTGTTGCTCTGCCTCCGGCGGTCGGCGGCTGGGGGGGCAGTTCTGAGAGCCAGGAGGCGTCCGCCGGCCACTCCCCGCTTTTCCCCTGCGCCTGGGGACGCCCTTCGCCCCCTCGCGGGCCTCACGCCGGCCCCCACTATTAGTCCGTTCCCTGGCCTGTGGCCCCTGGAGTGGCCTGGGGGCCGTGTAACACCCGGGAGAGGACGTGGGGACCTGGCCTCCCCTACCTTCCCGGTCCAGGCGCCTCTCGTGGCGGTATCGGTGGGGGAGCGCTGAGAGGAACGCCTGGCCAGACCAGAGCAGGCGTTCATTAAATCTTGGTAGCGGGAGTCAAGGTTGTGCGGTTCCAGTAAAGTCAATTGTATAGGTGCCTCGAATGTTTTGCAAACAAGTTCCGGTGCTAGGTAGGATCGGCCGGCGAGAGCTGAGCCTTCGGCTGGTTTCTTCCTTTTTTGGAGGAAGCGTGCAGTGTGGGAAGCATGACTTGGGAGAAGATGGGAAGACTTGGGCCGGTTTCGCCGACCGTGACAGTGTCAGGGAGGTTACCCCGAAACGGGACACTTGGGCAGACTTCGAAGTCGGGCGCTTGAACCCCGCGGCCTCCTGGCCCTGGGAGCCACACCAAGGAAGCCCTGCCAACCCTGACGTGCTCGTATCAGATGAGAGAAGGCTGGACCGGAACAAATTGGTTGCTCTTAAAAAACAGTAGGCGCGCTCCAGACATCGCCATCAGACTTACTTCTAGAGACTAGAAGCAAGGAAAATCGTTCAGGGCCGGGTGATGCCTTCTGGGAGGGGTGAGGACGGAGTAATGTGTCAGGGTTTCCTTGCCAGACTTTTAAAGTTTATTTAACCACTTTATGAGGTCAAATTTCTTGTTACGATTCGGAAGTTTTTTGAACCTCTTAACTTCCAAACCAGAGGAAGGGGGGAGAGGGGAGAGGGAAGGGCAAGAGTGAAGTCGGGTACCCTTATTCAGTAGCAGTTAACCCCAAGTGAAGTTCTGGTTCAGTAGGTCTCTGTTCTTTATTGTTTCTAAGGCTTAAAGCCATACTATTTACTAGTCACTTTAACCTGAGGCTGCTGTAACGAGTGCTGCGAGCTAGGTGACTTCAACAAGTATGTGTTTCTGACAGTTCTAGAGGCTACAAGTCTGAGATCTGGGTGCCAGCATGTCGGGTTCTGATGAGGGCCCTTTCCTGGCTTGCAGACAGCCGACTTCTGGCAGTGTCCTCACCCGGAGAAAGGGCTGCCTCTTTCCCGCTTAAGAGGACACTCATCCCATTGTGTGGGGGGCACCCTCAAGACTTGGTTACCTCTCAAAGGCCCCGCATCCCAAATCCTGTCACATTAGGGCTTCATCATGTGAACTGGGCAGGGGTGGGGCAGAAACATTCGGTCCATAGCAAGTGAAATCTTATTTTTAGTGGAGTGTATTTTAAGGACAGGAGTTTGCTGTGAGGTTTCGAAGTCAGAAATAACCACCCTCCAATCACTCGTAGAAGGATTGCATTTCCTTGTGCTTTTTTCACTTTGCTTTTCTCTTTCTTTCTTGACCTCCCCTTTCTTTCCTTTCTCTACTTTCTTGCTGTCATCATTTGACACTTGGAATAGAGATTGTCAGAGATGGTTGTGGTAGTTTGAAGTCTATTCCGGAGGTGACTAGTATCTCCAAAACACTAGCTGGTCTTGAATTCTCCAGGTGTGAGATGCTCCTTGACAAGGGCCGAAGTATCCAGGTTGAACTTGTATGAAAACGCTTTAAAGGTAAAAATAGGACTTCTCTGGTGGCGCAGTGGTTAAGAATCCACCTGCCAATGCAGGGGGGACATGGGTTCGAGCCCTGGTCCAGGAAGATCCCACGTGCCGCGGAGCAACTAAGCCCGTGCGCCACAACTACTGAGCCTGTGCTCTAGAGCCCGTGAGCCACAACTACTGAGCCCACGTGCCACAACTACTGAAGCCCGCACGCCTAGAGCCCGTGCTCCGCAACAAGAAACCCACACACCACAACGAAGAGTAGCCCCCGCTCGCCACAACCAGAGAAAGCCCGTGTGCAGCAACGAAGAACCAACACAGCCAAAAATAAAATAAATTAAAAAATTTATTTAAAAAAAAAGTAAAAATATTTTTTTCTGGGTTTATACACGGTGTTTCTATGTTACACTCATTAACTTATGTAATATTCATCTAGTATATATATATTATACTCATTTAATGTTACTTATTTAGTATTTAGAATTGGTTTGACATCAATATGTATTTTGAAGATTGTGCTGAAAATCAGGACAGTAAGACCTAGACCTTTGCTTAAAGAGCTTCACAGTATATTCTGAAACTTTATTGCCTGTGTATTTCCCCTTCTAACATAACACATACAGGGTGCTGAGTTAGAGGACTTATTTGCCAGTTGGAGAAGGTGTTCTAATTGAATTTTTGTGGGCATTTGGGTTTATTTAGAGTGAGTCTGTTAAATTCCTGATAAGATTTGTGAGTTAAATTTAAAGCAAGGCGCTCTTAATACAGAACATTTCTTTTACCTGAGGTTAGATAAGCCTTTTTTCATTTTTTACGCCGGTGATTGTAAGAATTAGGTGGGCACTCCTGCCATATGGTGTAGAAGTGAAATTTATCGTTTCTTCAGAGAGTTGGAAAGAGAAGTGTTGTCAGAAGGATCTATTATTGATAATAGTGAGTTTTTTTGGTGCTATACCACCTGGTGGAAAAGCCAGGAAAATGTGGTTTCTAGAACTCTTGAAAATATCCAGGGAAAGCAAGATGTTTGTGGTAAAAGCAGGATGGGGAGAAAGGGGGTTGAGAAATTTCTTTCTTCTCTTGCCAGGCAAAGGAACATAGCCCAACTTCTTTCTTTCTCCAAGAATAACAAAAATGTTATTTTCTTTCTTATTTTATATTGGTGCCCTCTTTAAGAATGAAAAAAAAAAAAAGGAAAAGGCTTAAAAACCGGTCTGAAAGATATAGAGGGAATGAACATGTGTGGCTTTTTGGTGGTAGTTTGAATGTCATGCTTACTGCTGTATCCCCAGGGCCTCCATCAGTAAATATTAGTTGAAATGAATGAATTCTTTCCTGGTTTGATAATTGTTGGCTCTTTATGGGTTTTCAATGTACCCTGTCTCATGATTCTTCCAAGAATCCTCTGAACATTAACCTAATGAAAGGTTAGGCCTTGTTAAGTGGTTCACCAAAGACCTCCATTTAGGTGGGGGAAAGGCAGAACTCGTTTTCCTGACTCAAATTCCGGTCTCCTTTTTGCTGCTTCTGGGCTATAAAAATAATTTTTTTTTTTTTTTTTTATTTTTGGCCGAACCATGCGGCATGCGAGATCTTGGTTCCCTGACCAGTGATCGAACCTGCACCCCATGAAGTGGAAGTGCTGAGTCTTAACCACTGGGCCGCCAGGGAAGTCCCCCAAAAAAATATATATATTTTTTTGCGATACACAGGCCTCTCACTGTCGTGGCCTCTCCCGTTGCGGAGCACAGGCTCCGGACGCGCAGGCTCAGCAGCCATGGCTCACGGGCCCAGCCTCTCCGCGGCATGTGGGATCTTCCCAGACGGGGGCACGAACCCGTGTCCCCTGCATTGGCAGGCGGACTCTCAACCACTGCGCCACCAGGGAAGCCCCTTAAATTTCATTTTATTTTTTTATTAATTAATTAATTTTTGGCTGCTTTGGTTCTTCCTTGCTGTGCGCGACTTTCTTTAGTTGCAGCGAGCAGGGGCTACTCTTTGTTGTGGTGGGCGAGCTTCTCATTGCGGCGGCTTCTCTTGTTGCGGAGCACGGGCTCTAGGCGCGGGCTTTAGTAGTTGTGGCTCGAGGGTTCCAGAGTGCAGGCTCAGTAGTTGTGGCGCACGGGCTTAGTTGCCCCGCAGCACGTGGTATCTTCCCGGACCAGGGCTTAAACCCGTGTCCCCTGCATTGGCAGGCGGATTCTTAACCACTGCGCCACCAGGGAAGTCCTGGATTGTTTTCTTTTAGGATAGATGTACAAAATAGAATTTACTGAGCATGAGGGTGTAACCATTTTATGGCTCTAGTTATTTATTGTCAATTTAAGACTATATTTTTCTCTGGTTTCACTGCACCCTCAGCTCCACTGGGTATAGTCATTAAGATAGAGGAAAAACTTCGTAAAGACATCTCATTGTTATTGCATTCCTTTAATTAACAGTGAATTTAGGGACTTCCTTGACAGCCCAGTGGTTAAGATTCCATGCTTCCACTGCAGCACTGCAGGGTGTTCAGTCACTGGTTGGGGAACTAAAGATCCCACATGCTGCGCAGTGCGGCCAAAAAACCCCCCAAAACAAAAAACAATGGTGAATTTAATTTTTTGTACTTCTGAGTGGGTCTTCCTCTTGGTGTGAGCAATGTTCATGGCTATTTTTTTTTTTTAATTTGTTCTATTTATTTATTTTTGGCTGTGTTGGGTCCTCGTTGCTGCGCGCGGGCTTTCTCTATGTGAGCAGGGGCTACTCTTCGTTGCACTGCGCTGTCTTCTCATTGTGGTGGCTTCTCTTGTTATGGAGCACAGGCTTCAGTAGTTGTGGCATGCGGGCTCTAGAGCACAAGCTCAGTAGTTGTGGCGCACTGGCTTAGTTGCTCTGCGGCATGTGGGATCTTCCCGGACCAGGGCTCGAACCCGTGTCTCCTGCATTGGCAGGTAGATTCTTAACCACTGCGCCACCAGGGAAGTCCCTGTTCTTGGCTTTTGACCATGTGTTAGGTCGGTGGAAATCTTGAGAACACTGCTCTTTGCGTCTCATGCCTATTTAGCTGGGTAGATGCTTCCCCTTTTTTGTGGTCAGCTGAACTTCAGGTTATTTTTGACTTTGTTTGTACCAAAGGGTGGTTGCATGTTCTGGCCTTTGGAAATACTTTAGAATGTGTTTCAGGCTGACATCACTGAAACTCAGAGCAAAATCCTTTTTTAACTCCTATAATTACAGCACAGGAAGGGCATTGCTAAGACAGCAGCAGCATCCTGTGAATACACTGTGGAATATTGAGTGTGGGGAGCTGGATGATGTGTCTTTGGTAACCATGTGAAAAAGGGTGACTGGGGGTGCCTGCTTATCTTTGAATTTCAATACATTTAGCATCAGTTTTCCAGCCACTATGGTAGAATTTTGAGGATTCTAAGCTCTCTTATAAACAAACTGGAAACTGAAAAAAAGTTTAGGACAAACTAGTAAAAATCCCACCTACAAAAGAGGATTTTTATACTGTTTACCTGTGAGCTTATTGTTTGTGGTTGAAAAATTGCAATTAGATGGAATCTGTCCCTACAGTCTGCTTTAAGGCTCACCTGTGTCCAAAATTGTTGCTTAATGTGTTATAATCTGATTAACCGCTAATTTGATCTCATTTAATTTTTTTCTTCTTTCAGAGTATTTTAATTAAGTGAATCTTTCAAAAGGATGTGAAGAGTTATTTCTGACTTTAGATAGATTATGAACTCTCCTTAATCCTTATATTCTTAGACAACTCAAATTTACCCTGAAAATTTCCTACAGTTGCTTGTTTTGAGGAATATCTTTTTTGGTAGTTTGCCATTTAGGTCATAGAAATTTATGTGTGATACAGTTCTTAAAGAGCAAAACAAAAACCAAAAAATTTTTATGAAAATAGAAAACATAGCTAGGTGCATTACATAGGAGAAAAAAAATACCAATACTAAAATGAAGTTTAACATTCCATGATGTTTTACAGTTAAAGGAGCTTTCCAGGGGAATTAAGGTTCAGTTGGTATATTTGGACTCTAATTTCAGTGGAGCTTTGAGATGAGGAACAAAACAGAAGTTATATTGGTTTAAGCAGATCCAGGTTTAATGGCAAAGGTGAATTCAGGGGTTGCTTGACTGTAGTCAGTGATTTCCCAGCTATGGGAAAATATAAATATTATGTAGGTGGCTTAAAGAAACAGTATTACTTTTGTATGTTTAAGGCCTGTTTCTGTTTGTTTAAACACGCTTGTGGATTGCTTTTTCTTGCCTGTTTTCCTTTGGGGGGAAGTACTGCCGTTTCAGATCTGTCTGAGGTTTGGGAATTCCTTTCTTGCTTTTCCTAATGGTCTGGGGTGGGCACGTAGTGCAGTTGGCTGGCATGAGTGTGGTCGTTCTGCTGTACTGAGGTGTGGGGTTGGATCCTCGGCTGTACCGTGGGTCTCGTCTAGAGGAAATTTGTCCTGTGAACTGTACCCAAAGCTTAATTATTCCTGCCATTCAGTGGAGAGGATTTGGAGGTAGGCCCTGTAGAAGAAGGAGTACCTTTCAAAAAGGCAAACCTAGCACCAATATCAACAAATCAACTTGAGATCCATTCTCACTGCACTAGTTCCTGTGCAGTTTTCATTAAAATGGATCTTAGCGGGGAGGGGCAAAATAGGGGTACGGAGTAAAGAGGTACCAACTGTTATGAATAAAATAAGCTACAAGGGTATATTGTACAAAATAGGGAATATAGCTACTGTTTTATAATAACTATAAATGGACTATAACCTTTAAAAATTGTGAATCACTGTATTGTACACCTGTAACATATATTGTACATCAACTGTACTTCAATTTAAAAATATCTTTATAAGAAGAAAAAATAAAATGGATTTTGTTCTTTTTAGGTGAGGCTATTACTATAAAGGGGGGAACTGGATTTTGTTACAGGCTAAAAGGGCAGTGTGTTCTTTTATTAAAAAAACTTATTTTTGGCTGCATTGGGTCTTCGTTGCTGCACGCGGGCTTTCTTTGGTTGCGGCGAGCAGGGGCTACTCATCATTGCAGTGCGCGGGCTTCTCACTGTGGTGGCTTCTCTTGTAGCAGAGCACGGGCCCTAGAGCGCGCAGGCTTCAGTAGTTGTGGCACACGGGCTCAGTAGTTGTGGCTCGCAGGGTCTAGAACACAGGCTCAGTAGTTGTGGCGCATGGGCTTAGTTGCTCCGCGGCATGTGGGATCTTCCGGGACCAGGGCTTGAACCCGTGTCCCCTGCATTGGCAGGCGGATTCTTAACCACTGTGCAACCAGGAAGGTCCTGGGTGGTGTGTTCTTGATTGACTGATTGCAAGCAGTCATGTGAGGCAGCCTGAGTTAAATCATTGCTAGCTGTGTTGTCTTGGGCAAGTCATTACACCTCTTTAAGCCTCAGTTTCTTCATCTGTGAAGTAGTAGCATGCCTGGCACATAATAAGCAGTAATTAATATTGGCCATTATTATTTGTAAAAGGTTCTACTATATATAATCATGTACTTTGAGTGTATTAGGTTGAATGGAGAACTGACAGTGGTTGAGAGATTTGAAGTGAACCTAATAACCTAGCCAAAGAATGCAAGACAGCAGGAAATTAGGTTGTGTCTCTGACTTTATGGACCAGAATGAATTGGGAATCTCAGTGTAATTGATCAGGAAGGCGTCATTCCTGGAGGCTTAATTTTCTTTTTCTTTTCTTTTTTTCCCCCTTTCTGTATCAGTGTGGTGCCTTTGTTTTCTGGTAAAGGGCTGATTCCTCCTGACCAAGCGTGAGGCCACCTATCCAAGTCTTCACCCTCTTCTTTTCTCCGTTAAAGCAAGCCACCCCAGTGGAAAGAGAATGAGCAGAAATATGGAAGTGGGATTCTTTTGCCCAAGCCTTTATGAAAAAGTTAACACATTGTACGAAAGCTTTTTTCTTTTCAACTTCCTCCGTTCTCCCTGTCTGATCTGCCTCTGAGTGCAGGATTTTAGTTGCAGTTTTGCTCGAGGCTGCTGGCTTGACCGGGTGACAAATTACGCTTCTTCCTGGGGGCTTTCCTTTTTCCTTCCAAAGGTCTAAATCGCCTTGTGCTCATTGTTTAGGGACTTAGTCACTGTCTTGTTTCTGGTTTTCATAGGGTGGAATCAAATGAGGTAATTGATGTGAGCTTTGTAACGTGCTGCAGGGGAGATGCTGCGGCTGCTGTGGAGGCCCGTTCCACACGCGTGGCTGGCTTCCCACCCACAGAGTGTCTGTGTCCTCTCTTAGGCGTTTCAATGTTGCTGGACGCATCCGCAGTTTGGAAACAAGCTCGCTTATGCAAAATTTGAATGCAGGCATGAAAGAAGCTCAGTGAGTCATGTGATCTGTTTGGCTAACTCTTCAGAGGTCACTTATGCTCTGTGAAAGTGGTCTGAGTGTTGGAATCTGGTGGGAAACCTCTTCCTTTGGGCCATGTGAGCGTCCTGGGGTTTGCTATTCCCTTTCTGCCCCCAGCCTCCCCTCCCTTTGGTGGTGTGTTTCTTACAATGAATTGGTTGTCTGAAACTGGCTTTAGATTAATTCTCGTTGTGAAGAATTTTAATCACTTTAAAAACCTCTGATTTGACTGAGCTGTAGTATTACTGATGTACTCTTATAAATAATATCATCAATTCGTATGAAAGACTTGGAACAGTATCTGGCATGTGAGTACATGTTTAATAAACTAATGTTAACTAGTATTATTTCTACCGGTATTGGCATTATCAGTTTAAAACAATTTGGTAGGAGCTTATACTGAGACAGTGAGGTTCAGTAGAAAAGCCTAGGGATCTAGAATTGGGAGACTCTTGCGTTTGGATCTGTCATTTATCAGTTCTGAGAGCTGCAGCAGGTCCCTTAACTTCCTTGAGTATCAGTTTGGTAATCTTTAAAAGAAACTATCATAGAGGGATTAAATGAGAAAATGCGTATGGAAGGTATTGCTAGACTATAAATTGTTTCATAATTGTAAGTATGACAGCATCACAGGTGTGTTTAGAGACTACTATAAAATTTTCTCCTATTTTTAATGTATATCTTGTCTTTTATAAATTGACTATAAATTCTCAGCCTGTCATAGCAGTGGAGGTGACACTTGACAAATAGCGTTGAAAAATGAATTTATTCCCCCATCTCATTCAGGTGTGTCTGTTTGTATCTGCAAAGTGGTGATTTGTGTTTGGGGACCTGAACAGTTACATCGACGCAAGTTGAATTACTTTATGAATGGACTGTGCTGTTTATGAAGCACTCGGATGCTTTGGAAAAAGACGGCATTCTGGTTCATTGTTGGCTGCATCAGGGAACCTGAGTACATTTCATTAGTTTTAAGCCTTCCAGATTATCCTGTCTGTAAGCTTCATGAGGGCAGACCACGTCTGTCCTGATCACCACTGTATCTTCACTGTTAGTGTGGTGCCTGGCACAGGGCACGGAGAGGGGCCATTGATATTTGTTGATTGACCAACTGATCAGACTTGATCAGACTTGCATCAGAGTTATAATCAAGAAAAAGAAGTTGGGTGACATAGTGAAACAGATGTCTTTTGGTTTCAAGAGTAGTAATGATAAACAATGGTAATAGATTCTCTATCATGTGAAAGTGAGACATTTAGGTGAAATGGAAAGTATGCTGGGCTGGGGATGTGGAAACCTCCTAGGCCTGCTCTTTGTTAAATAGTGGAGGTAACTATGGGAGTTACCTAGCTGCTTTGGGCTTTAGTTTCTTCCTCAAAGGACCTGTCCAGTTCTGTGACAAATAGTTAATTTATTCTAGAGCTGCATTCCTTATTGGAGGGAAAGTAACAGATAAGGCTTGAAAGGGATTCCATGAAATGTATTGAGATGCCAGATGAATTAGTTTGGAAACAGCTATCTTAAGTCGTATTTGGTTGGGTAGGGTTGAATTTAAGTGAGTTGATTAGTCATCGTTTGAGAAATGTAGAATTATTTCTTTTCCTGAAGAGGGAACATCTTGGGAAAGAAATCAAAGGGGCTGGGACTTACCAGGTGGTGCAGTGGTTAAGAATCCGCCTGCCAATGCAGGGGAAATGGATTTAAGCCCTGGTCCAGGAAGATCCCGCATGCCACGGAGCAACTAAGCCCGTGCTCCACAACTACTGAGCCTGTGTGCCATAACTACTGAAGTCCGCCCGCCTAGAGCCCGTGCTCCGCAACAAGGGAAGCCACCGCGATGAGAAGCCTGCGCACTGCATTGCACCACAACGAAGAGTAGCCCAGAGTAGCCCCCGCTCGAGGCAACTAGAGAAAGCCTGTGCACAGCAACAAAGGCCCAACGCAGCCCGCCCCCACCAAAAAATCAAAGGGGCTCTTGTGTGGGTATTTAATTCATCCATGTATAGTGCCAACAAGAATGGGTTTCATGCAAGTTGAAGGGAACTGTTAATTGTTCTGAACTTCTATATTGCACGATTTATAAATATAGTGTCAAGAACTATTTAGGAAAGAGCCCACCAGGAGTGCCACATTCCTCAAAGACAGGGCAGGATGAGTGTGTGAGAGTCATCTGCTTGCTGAGAATGCTGAGACAGGAGCCACTGTGCTCATTAAGCATGTGTGCTTGTGGGCTGGTGCAACATTTGGGAGTGAGGAGCAGTATTCATTTCCTCTGGAAAATCTAATTTTTTCTTTTGTTTCTGGTGTCTGCTTTATTCCAACTGCACATACCGTTGCCGGGTAAATGTTCCTTGAAAACTTCTTTTAGCGGGACTTCCCTGGTGGTGCAGTGGTTAAGAATCCACCTGCCGATGCAGGGGACACGGCTTCGAGCCCTGGGCGGGGAAGATCCCACATGCCACAGAGCAACTAAGCCCGTGCGCCACAACTACAGAGCCTGTGCTCCGGAGCCCACGAGCCACAACTATTGAGCCCACGTGCCACAACTACTGAAGCCCGCGTGCCTAGAACCCGTGCTCCGCCACAAGAGAAGACACCGCGATGAGAAGCCCGTGCATCTCAACGAAGAGTAGCCCCCGCTCGCCACAACTAGAGAAAGCCTGCGCGCAGCAATGAAGACCCAATGAGGCCAAAAATAAATAAATAAAATTAAATTATATAAAAAAAACCCAAAACTTCTTTTAGCAAGTTAAATCCTATTATGAAATGTCAGAGTCTATTGTCTAACACATCATAGCCAAATGCCAGACTTCTAGAGGCTTCTCTTGTCCACACTCTGTGTTGAGTGCCTTAAGCAGCCTCTCCATTCACTGATCTGAAAAATACCCAGTTGAAGACTCATTTCTTACAATCTCTTGTCCTCTGATTGCTACACATGTATTTAAGTATTGCTGTCGTGACAGTGAAAATTCTTGAGGGCTAGGGACTTTTGCTTCATAGAGGCCATGTCGAATGATTCATGAATGTGATGATTAACTTGGTTCCTTACTGAGGCATTGTCTTTCCAGAGAAGTGGGTTATTTTTGTTTGTTTGTTTGTTTTGGTTGTACCAGGGGTCTTGTGGGATCTTAATTCCCCAACCAGGGGTTGAACTCGGGCCCTCAGCAGTGAAATCACGGAGTCCTAACCACTGGACAACCAGGGAATTTCCGAGAAGGATTATTTTTAATCTGGGCAGTTTATTTAGGACTTTCCTCTCATATGATTATTTTTTTAAAAAAATTTACTTATTTATTATTTATTTATTTTTGTCTGTGTTGGGTCTTCGTTGCTGCACGTGGGCTTTCTCTAGGTGCGGCGAGCAGGGTCCACTCTTCGTTGCGGTGCAAGGGCTTCTCATTGCAGTGGCCTCCCTCGTGGAGCCCGGGCTCTAGGCGCGTGGACTTTAGCAGCTGTGGCACGCGGGCTCAGTATTTGTGGCACACGGGCTTAGTTGCTCCGTGGCACGTGGGATCTTCCCGGACCCACTGCGCCACAGGGAGGCCCCCTCTCATATGTTTCTAATTTCATATGTACTTCAGGGGATATTTCAGCAAGAAGCTATGGGGGAAGCTTTTTCCTTAAAATTGGACTTTTAAACATTTGAGGGATTATTGATAATTTAGAATGATATAAATCTAGGTGGAGTGGTTCCTTTTCACCTGAGGAGTCTGAGGTTTTCAGGTGTTCTTTTAGCTAGAAGGAATATGCTTAAATGTATAATTACATCAAGTTTTGCTTTCAGCCATGGAAATCATAAAAAAATTATTTTTCTAGCAACAACTGTTTTTTTCATTAAACGTATCCTAGTATTCCTGAAGTTCTGTGGTGCATTTTCGGTTTGGGAAACGTGTGATGTGATAATACAGAAGAGACGGTTGATGTAGTTACCTGCTCACATGTTGTGTTTGTTTTAATTTGAAATGTTGGCCTTATAAAAGTCAGTATCATGTCAGAATGGTTTATGTGAACTAAAATGTTAGCATTTTGTGGCAGTAAAGCACTGAGTCTCCGGATCCTAAATGTTGTCATTAAACATTATTTGCAGGATCTCTGAATTTACACAATGGCATTCCATTCATTTAGACACTTACTGCTTTTAACAATTTTAGTGATCAAAAGGGAAAATATGGGCTGAACTATAAAGTAATAGATTTCTCCCAGAAGTATAATTTATGTCTCCCAAAAGGATAGAAATATAAAGTTAAAAAGCTGCTTGGAGGACTTCCCTGGCAGTCCAAGGTAAGATGCTGTGCTTCCAATGCAGGGGGCACAGGTTCAGTCCCTGGTCGGGGGGCTAAGATCCCACATGCCGCGTGGCATGGCCAGAGAAATAAGATAAAATAAATAAATTTTAAAAAGCTGCTTGGAAACACTAAAAGTTCTTTGTGGCTATCAGAACATGTTATGTCCAGTCATGTCTACAGCAGGAGTCAGTTCTAGCCAGTCCCCAGTGGCTGTTTAGTGATTGAGGAGGAATAAGGACAGTGAGAGGGGGATAGAGTGGAGGCGGGGCCAGGTTGAAGATACTGCTGACTTGGGAGGATTTGGTAGCATTGAATGTCGGGGCAGTGATGGGACGTCAGGGATGAATTGTGGGTTTCTGGCTTGGGTGACTGGGAAGATGATGCTGTCACTCACCAAGAGAGGGAATATAGAAGAAAGACCAGATTTGGGAGGGAGGGTAAGTTCAGATAATGTATTGACTCCATGCAGTCGATAAATGTGGGATGAATGAATCTGGGAATGTGTATTTTGAGATGTCTGTGGGGTATCAGCGTTTACTGGGTTTGTCATCCTGGAGGTAGAGAAGGTAGACATGCTCTGGAGACAGAGCTTTGGGATTTGGTGAAGCCATGAGGTCTTCAACCAGAAGCATGGAGAATACCAGCATTTAAGCGGTAGGCAAAGCAGAGTGTGCTCACGGAGATGAGTCAAGAAGGAGTGGCTGGGGCTTCCCTGGTGGCGCAGTGGTTGAGAGTCCGCCTGCCGATGCAGGGGACGTGGGTTCGTGCCCCGGTCCGGGAAGATCCCACATGCCGCGGAGCGGCTGGGCCCGTGAGCCATGGCCGCTGAGCCTGCGCGTCCGGAGCCTGTGCTCCGCAACGGGAGAGGCCACAACAGTGAGAGGCCCGCGTACCACAAAAAAAAAAAAAAAAAGCACAAGAGCTTGGTCAGTAGGACAAGTGCTGCAGAAAAGCCAAGAAGGACTGAAGTGGAGCCAGTAGGAGGTCTCTGGAGACCAGGAGGAGAGGCTCTTCAGTGAACTGGAGGGGCAGTCAGACCGCAGTGGGAGGAGGAGTGAGTACCTGTGGACGGACTGGGGAAAGTGGGTGTAGGCTGTGCCCCCAGGAAGCTTGGCTGGGAAGGAGAGGACAGTGTAAGAAAATGAGGAGGCCATAGGTCAAGGAAGCTAGTTGGGGTGTTGTCATTTTTAGTTGAGAGGCTTGAGTAGAAAGAAAGAGTATGGGCAGTGAGGATGCAGGTGAGGGGAAGGGGATTGTTGAAGGGGATAAGCTGCCTTCCCCAGTGGAAGGGATGGTATTTGGACCGTAAGTGGAAGAGCGCTGCTTAGAAAGATGGCTTCTTGGAGAACAGATGGGGAGTGAAATCTGGAAGCATGTACATGGTACAACAGGAGGTGACTGGGAGTTTGAGTCGGTGGCAGGTGGACTTGGATGGAGGAGGGTGTTTGCATGGAGGTGGGGCGGGGTGTGGGCAGAAACCCGCAGAGGCAGAAGAGGGAATGCTGGTGTGCCTGGACAGCCAGCTGGTGTTGTAGATGGGGCAGCTGGTGTCACCCTGTGGGCGTGGTGAGAGCCTCGGCTGGAGAAGGAAGTTTGGCTGGCTCTAAAGGGCCTTACTTGCCAGCCTGACGACTGTGGATTTTGTTTTCTGGGTAAGGAGTTGCAATTTAGGGAGGAATAATGTAGTCTATGGTTTTGAAACCAATAGCAGTTTATGGCAGAGTTGAGAGAGAGACAGGGCTGTTGTCTGGGAGGCTATTGCAGTAACCTGTGTGAAGGTCGTTAGGGCTAGAAATAGGGCAGTTGCCTTGGGAGAGATGAGGATTCCAGAAGTTGAGTGGGCAGATTGGCACCTGCTTGACTAGGTGAGGGAGGGAGAGGAAGGAGAGGAGGAAAAAGGAGAAGGAGGTGTGGAAAGCGGCTGGGAGGATGGCAGCACCGTTGTGGAAGCAGCACAGGCGGAAGAGAAGCGGGTCTAGTGAGGAGATGTGGGACAGTTCAGTTTCAGGCACATTTACAGAACATTTATGTAGTATCCAGCTGACAACCAGGACCAGGGGTCTGGAGCTCAGGCGAGAGGTCAAGGCAAGAGGCAAAGATTTGGAAGCATGAGATCATCATCCTTGAATTAGAAGTGGTTAAGATTTATTTCAAGGAACAAGAGAAAAATAAATCTTGATGTGGACTGTAAATGTAAACTTCTCAGACCATTGCAGTATATTTTTAACTTTCTTAGAATAAAGCCTTTGATGACTAGACTGTGGAAATGCCCCCAAATAGCTCAAAATTAACATGACAAGAAGATGTTAGGAAATATATTTAAGAAGTTTCGGTAGAAATGCTGGTATCTTGATAGTTTTTTCTTCTCCCATTAAAATCTGTTTCTTTAATCCTTTTATTCTTTTTGATGAGACGTCAGACGACTGATGGGGACTACTTGGTTGTATTTTTGAAAAGCCTTTGAAGGTGAAATATACTGTCCTGAGTGTGGTATCATTGCATTTTGTTTCCTGGGTTTGGCAACGGTGGATACTTAATAATTAGGTAGTCTAATGCAGTGTCCAGGGATGGATTTAAAAAGAAAACAACTGAAGTGGTTTATAGATATTTTTAAAAATTTATTTTATTTATTTATTTATTTTTGACTGTTGGCTCTCCGTTGCTGCACGCGGGCTTTCTCTAATTGCAGCGAGCGGGGGCTACTCCTCATTGCGGTGCACAGGCTTCTCATTGCGGTGGCTTCTCTTGTTGCAGAGCAGGGGCTCTAGGTGCATGGGCTTCAGTAGTTGTGGCACGCAGGCTCAGTAGTTGTGGCGCACGGGCTTAGTTGCTCCGTGGCATGTGGGATCGTCCCCGACCAGGGCTCGAACCCGTGTCCCCTGCCTTGGCAGGCGGATTCTCAACCACTGCACCACCAGGGAAGCCCTGTTTATATTTCTTTTCAGGAAGTAGGCTGATGACAGTTTGTATTTAGCGAAATACTAAATGAGCCTTGCCTTGGGATCTCCCATAAAATCTACATTTTCCTGCTTTCCTTCCTAAAATGTATAAGCAGGTAATATTGCTGTTCGGTGGAAATGTTAATTACACAGAAGTAAATTCTTTAAGTCTCTGGAATGTCCAGCAGTGTGATGGGCATTCTAGAATTTGTGGAGGGATGTGAGTGATTATCCTCCCCTACCGCCAGCTACTCTCTGTCGAACTCTCTCTACTACTTCCATTTTGATTTAATGCCTAAGAGAGATGACTGTGCCTGCTTTTCTGGTGTCAGTAAACATTTATTGAGTGCTTGCTTTATACCCCAGTTGCTGTGCTTGGCCATGGGGATTCAGAGAGGACTAAGCCAGTGTCCCTTCCCTCCAGAGGACACTGTGCAGTGGAAAGTCATAAAGAGCTGTTGTGATTTTGTGACATAAAAAGAAGTATGTCTTTGTGCCTGGTACAAGACTTCTAAAAACTCTTGGGATTTCCTAACTGTTAAGAGTGAGAAAAGTGAAAGGAGTGTCTTTTTTTTTTTTTTTTTGCGTTACGCGGGCCTCTCACTGTTGGGGCCTCTCCCGGAGGCGCAGGCTCAGCGGCCATGGCTCGTGGGCCCAGCTGTTCTGCGGCATGTGGGATCTTCCCGGACCGGGGCACGAACCCGTGTCTCCTGCATCGGCAGGCGGACTCTCAACCACTGCGCCACCAGGGAAGTCCAGGAGTGTGTTTTATTATTCATAATAAGTTCCTTTCAACCACCCTGAGTTTATGTCAATGAGGTGACTTCCGGGAAGCCCCTGAGGTTTGAGGGGCTGGTTTCCAGGGGAACCAAGCACCTGATTCGAGGGGCTAGAGATTGGGTTCAATCACCAGTGGCCAATGAGTTAATCAATCATGCTTACGTAATTAAAGCCTCCATAAAAATCTTAACTGAAAGTGTTTGGAGAGCCTCCTGGTTGGTAAACAAGGACAGGTGCTGGGGGGGTGACGTGCATAGCCGCTCTTAGCCCTTCCCACACACCCTATCCTGTGCTCTCTTCCATCTGGCTGTTCCTGAATTGTATCCTTTGTAATAAACGGAATAGTAAGTAAAGTGCTTTCCTGAGTTGTGTGAGCCACTCTTGCAAATGATCAAACCCCAATTGGGTGGTTATGGGAACAACCTGATTTACAGCCAGTCAGTCAGAAGCACAGGTGACAACTTGGACTTGCCATTGGCATCCAGAGTGGGAAGGAAGCCGTGTGGGCCTGAGCACTTAAGCACAGGTGACAACTTGGACTTGCCATTGGCATCCAGAGTGGGAAGGAAGCCGTGTGGGCCTGAGCACTTAGCCTGTGGGGTCTGCTAACCCCAAGGTAGATGGTGTCAGAATTGAATTAAATTGTAGGACACCCAGGTGGCGTCTGCAGAGAATTGCTTGGTGCAGTGGGGAACTCCCACAGAGCTGGTGTCAGAAGTGCAGTGTTGTAAGAAGTGGAGCAGAAAGTACAGAAAGAGTTTTCCTTTCAGAGACCATTGTGGATGCACAGGGAAGGGGCGTCCTGATGGTTGATAACAACAGTGGCTCGTGTTTATGGCCTGATGACAGTGCATTTTACCTTGATTGCTTTATTTCATCCTCACACGGACCCAGTGAAGTAGGCATGGCTGTTATCTTTGTACAGAAGAGGCACAGAGAGGCTCAATAGTAGATGGTAAATAGAGGAACCAGGAATAGAAACTGGGCAGTCTGGTGTGAGAACCCACACTTTAAAAAAGTGAGGAAGAGAGTAGGGGAAGCGGCAGTCTAGTTAGGGTACCTCCGCCGTGTGTGCAAAATCAGGGGAGGAGTGTGTGGAGCTTGGGCTGGGGGTAGGGGATGGTGGGAGGAGAAATCATAAGGTTAAGGTTAAATTAAGCCTGATGAGCTAGTCTGAAGTCAGGTAGTGGCAGGTGATGTTAGAGAGGGGGATGGAGACCAGATTGTGAAAATAGGCTGTGTCTTGGGACTTCCCTGGCGGTCCAATGGTTAAGACTCCGTGCTTCCACTGCAGGGGGCCCGGGTTCCATGCCTGGTTGGGGAACTCTAAGATCCCACACGCCACGCGGTATGGCAAAAAAAGAAAAGGAAAGGCAGGGCTTCCCTGGTGGCGCAGTGGTTGAGAGTCCGCCTGCCGATGCAGGGGACACGGGTTCGTGCCCCGGTCCGGGAAGATCCCACGTGCCGCGGAGCGGCTGGGCCCGTGTGCCATGGCCGCTGAGCCTGCGCGTCCGGGAGCCTGTGCTCCACAACGGGAGAGGCCACAACAGTGACAGGCCCTCGTACCGCAAAAAAAAAAAAAAAAAGGCAGTGTCTCCTTTTATATCAAGGTCTATCATGAAATTCCTAAAAGTATCCTTACAGTTTTGTGTCTATCGCACATTTACTGTGGACATTCAGAAGAAGCCTTTTGAATTTATAGCATTCTTATTTTCATTCCAGTTGTACTCACTGTCATCTAAAAAATATGAGTGTACCATGTGGGTGGAAATTATAATGATCTTGATTGTCGCTCACAACTCCAAAGAAGTTGGGGGTTTCCATGTGGTTTATTGTAATTTAAAGAGCAGTCTGTAATTAGCAGGCTTTGGAAATTTGTTTCAAGAAGTGGTAGATGAAGGAGCTCTAGAGGCTGGTTGTACATTGTACATCACTGAGTGTTTTCCTCGCAGATGAGAAAGAAAATTTAAAGGATATGAATGAGTTTCAAGAATTAAAGTCAGGGCTTCCTTGGTGGCGCGGTGGTTGAGAGTCCGCCTGCTGATGCAGGGGACATGGGTTCGTGCCCCAGTCCGGGAAGATCCCACATGCCGCGGAGCAGCTGGGCCTGTGAGCCATGGCCGCTGAGCCTGTGCATCTGGAGCTCCGCAACGGGAGGGGCCACAACAGTGAGAGGCCCGCGTACCGGAAAAAAAAAAAAAAAAAAAGAATTACAGTTAGACACTCACTCACCCTTATTGGCACACTGAGATGGCTCAGATGTTTGCAGTAAGGATTATCGAGCACAGATCATGTGCAGAGTTTAGTACTACATGTAACTGGGTTATTATGAAAGCGTCCTGCTCCCTCCCTATAAAGAACTCTGGGATTGTATGGGGAGACCTACGTAATAGGATGCAATTTGTGAATAGTAACAAATAGCTGTATAAATGAGCATAGAAGAGATTAAAATAAATACATTTAGGAGACATTTAAAGTAAACACGTTGTAATACTACCCCTGATCTATTCATCTGTGCAACTCTTGTGAAGCATGGGGGCGCCAGGAAGCAGGATAGAAAAGGGCAGACCTAATTAGGAATACCTCCTGAAGGTTGTAGCTTGCTTGGATTTGGGTGTTGGAAGGATAAAAGCTCAAATAATGTTGGAGTGGGCGTGTCTTTTATTTTTCTGTAGAAAAAGCACTGGTGTCTTTTTTTTTTTTTGGTGTGTTTTTAAAAGGTTTAGATTGCTTCCAAAACATATAATAAGTTTTATAGACTTATTTTCAGAAATGCCATGTGTGTCTCTAATTGAGGTTATCTCCAGGGGTAGGTGGTTAGTGAGTACTTTCTAGAATCATTACAGAGTGTTATCCATGAGATTGGGATTGATCTTAAATTAGAATGTTCCTTCCCACTCTTTCTCCATAGTTATCAAATCAGATATTTCTGCTAGGGAATCCAAGGTTGTAATAGAAAAGGAAATTATTATTATTATTATTATTTGAGGTACGCGGGCCTCTCACTGTTGTGGCCTCTCTCGTTGCGGAGCACGGGCTCCGGACGCGCAGGCTCAGCGGCCATGGCTCACGGGCCCAGCCGCTCCGCAGCACGTGGGATCTTCCCAGACCGGGGCACGAACCCGTGTCCCCTGCATCGGCAGCCGGACTCTCAACCACTGCGCCACCAGGGAAGCCCCGAAAAGTATTTTTTAACTGTTACATTGTCGAAGTAAATAGTAATTTCTTGAAGCAGGTCAAAATGCTAGGAAAGAATGTTTTTCTTTTTACTATTGTAAAGTAATTCTGAATACAGTAATTATGTAAAAGGAGTATGAATACCTTTGTAGCTGCCATCCAACTTAAAAGATAAGACACTGCAGATAAGAGTTGAACTCTGGGTTTCACTTTTGGCCCCATTTTCTCTCTCCCTCCCTTTCTCTCCTTTTCTTTTTTTTACCACTGCCACCCATGTATTTTATAGTTTTTCCTACGGGTGTCTATGTAAATATTCATCATCAATAGTTAGTGTTAATTTTACATGTTTTTAAAACTTGTAGCTGTGGTGTCATAGTGCATGTTTTCATCTGTCACTCACTTCTATTGTTCAACCTTGTTTTTGAGGTTTTTGCTGCTCCAGTTCATTCTTTTTAACTGCTCAACACACTATAGTGTATCCATTTTCCTGTTCATGGACATTTAATTATGATTTCCTCCCATTTTTCTCTAATACAAATGATACTGCAGTACACATTTTTACGTGTGTGTGACTTTCTGTAGGTTATAATCCCAGGAGCGGACCTACTTAGTCATAGGGAAGGGAATGCATCTTCATGTTCTTTGGGTACGTTCCTCAGTCCTATCTTTGAAATGGAAGCTTGAGGATTAGGACATTATTCCTTTTTAACTTGTATACTGATTTTCTTGTGTTAGTGGTTTGTAACTTTTGGTGATTTATGTAAAGTTCCATTTAACTGAATAATGTATGGTTGCATATCTTCACCTAGGAACTATAAAAAAGAAATTCCTCAGCTCTGTTTGTTTGATTACCAGTACCCACTTGAAGTTACAGTGAGTGTGGCTTGGTGGGGCAGGGGAGACTTTTAAAAAATTTTTTTATTTTGTATTGGGGTATAGTCGATTAACAATGTTGTGTTAGTTTCAGGTGTACAGCAAAGTGATGCAGTTATACATAACATGTGTCTATTCTTTTTCAAATTCTTTTCCCATTTAGGGTATTACAGAATATTGAGCTGAGTTCCCTGTGCTATACAGTAGGTCGTTGTTGGTTGTCTATTTTAAATATAACAGTGTGTACATGCCAAACCCAAACTCCCAATCTATCCCTCCCCCCCACCATTCCCCCGGGGGAGACTACTGAATAGATTATAACAGTTTTTGGTGGTGTTTAAATTTTATACAGTTTACTTGAAAATCTCTTTAAATTAAAAACATTCTGTTGAGGTATAATTAACGTACAAACATTATATTAGTTTCAGGTGTGCAAACATAGTGATTCAATATTTGTATATATTGCAAAATGACCACCACATTAAGTCTAGTTAACATTCATCACCGTACACAGTTACGTAATTTTTTTTTCCCTTGTGATGAGAACTTAAGATCTACTCTGTTAGCAGATATGCACTACAGTATTCACTACAGTCACCATGCTGTCCTGAATATCTCTTTTTAAATCCTCATTATGTCTCAGGGTGATCAAGTGGTAGGGAACAGGTGCCTGAATTATTAAGCATGGCGTAAATCACGGTAGGATCTTATTGAAATAACCTGGTGTGCTCTCTCTGGGTGAAAGAGTGTTCTGTTTTCTTATCATAGCCTTCCTGATCAAGCTGCCTACGTGTAATTTGTGGCTTCCAAGATACCCATTGGACTGGGTTTAGGCTGATAATATCAGTTCCTTCATGTTTCTTCCGCAACTTATTTTTTAGAACTTTTTTGTAACTCTCTTTTTAATAAGATCCTAAAACCATTTGCCATTATGGTTTAGTTGTTTCTCCAAACATTTATTTCCTTCTGACAGGAATCAATAAGAAAGCTACTTCTCATGGCTGTTGGCCACAAGTTCTGTGATATGTCATTATTGACAGAGACCTTTTTTTTCTAACTTTATTTTTATTGATTGATTGGTTGATGTACAATATTGTGTTACAGGTGTACAAGATAGTGATAAACATTTTTTTTGTCAGTCCCAAACTCCCTAACTATCCCTCCCCCACCCCCACCCATCCCCCCGCTAACCATAAGTTTGTTCTCTGAGTCTGTTTTGTAAATAAGTTCATTTGTACCATTTTTTTTTTTTAGATTCTGCATGTAAGTAATATCATACAATGTTTCTCTTTCTCTGTCTAGCTTACTTCACTCAGTATGACAATCTCTAGGTCCATCCATGTTGCTGCAAATGGCGTTATTTCATTCTTTTTAATGGCTGAGTAGTATTCCATTGTATATATGTACCACATCTTCTTTATTCACTCCTCTGTCGATAGACATTTAGGTTGCTTCCATGTCTTGGCTATTGTAAACAGCGCCGCAGTGAACATTGTGGCGCATGTATCCTTTCGGACCATGTTTTTCTCCAGGTACATACCCAGGAGTGGGATTGTAGGATCATATGGTAGCTCTATTTTTAGTTTTTTAAGGAACCTCCAAACTGTTCTCCATAGTGGCTGTACCAATTTACATTCCCACCAACAGTGTAGGAGGGTTCCCTTCTGACAGAGACTTTTTGAGCAGCATAGACAATCTCCTGTTATTTCTATGATGAAGAAATGAGGGATAAACTTTGCATTTATGGATTTAATGTAGATCACTAGTTCATCTGAGGCTTCTGAGGGCCTTTTATATTCTTCTCCACTGTCCCGCTGGTTTGGACTTGGAATTTTAAAGTAGGTGATGGTCAAAACTGACACAAGTGGGAAATCCTGTGGATGTGGTATCCTAGGAGTCTGTACCGTTGTTGACACTGGGTTTGAGAAGTAACTGACTCCAAGGAATATTTAAGCAAGTAATCTGTTCTTGAATACCCGAATTTCTTTGGTCACGTAGAAGTACATAGTGATTCTTATTCCTATACCTGGGGCCATCTAATTACAGTTATTTGTTGCAAATTATCTTTTCTACTGCATTAGGCTTCCCTGTAAGCTGATCAGAATGAGCTCTGGTTGACATCTCACCTGGTTAAATTGTTTGCTTTATCCTCTGACCTAGCACTTATTCTAAAAATTTATCCTTAAAAAAACAAAACTATGTAGGGACTTCCCTGGCTGTCCAGTGGTTAGGGCTCTGCGCTTCCACTGCAGGGGGCGCAGGTTCCATCCCCGGTTGGGGAACTAGTATCCCACATGCCTTGCGGTGCTGCCAAAAAACCCCCAAAAACCCAGCTATGTAAAGATCTCTTACAAGAAGCCTCATCAAAGTCTTGTTTTTAATAGTGGAAAATTTGGAAACAATTTAAAGGCCCAGCATCACATTTGTCAGGTATATAGAGGTTCTACTGTTTTAAATTACTTGCAGATCACAGTGGTTAAAAGTGTGTGTGTGTGTGTGTGTGTGTGTGTGTGTGTGTGTGTGTGTATATAACAAAATTTACCATTTTAACCCTCTTTAAGTGTATAATTAAATGGTATTAAGTGCTTTCACACTGCCGTGTGGGCAAGTTTCTTAATGGAGTTGATAATTGTAACTTTGGGTTATTTTGGATATCAAAGAAGTTAATACATGTGAAAAGCTTAGACTGTGCCTGGTCCATTGTAAATATTCAATAAATACTAGCTATTTTATTTTTATATAAAAATAAAAATTTATATAAAAATAAAATGTGTATACATATTCATTCTTTATTTTAACATAACATTGTATATAAGGTCTACAACATGATGATTTGATATACATAGTGAAATGATTACTACAGTCAAGCTAATTAACATGTGATTTCCTCACATAGGTACCATTTTTTTGATGTGTAATGAGAACACCTGAAATCTACTCTCAGCACATCTCCTGTATTCAGTACAGTATTCTTAACTGTAGTCATTATCCTGTACATTAGCTCTCTAGACTTATCCTGTATAACTGCAACATTGTATCCTTTGACCAACAAACATTAGCTGTTGTTAAAGTATTCAATACGCAGATATTCACGGAATTTTTTTAAATGGAAAAGATTTTTTTTTTTTGCGGTACGCGGGCCTCTCACTGCTGTGGCCTCTCCCGTTGCGGAGCACAGGCTCCGGACATGCAGGCTCAGCGGCCATGGCTCATGGGCCCAGCTGCTCCGCGGCATGTGGGATCTTCCTGGACCGGGGCAGGAACCCGTGTCCCCTGCATCGGCAGGCGGACTCTCAACCACTGCGCCACCAGGGAAGCCCTGGAAAAGATTTTTAAAACAACATGTGTAGGACTTCCCTGGTGGTGCAGTGGTTAAGAATCCGCCTGCCAATGCAGGGGACATGGGTTTGACCCCTGGTCGGGGAAGATCCCACATGCCACGGAGCAACTAAGCCCATGCGCCACAACTGCTGAGCCCACGTGCCACAACTACTGAAGCCCACGCACCTACAGCCCATGTTCCACAACAAGAGAAGCCACTGCTGTGCGAAGCCCGTGCACCGCAACGAAGAGTAGTCCCTGCTGTTGCAACCTGAGAAAGCCCACATGCAGCAACGAAGATGGCAGGATCTCTCTGGGTGTAGCAGGTTAATCTCCTTTTGCTTCTGTGCTATTTTTTCTCCTATAATTGTCCTGTTTTTCTTTTGTAATATATAGAAAAAAAAATTTTGCATACGAATTTTTTTCTGGAGTCTTTGGGTAAAAACACCCAGAGGTTACTGGCAGGTTAATCCTAAAAAGGACAATTTGATTTTCCACTTTATCTCAGAGTTTCATTTGTTGTTGACTAATTATGTAAATAAAGTTAAGGTTTATTGTGGCTTGCATACAGTTGTGTCGAAAATATGCTTTCATACAAAGGCCACTTCCTTAAGGGTACCCTTAAAATTGTATATCGTTTGTTAATCTTACTGTGGTATTTTGTTTTTCTTAACTATAGTTTCCTGTTCTTCCGATTTTGCATGTCAACATTGCCGAAAATAAATATTTTGCTCTGCAGGGTTAGTAAGCCAGATGGAGTGGTGTTTCTAACTCAAGGAAATAGCCTAAACCGTCATCAGTTAAAATGGCATAAAAAGCCAGGTGTACTTTGATTAGAGTAAGGTAGAGAGCCAGGAAGAGTCTAGATTCCCTGTGCCCATGCTGTTAAAACTGCTCCCGAAGTAAAGGTGGAGAGAATATAGGAAGGGGTGGGGAACCAAAGACCGAAACATTTCTCAGCAGGGCCATGTGTTAGCTTAGCAAATGTTGTAGTCTTCTTAATACCTGTTTATTTTATTGTATTTATTTTTTAAAACACGTATTTATTTGTTTATTAATTTGGCCACGCCGGCAGCTTACGGGATCCTAGTTCTCTGACTAGGGATCGAACCCAGGCCTCGGCAGTGAAATCATGGAGTCTTAACCACTGGACCACCAGGGAATTCCCTTAATACCTGTTTAAACATCAGTAAGTTTTCTTCTCAGTTTTTAGTCAGATTGCCTTAGGCATATGTGCCATATTTGTCCTGACTTCTAGCATACCTTGGAATGCCCAGAGGCTTGTGTAGGTGCTGGTATGAGAAGCAAGGCCCAGACAGCTTGGGTATTTTCTTATGGATTCAGGTGGAATTGTTGATGGTTTGCATGCTTTGAGAGAGCTTCTCTGAGTTTATTCAACAAATATCGAACACTCGTTGGGTTGAGAATTTTTGTGGGTTGGGCCAAAAGGGAGTGAAGGAAATGGACAAATAATTAACACAAACAGTTATTAAGTGATGAATATCCTGTACAGTATTAATGAATGTGTACTGAATGAGTGAATTATTAAGTGATGAATAGGCACTGTATTAAGTGCTTAATTGTACTATCAGTTCATCATCATCACAGCAACCCTGTGAGACAGGTACTATTATCATCTTCACTTATAAGAGAGAGTACATTAGGGAAGAAGTTATCCTTTCTTAAAAAATATTTTCATCTTGAAAGTTTTTATGTACTTTTGGTATATATTCTGGTTTTTTGGGTTTTTTTGGCCGCACAGCATAGCATGTGGGATCTTAGTTCCCCGACCAGGGATGGAAGCCTCGCCCCTGCAGTGGAACTGTGGAGTCTTAACCACTGGACTGCCAGGGAATTCCGTATATTCTGTTTCTTTCTTTTTTTTTTTTAAATAAATTTATTTATTTTTGGCTGTGTTGGGACTTTGTTGCTGCCCGTGGGCTTTCTCTAGTTGCGGCGAGCTGGCGCTACTCTTCGTTGCGGTGAGCAGGCTTCTCATCGCGGTGGCTTCTTCTGTGGCGGAGCACGGGCTCTAGGCGCGGGCTTCAGTAGTTGTGGCTCGTGGACTCTAGAGCACAGGCTCAGTAGTTGTGGCGCACGGGCTTAGTTGCTCCACGGCATGTGGGATCTTCCCGGACCAGGACTTGAACCCGTGTCCCCTGCATTGGCAAGTGGATTCTTAACCTGTGCCACCAGGGAAACCCTATATTCTGTTTTATAAGGTAAAACTTTTTATTACTAGCCCTCTGTCTTGCCATCTCTTATCAAAAGAAGAAAAAAGGATCAAGATTTTATTCCTGAGGTTAAGAATGGAGTATATTGTGTCTTAAGACACAGACGCTTCATCTTTATTTGTGTAGATATATGAATGTTAAAAATTGAGATATAACTAATATAAAGTAAAATATACAAATCTTAATGGTACAGCTTAATGTGTGTCTCTCCCTGCCCCTTCCTGTCTCTACCACCAACTATCACCCAGATCAAAATACAGTACATTCTGCCACCCCAGAAAGTTCCTTTGTGTCCATTCCCAGTCAGTAATCTCCTCGTTCCTTGGCTAAAACCACCATTCTGACGTCTGTCCCTGTAAATTAACTCTGCTTCATCTTGAGCTTCATATAAATGAAACCACGCACTCACTATGCTGTCTTTTGCCCAGTGCAATATCATGTGATTTATCCATGTTGTTGCATGTGTCAGTAATTCTTTATTGCTCTGTGGTATTCCATTGTATGAATGTGTCATAATGTATCCATTTTCTTCATGAACATTTGGATTATTTTCAGCTGCTTTGAACATTATTGTAGTACATGTCTTTTGATGGACATATGCCCTCATTTCTCTTGGGTATGTAACAAGGAGTGGAATTGCTGTGTCATGGGGTGAGTGTTTGGCTTTAGTAGATATGTATTCTGACATGGTTAGACCAATGTAAATGCTCACCAGCAATGTATGAGAGTTCCTTTGCTGCACATCCTTGCCCACAGTTTTTTTTAGATGTTTGAATTTCTGCTGCATCTTCAAGTACAGAGCTTGGGAGAAGTTTGCTGATTGCTGCAACTTGGATAAGATAAAGATAAATTAACAATATACAATCAGCCATAAGATTTTGCTCAGCAACTTATTCAGATGTAGTGGTTGTTTAAATGACAGTTGAAAAAAGGTTGGTCGCACCCCATCCATCCACTTTTTCTTTAAATCAACTTTGTCAAAATTCTAGCCCAATTATGCTTATGTTTTTCCAGGATAAGAGACTCATCATTTCCCCCCTCGTTTTCATGCTGAACTATTAAAAAAAAATTACTTAAAATTCTTGTAAGAAACCTCGTACTTCAGAAGGGATCAGTGTTTGATTTATCTCCTTTCAACACATATTTAATAGTTGTTGCAGCTTTTGTTGAGGGCCTCCTCTGGGCCAGGCTGTGTTCTAAGTGATTTGTATTCCTTAGCCCCTTTATTTTCCATCACAACCCAGTGAGGTATACTTACTATTCTCATTCCCATTTTACAGATGAGGAAACTAAAGCCCTGGGAGGTTAAGTAATTCGCCCAGGTTTATCCAGTAGTACGTGCAGAAGCTGGAATTTTAATCTAAGTCTATCTAGCTTACAATGAGCAAAATTAGCTTCCCTCCTTATTATTACTAGTTTGTCAATCATTAACTAAATGATAGATCTCTACATAGTTACGATTTACTAACTCAGTTTGTTTTTAACCGAACATCCCCCTTCTTATCCCCATCTTGGCAAAAGATAAATGAAGCCCATATTTTTTTATTCCCAAGATTAATTGTTTTTAGGCCCTCCAAGGAATATATGAAACAGAATGAGCAGGAAATAGGTCCCGTCTTCAGCAGTGCTATATGTAGTCCCCAAGATGAGAGATGCGTATGGCTGACCGTGCCCTAGAAAGTGCGTGACATGGATGAAGAGCTGTGACTCTCGAGGTACCAGGCTTTGTGTAGGAGATGTCTGGCCTGCGCTTTGAAAACTCGCTGGACCTTGGACATGTGGGCACTACAGGCTGGGCCGGGGGGATGGGGGGGTGGAATCTGTGCCCCAAGTTGCAGATACTCGTGTTTGATGGGGCATGAGGTGTGTGTCAGGCATAAACTTGGCGAGTAGTGGCCTCCCAGATCCTGATCCGGTCAAGGAGGCTCTTGAATGTCTGGCCGACCAGCCTCTTGAGGTATTCCCTGCTTTGGGAAGATGAGTGTGGGCAGCGGTGTGGCAGCATGTGGAGGTGGAGAAGCCTCTGGAAGGTTTGCAATAGGATGTCAGCCTTGTGGGATGGAAGGTCAGGAGGGAGACCTGTGCTGGAGAAAATAGACACAGAACTGGTTGTAGGAGCTGTGGGAGTGGATGGAGTCACCTGGCTAGCACTCTAGAGGAGGGGCGTTAACCAAGGGTGGATGTCAGAATTGTTCATAAAACTCTTGAAGATACACAGGCCTGGGCCGACCTCGGAGCTTCTGATTGGTGGTTCTGGGATGGATTTTTTTTTTTTTTTGCCATACGCGGGCCTCTCACTGTTGTGGCCTCTCCCGTTGCGGAGCACAGGCTCCGGACACGCAGGCTCAGTGGCCATGGCTCACGGGCCCAGCCACTCCGCGGCATGTGGGATCCTCCCGGACCGGGGCACGAACCCGTGTCCCCTGCATCGGCAGGCAGACTCTCAACCACTGTGCCACCAGGGAAGCCCTGGGATGGATTTTAATAGGAGCCTCTGCTTATTCTAATGCACTTTCCTTCCCCACCCTGCAGGTTAGAATCTGAGGAAAACGGGTCTGGGAGACCCCTTTAGGACCCACTCACATCTCAGGGGCAGGAGAGTCAGGAGACAGAAATTCTTCTGTCTTGAGAGGCAAGGGAGCAGCGTTAAATATCTCCAAAAAGGCCTTGTTTCCAAAGTGGTCACGCTGTTGCTGTTCAAACACTTCCAGAGCTTGCCAACTTCCCAGGCAGCCATTTTTGGACAATTTTGAGGATCAGAAAAGCTTTTTGGTGAAATAAGCCAAAGTATCTCCTTGTAGAGCTTTCACAGGGTGGGCCTTCCCTGCAGGGAGCACAAGGCTGGTCCTGCCTACAAGTGATTCTCTTTATGGTTATAAAGACAGTTTTCACGTCTCCCCAGTTTCCCTTTTTCCTACCCTAAACACCACCAGTGTACTCTCGTGGTGTTTTCAGAGTCTTCACTATTATTACCCCTTTGAGACTGTTCCTCTTTGTCACTATTGTTCTTCAAAAAAGGCCTCCCCGCATTTAGGCATTTTGACCTGCACAAAATAGAGGGGGCCGTTTATTCCTCTCGTTATATAGGTAATACACTTCTGCAATTTTTTTTTTCCCCTGAGGGAGTGGAGGGATCCCAAGTACAGACCTTAAATGTACATTTAATTTCATCTTGGATTCATCCTGTTCTTTGAGCCTGTGGATCTCAACTGTGTTAGCTGGCCCACCTTCCCAGATGTCATTTTGCCAATTTGATAAGCAAATTTGATCCTCTCCCAGCAGAAGAGGAAGCAGGCCTCAAAGTCAGGCTGAGGTAGCCACACCTGGATATCTTTATCACATGACCTGTGAGTTCAGTTAGGAGCTGACAGACCAAATGCTAATATCTAATCAACGCTGACTAATATATCACCTCACACCAGAATGGCTATCATCAAAAAATCTACAAACAATAAATGCTGGAGAGGGTGTGGAGAAAAGGGAACCCTCTTGCACTGTTGGTGGGAATGTAAATTGATACAACCACTATGGAGAACAGTACGGAGGTTCCTTGAAAAACTAAAAATAGAACTACCATACGATCCAGCAATCCCACTACTGGGCATATACCCTGAGAAAACCATAATTCAAAAAGAGACGTGTACCACAATGGTCAGTGCAGCACTGTTTACAGTAGCCAGGACATGGATGCAACCTAATTGTCCATTGACAGATGAATGGATAAAGAAGATGTGGCATATATATACAATGGAATATTACTCAGCCACAAAAAGAAATGAAATTGAGTTATTTGTAGTGAGGTGGATGGACCTAGAGTCTGTCATACAGAGTGAAGTAAGTCAGAAAGAGAAAAAAAAACACCGTATGCTAACACATGTATATGGAATCTAAAAAAAAAAAAAGTTCTGAAGAACCTAGGGACAGGACAGGAATAAAGACACAGATGTAGAGAATGGACTTGAGGACAGGGGTATGGGGAAGTGTAAGCTGTGACAAAGTGAGAGAGTGGCATGGACATATATGCACTACCAAATGTAAAATAGATAGCTAGTGGGAAGCAGCCGCATAGCACAGGGAGATCAGCTCGGTGCTTTGTGACCACCTAGAGGGGTGGGATAGGGAGGGTGGGAGGGAGACGCAAGAGGGAGGAGATAAGGGGATAAATGTATATGTATAGCTGATTCACTTTGTTATACAGCAGAAAGTAACGCAACATTGTAAAGCAATTATACTCCAATAAAGGTGTTAACAAAAAAATCATCCTCATAAAAAAAAAATACTGAGTTGAGCTCCGGATGCCAACATAAAAAAATTGCTTTTGCACCCTAGGAGATGTTTACTAGGAAAGGAGTTTTAGGGGTCTTGCCTTTTCCTGCACCTTAAAGAACCAATTGCACTAGAGAGATTTACTGTTGTAGGTTTCATATAGATTCTTACACAGTTCTGCTTCAAATATATTACGTGCATTGGAATGTGCCTGCACTGGATGTTTACTTTTAGTCACACTGTTCTGCAAACTTTATATGACTCGGGCATGTCAGATTGTTTGTGTGGCTAGTTCTGCTTCTACTGCTGTTGACACTGATTTCTTACATGCTTTTAGATTAGTGTCCAAGAGGTATTTGCTATATGTGCTTGGCTGCATTTGATATAAATAGATTTCAGGTCGGTGTTGGAAAGTGCCCTATAACCATATACAGAGCTAACTTATTAAGGATATGCTATTGCATTTCAGACACTTAGATCTAATAATAGCAAAAGCAGTCTCTTAACAGGCTGTACCTCTCTCTGATGCCCCTTCATTTTTATGTTTTTAACGTGCGGACTAAATGTCAGGAACTCTGGCAGCTTACCTAGTTTAAGGCCCAGGATATTTGGAGAGGCAATAAAAATGATAACGACCATGGTGCCTTTTAGAGGCATATATTGAGAGTTACTTTTAAGGTACCATTTAATGTTTAATTGTAGACTTGGTGATTGTTATGTGTGAATTATTAAACATTCTTGCTTTGAATTATTGGAAGTGCGAAGACAGTTTTGAAGTTTGCTACGAGCTAGTCGGTGGTTCGATATAGATTACTATGCTTTTCAGTATAACAGCAGTTTCCTTTTCTTCACTTATTGAATAGAGATGAGGAAGGGTGGTTATCTTAGCTAAAAACTAGAGGACAGGGTTTCTAATGTCAGAATAAACATTGTAATCTTACGGTTTCTTGAATAATGTAATTTTCTGAATAGATAGTATATTTTTATTTTGCTTTATAGAAACCCATCTGTGACTTGTTTAAAGACATTTCCATTTTTAAACCTTCTCTATCTTTCAGTGTGTGCTATATATATAGCACAGTGTTTTTCTTCATGGCAGGTGCTCAGACTTTTTAAAACACACATCCCTGGACCATGGTTTACAGGCATTATGTCCATTTTGTAGAGGAGACAGATTAATTTATTTGCCTGGCCAGTGCTTGAGCGGCACTCAGACTCGGAGACCGTCCAGTACTGAGATGAATGAGGCCTTTGCACTTTTCACTTAGTGTTTTGCTGCCTCTTACCTCCAGGAGAGGTCCTTGAATATATGATGGAATTATGTCAAGGTTATCGCAGTAATCCCATACTTACATTACCTAATTGTGCGGTGCTTGGAGATCTTTGTTTCAATATGTAATTCTCTTATCTTTGAAGTCCTGGCATCTTCAGCCACCACCAGCATGCCTACGGAGTGATGTCTGAGGATGATGACCCAGCTCAGGTTGACTCTGAAGGATCACCAGGTTGGCGGAGGGCAGTTTTTAGTGGAGCTCCTTTTCTGGATCACGTGCAAGTCCATTTTGGAAAAAGATCTGCCTGCTCCGGTGCCAGATGGTAGTTTTTCCTCTGTCAATTAGTAGCACCGGAAGGAGTCATTTCTACCTGGGCATAGTGATCTTGCCAATGGTGTGACTGATTTTTAATTAACACTCTATATTCCACCTGGAACGAATTCACCAAGATTGCCTTCTCTCATTTCCAAGTAAACGATTTCAGTAAGCGTCCCGGTCTCCTTTCTTGCAGTGTTAACTTCTGTGAATGCTATTGAAAAAAATTACTTATTTGCTAAGATTAATTGACTGTCAAGAACAAATGAGACCAGTACCTGTCCCAGGAGGAATCGGCTCCCACGAGAAACGAGGGTAAGGGGAGATTTTAAATTCAAAACTGGTTCATGGACAGGGCCCGTGATGTCCTCTAAGCAACACTGGTATAGATCCACAGAGGTATTGAAATCGACAGAATGCTCACAATTTTTTTATCTAGTATTTAGCTCTCTGTGATTATGAGTAAATAATTAGCCTTTTTTTGTTTTTTTAAAAGCTGTGATGTCCCATTTCTTTGATATTGCTTTATTTAAGAGGACACAGCATCAGAACTTTAAAGCACACATTACCAATTGATGTGTCATTTCATAGCCTGTACTGTCATTGTTGGGAGAGAGGCTGGAATCTCCATAGAACAGGTGGGCAGATCTAGTCTCCCATGGTGTCGGTGAGGCAAGGCCCAGAGAAAAGGAACACTGGACGTTCTGCAGAGGAGGCCTCTCCTGAAATGCTTATCTTAGCCACTGTTACTGCTTTAAAATTATTTAATTGTAAAAAACGCATCAAAAACAAGTTACTTTTTTAGGAACATACTTTTTTAAAAATCATAAATGCTTTTATTCTTAACTAGAATCCAAGTTATTGGGGGAGGAAGAGATCTTGGGATATGCCTAGCAACAAAATTTCTGAACACAGTGTTTACTGGAAGGAATTATTTTTGAGGTTATTTGTGGTATATGTATATATGCATTTGACAGTAGTAGACAAGTATTTATGGGACTTTCAAGTGCCTGCTAAGGACTTTGGGAGATGTGGAAGGAATATAAGACTATCAGCTAGAGACAAAGTTTAAGATCGTATTAATGGGAAGGAGGGAGGTGCCAACTACTAAGGGGTATAGGGTTTCTTTTCGGGTTGGTAGAACTGTAAACTTGGATTGTGGTGATGATTGTACAGCCTTGTGAATATACTAACACCATTGACGTGTACGCTTCAAATGGGTGGATTTTATGGTATGTGGATTATATCTCAATAAGGGTGCTTAAGAAAAGATCCTATTAATGAGTTCACAGTGCAGAGAAGATTCCAGTATCGCCTGTGACTTCCTGCTTTCCTTTTTCCATTCTCCAGGTCTCCCAAAGTAGTTGAGACGAAAGATAAAAAAGACCAAACACTCTTCTCTTCTGGTGGTGGGGAAATGCTGAGCCAGTGGCCCCAGATCTGTGCAGTGAAAGTTGTTTACACAAGCCTTGAGGCTGTAAGCCCAAGAGATAAGAAAAATCAGGCTGAAGGCCCACGCAGGCAAAAACTGACCAGAGAAATAGGCCTGGCTGCCTGCTGGGAGATCTGGGGTTTCCTGAAACTGGTCCCTTAATTTATGGACAGTGCTAGGCCGTCAACAAAGTAGTAGTGCAAGGTAAGAGTAAAATTGTGGCACGTGCAACAACATGGAGGAACCTTAAGACGTGATGCTAAGTGAAATATGCCGGTCCCATAAGTGTGTTTCCACCTCGGTGAGGCACCTTAGAGTCGTCGGATTCATAGAGACAGAATGTGGAACAGTGGTTGCCAGGGCCTGGGGCGAGGGGAGCATGGTGAGTTAGTGTTTAATGGGTAGAGTTTCAGTTTGGGAAGATGAAGAAATTCTGGAGATGGTTGGTGGTGATGGTTACCCAACGGTGTGAATGTGCTTAATGCCACTGACCACTTAAGATGGTTAGTTAGAATGGGGACTTCCCTGGAGGTCCAGTGGTTAAGACTCTGCACTTCCAATGCAGGGGACGTGGGGAGCTAAGATCCCACGTGCCGCACAGCCAAAAAAAAAGGTTGGAATGTTATAAGTTCAGTGTTAGGTTTATTTAACCACAATAAAAAATAATAAAGTGAGAGGGAAAAAGGAAGAGACAGGGTATTTGGATTCTCTACTAGACTGGACACCTTTTTTGGTGCCCTTGCCTCTGCTGCTGTCGTGTGTGTGTGTGTGTGTGTGTGTGTGTGTGTGTGTGTGTGTGTGCGTGCGTGTGTGTGAGAGAGAGAGAGAGAGAGAGAGAGAACGAACCAAGGTCCACTTTCTTTCTGATCCTTCCACCAGCCCCTCATGCAGCATCCCCTGTGTTCCAGAAGCTGGGCTGGGCACTGGAGAAGGACAAAAGTGTGCCCACAAGGCATTTATAATGCAGAAGGAGGTTGGGAGAGGTGCATTTGCTTTGTTTTTTTTTTTTAAATGTGGCATTGCCTTGTGCTCATCTGTGGTAGGAAGTGTGGGTGGCACTATTTAGGTAGTACGGGATGGGGGTGGGGTGGGGCTGACTGTAAGATGGCTGGAAGCCTAATTTAAAGTGGTAAAATCAGCTTGTGGTTGAAATTTGATAGTTGCAGAGGTACTCTTTGAAAAGACACAGTGTCTCTAGAAGAGTAAGACTTGTTGCTAGCTTAAAAATTCTTCATGGAAGAAAGAATTCCTCATGGTGCTGGAGGAACCACCAGGATGATGGTGAGGTAATCCATCTGATGGCTACTCTTTCCTGAGGTAACAGAAGAAAGACACAGTTAAATTTTTTTCTTAAATAAATTTATTTATTTATTTTTGGCTGCGTTGGGCCTTCGTTGCTGCACGACGGCTTTCTCTAGTTGTGGCGAGCGCGGACTACTCTTCGTTGCGGTGCGCGGGCTTCTCATTGCGGTGGCTTCTCTTCTTGCAGAGCACAGGCTCTAGGCGCGGGGGCTCAGTAGTTGTGGCGCACGGGCCTAGTTGCTCTGCGGCATGTGGGATCTTCCCAGACCAGGGCTCGAACCCATGTCCCCTGCGTTGGCAGGCGGATTCTTAACCACTGCACCACCTGGGAAGTCCCAAGGGAGGGACCTGTTTTTGTGGAGTACTTTATTCTAATTTGAGATTTGTTTATGAATTTCACAATACAAGTAAATAACAGTTTATTTTCCTGTCACCTTTCTACTCTGTGTGTGTGGTGGTTTGCAGCAATTCAGAATATAGTAAAATTTGAAAGGATGTTTAGAAAAATCAAACGGTAAGAATTATTATTGTAATGTTGCTGGAAACAAGTCCTCTGTTTTTTTCCAGAAAAGGAAAACTAGAGAATAACCGCACTAGTGATACTTCTTTCTTTCCACTTGCTCACAATTCCCTTTTCCTTAACCAGTTACATTTAGAAGTCATTGTAACAGGCATTTTAAAGGAAGCGGGTAACGAGCTATCTCATTGTGTTTAAAGCTGTGAATACTGAGGACTTGGCTTTGGCCCGTGTCTTGAGAAAACTGCTGCCTGAACCTGGCTTGGTGCTGTTAGCTATGGAGGGACAAAGGCTACTACTTTGTCATTATACTCAAATTTCTTGACCTTTAAGGAGTAGGTCACAAATATATATATTTAAAAAATAGGGGGTGACACTATCATTTGTTTTTCCTCATAAAAGCAAGGGAGGGCTTCCCTGGTGGCACAGTGGTTGAGAGTCCACCTGCCAATGCAGGGGACACGGGTTCATGCCCCGGTCTGGGAAGATCCCACATGCGGTGGAGCGGCTGGGCCCGTGATCCATGGCCGCTGAGCCTGTGCGTCCGGAGCCTGTGCTCCGCAACGGGAGAGGCCACAACAGTGAGATGCCGCGTACTGCAAAAAACAAACAAACAACAACAACAACAAAAAAAAAGGGAGTTTCTTTTTAAAATAGACTTTCCCCAATGACTAAAATAATATATACCCAACTCAGAAAACTTGGAAATTAGACAAAATGGATACGTTTTTGGAAATCTCTTCCTTTCAGGGAAGCTGTTGGTTTTGTTTTGAGCAAACTTTGTTTCTGCTGACTTGCCTCTCTCTCATCCCAGCAGTTCTTTCTGGTTTGGAAATCTCCTTTGTGGAGGGGCTTGTCAAGGACATGGCTCTCCGGTCTCTTGAGTTTGGAGGACTTGGAAGGCAGTCACCTGGCTTTCTCGCCCCATCAGCGTCCTGTCTTGCAGTTTGTTAAACGCTGAAATCTGTAGTCTGGTTAGTGGAACGTCCCTTGGCGGTTCCTCACTTGCGAACATGTGTCATGAGGGCTTGTGTCTGAGTTTGAGGCTTGACAGTCAAGAATGCATCTTGCAAAGGGAAAGAGCCCTTGTGCAGGAGGCCCTGGGTCCGGATTCTGGCCCCACGACTCAGTTGAATTGTAGCAGTGACAAGTTCAACTCAGAATGCTCATGTGTAAGTGGTGTCGACTGAAACTAATGCACACCCTAAAAGCTGAGAATTAAAAAAAAATTAAAAAAAAAAAGCTGAGAATTATGTTTTGTTTGGTGGACCTACTGAGGACTTAAGCCTGGGAGGCAGCCTCTTAGATAGGTATGAAGAGCTAAGGGAGGAGCCAGGATATTTGCAAAAGAAACAAAAAGCCCCAGGTAGTTGGAACATCAAAAGATTACTGTGTTTTTTTTTTTTTTTTAAATAAATTTATTTATTTTTGTCTGCGAGGGCTTTCTCTAGTTGAGGCAAGCAGGGGCTACTTTTCCTCGCATGCGCGGGCTTCTCATTGCAGTAGCTTTTCTTGTTGTGGAGCACGGTCTCTAGGTGTGCGGGCCTCAGTAGTTGTGGCACATGGGCTCAGTAGTTGTGGCACACGGGCTCAGTAGTTGTGGCACATGGGTTCTAGAGCACAGGCTCAGTAGTTGTGATGCACGGGCTTAGTTGCCCTGTGGCTCTGGCTCCGTGGGATCTTTCCGGACCAGGGCTCGAACACATGTCCCCTGCATTGGCAGGTAGATTCTTAACCACTGTGCCACCAGGGAAGTCCCCAAAAGATTACTGTTAATTAAAGAAAACCAGACCTCTCAAGTTAATGCATTTAGTGCTTTTCTATATATGGGAAGATGCAAGAGTCTGGCTCACTGACATAATTCCGTTGATGTGCACCTCAGCTATCCAGAGCCTGTATCCTGTGCTTTCCCATCCTGAGTCCCCTCAGGGTGTACCACTGGGGGTGCCGCAGTGGCTGAGGGCTTGCTGGCCACATTCTTTGTCCACGGTGGTGATAACATTTTTTTAGGTAAAATTATCTGACTTATCTGCTAGGTAGCAGGTTCTCAGAAAGAATCCTTTCTATGGATGTTATGCCCACCAAAACCTTGTTTCTTTTGTTCAGAAATGTTTACTGAGCACCACCTGTGTACCAGGACTTGCCCTCGGGACTGGATCCCAAAACAGAAAAATCTCTGTCTTCAGGGAGTGCAGATTCTTGTGGGTGAGGCAGTAATAAATAAGATGACTAAATATATGATATTTTAAGTAGTGGTAAGTGCTGAAGAGAACCGAGTGAAGCATGGAAGGTGAGATACGGGGTGTGTGTGGGGGTGGGGTGGCGGGGGGAGAAGGCGCACTGAATTATTTAAGCTGTAATGTAGCTGCGTGCTGTTTCCGTGTGTGATGGGGTCTTTAGGCTCTAGCTGGAGGCCAGCACTCACCCCTCTGTAGAAGTAGAAATTCCTTGCTGTCCCTGGCGTGGTGTTTCTGGGAGAAGGTGGGTTCTGGATCTTGCTTGGCTGGGAATGAGGGCTCCACAGCAAGGTTTAAGGTTTGAGAGGTGCGTGCGTGCGTGCGTGCGTGCGTGTGTGTGTGGTCTTTGGATATCCATGGAGAGTGCTTAGAATAGTGTCAAGTGTTCAATAAATTTTAGCTGTTATATGTTAACAGTGTGTTGTGTCTTCTGTTATAAAACTGAAAGCTTTAAATAGAAACCGGAGGGGCCACTTTCTTGGGAAAAAAGTGCCCAGTGCTAGAAGAAGAAATTACGTAAGTACCAAATTTGGAGCAGAGATGTAATGTTGACCGCCCCCCCTCCATCTTTCCCACACTGGTACTTCTCTTTTCAAACACCCCAGTCTTCTCTCCTCCTTCCCCCTTTCATCCCCTGGGGCCATTTTGGAGAAATAGGTTTTTAAAGCAGGAACCACAGTTAATATTTGCGACAAAGGCCGCCTTGTGTGATTATCTACTGAATCAATAGGTAGAAGGAAGAAACTTTTCAAAGAACAATCAGTTTTCTAAATATGTACATGGATAAAGAGAAGAGGATAACAATCTAGTAAAGATGTGGTGTGTGCTGACTGGTGAAAAAAAAAGATACAGTGCTTTCTTAAACTTTGGCCATCTCTTGTCTAGTGGCTAAATGTGGGTTTTAGAAAATACAGAATTCCATTCAGGAGTGCAAGCTTATTCTGTGTGGTTTATACCTGCAATTTCTCATTACTTCTCAATGTTGTTTTTTAGTTTAAGGAATATGGATTTCTGGTTTTAAAAGTTATACTGGAAACTTTATTGAAGGCTACTGCTAAATCATCTTCTAAAATCAGAAAAGCAGTGAAGTATTGTGGAAAGTTTCAGAATTTGCATGGATCTGGGTTAGAATGTCAGCTCCCGTCTCAGCCAGTTGTATAAAATTTGGGCAGATTCATCTCTATCTCAGTTTTCTCGCATGAGTAATGATTTCTCGATCTTTTTTTTTTTTAATTAATTAATTAATTTTTGGCTGAGTTGGGTCTTCGTTGCTGCGTGTGGGCTTTCTCTACTTGTGGCGAGTGGGGCTACTCTTCGTTGCGGTGCACGGGCTTCTCATTGTGGTGGCTTCTCTTGTTGCGGAGCACAAGCTCTAGGCACGCGGGCTTCGGTAGTTGTGGCACACTGGCTCTGTAGTTGCGGCTTGCGGGCTCTAGAGCGCAGGCTCAGTAGTTGTGGCGCATGGGCTTAGTTGCTCCGTGGCATGTGGGATCTTCCCGGACTAGGGCTTGAACCCATGTCGCCTGCATTGGCAGATGGATTCTTAACCACTGCGCCACCAGGGAAGTCCCTCACGGGTGTAATGATTATTATTATCTCACAGGGTTGTTGTGATTATTAAAGGGATTCATATATGTGTGAATGTTTGGCACAAGGTAGATGCTAAAATTTAACCTGATTTATCTGACTTCTGTCAGAACTAGTTTGTTCATTCTTAATATTGATTTTGAGAGCCCTCAGTCAGACCGCCCAATTGACAGACGTTAATTTTTAATGTTAGCTTTTCACTTAATGTTACTATTAAACACCAACTTTAATAATAATAGTAATAGTAATGATGGTAGCCAGCCATCATTATAAGGTGCTTTGTGTGTGTTATCTTGGTTACTCTGAACAAAGACCACCCGAGGGCAGGTATTTATATCATGTTCATTTTGCAGACAAGAAACTGAGGACAAGAAACTGAGGCTGCTTCGTGAGATTAAGAGATTTAGAAAGGAAGGAAGGAAAAATATTATGTTAAAAGATCGATCTTTATTGATCAAGATAACATCTGAGCAGAAAAGTCGTTGGAGGTTGCTTATACAAGATAGCATTTTGAAGCAGTCAGCCTTTTGCAGGGCAGAGGCCCAGTCCTCCTGTGGCTACAACGTGGGGCCACTGTTTGTTTCATGCATACAGTACTGGGCCCTTTGAATGCTGATTGAATGGAATCCTAAAGGTCTGGTATATTTGCATAGTCTTCCTGAAAATTCCCAGGAAGTTTCTAGCTTTGCTTTCTCCTACATGGATCTGTTCCCCTGGGAAATAACTGGATTACTGCTGATTACTGTCAGTTCTCACTGGAATGAGAGTCCAGCCTATAATCTCTGTTTTGCAGGAAAGGAAATCGGTTGGAAAACAACAGATAGGCCTGCCCAGGGTGTCTGGTGACCAAGCTGAGACGTGCATGATTTCTCTCACTTGCTCTCTTCCTCCAGGATTGCTGAGGCTCTCCAGGCCGTTGGGAATTTGTGGTGAATCAGCGGTTGCCTGTCCTTAAACTTAGCAATTTAGAACTTTTGATATACCCAATGCTCCAGTTACCTGCAAACGAAAACTTTAAAGTTCTAGAACGTGGCATTGCTCCCCACACTTATACTTGTGCTCATTTCTCTCTTTGAATGCCAACATTTTAGTGAATACGCAGAGAAATTATTTTTGGCTGTGTTGGGTCTTCGTTGCTGCACGCGGGCTTTCTCTAGTTGCGGCTAGGGGGTGGGGGAGGAACCTCACCGCAACAGCATTATGAAAATAAGTCCAAAGGGACATAACAAACCAAGGTAAGAACCTTGACTGGATCAAAAACAGCTATAATAGATATTTGTGGGACAAATAGGGAACTCTGAATATGGAATTGATATTGGATGATGAAACGAAAT
The DNA here is from genome assembly GCF_003676395.1 of Aethalodelphis obliquidens. NCBI lineage: Eukaryota > Metazoa > Chordata > Mammalia > Artiodactyla > Delphinidae > Aethalodelphis > Aethalodelphis obliquidens. The sequence goes on from NW_020837952.1 coordinate 13,243,783, forward strand.
TATTGATTTTCTTAGGTATGATAATAAGGGTGTTTTGATTATGCAGGAGAATGACCTTATTCTTAAGATATTCATGCTTAAGTATGAAGGGGTAGAACGTCATCATGTCTGCAATTTAGAAATGATTCTGCAAAACATAAATAAAGCTCACCCCCTACACAGCGGTGGCATTAAACCCACTGAGGGCAGTCACTGCACGGGCCCGAGCGCCTGACACATGGTGACATGCACAGTAACTGTTGCTGAGTGGGAGTTCATTACAGAGAAACTGGCCAGCACTGCCACCTCTTCCCCTACACTGAGCTCCTCCAGGGTCCGGTCTTTGAGTCTTCCCCAAGCACCTTGCACAGTGTCGGGCACTCATTAATCTCTGTTAAAGGAATGGGGAAAATGCTCAACTAGTATTGACATAATAGCAGTGACCATCTAAAAGTGGGTTGCTTCTTCCTTGCAGCCTCACAGGAATCCAAGGATGAAGGGGAATCTGTCTAGTTCTAGGGGGCGTTTTTAGGGAAATGAGGCTGAGTTAGTAACGGATCTGAAGAAGGAGCCGCAAGGTACTGGGTGATGCAGCCGAAATCCCCGAGACTGATGTATTTTTGCAGAAAATACGCAGGTGCCATTGTGCATCGTGAAAGCTGAGCTTTCTGGAACTTCCCATCGTTAACTTTGGAATTTGATTTGGTCTTAGGCTGGGCTAGTTTTTAGGTTTTAAGAGCATAGGGTAGACCTGCAGTTGCTCTCAGGTTATGAAACGTGATTAAGCCCCTCCTTGGGTGGTATTGGGAAGGGAAGGAAAACAGCATTTTGTCCACATTTATTGCCTGTTGCTCATGTGTGTTTTACATTGTTCAGTGTTTTCTCAAGACATGCAGTGAGAAGTTCAGGCTGTAGTCAACTTTCTTCCCCAAGTACTAAGTAAATACTTGTGGTATTTAGGTATAGAATGGAATTAGTTACAGATTGCCTACTGCCGATTGTTTATTTTCTGTTTTAGGATGAAAGAAATGGGACACAAAGAGGGAAAACCATTTTTTATTTGTTACAAATTGGAAATCTTCCTCCCTCCCTCCCTTCCCCTTGTCTTTCTTTCTCTTTTTCTTCCTAACTACCGGTAAGTCAGAGTGGTTAACTGAAGCAAGCTCTCAACATACCCTTTAGCAGCGTGCTGAAGTATTTTCTCTTTGTCTAAAATTAGCTGATTCGAGCTAGGCGCTCTGGTGTTCAGAAGCCTTCCATCAGGAGCCTGCAGCCCCTCCCCTCTGGTTTTAGAGCTCTGGGTAGCATGTTTGATGGGGAAGCAAACTGGGAATGACTTTATCTTTTGCAGAAGAATTTGCAAATATCTGAGGCAGGTTCCAGCTTAGATCTCACCTCCTCCAGGGAGCCTTCCCCAGATTTTTCTCTCCTGCACTCTCTTCTGGACCGTCTGTCACTTTATCCTCCACTAGAACCACGTTTCATGTCCCACCCTGCCCTGAAGGGCAGATGCTGTGCTCTGCTTACTGTCCTGTCTCCGTGCCTCACACAGCTGTTGGCTAAATATTTATGTGCTTAACAGATATTTGTTGAATGCTAAAATTGGTCCGTTGACTCAGCAGATAGAAAGGAAAATGCTACTTGGTGGTGAGGTTGAGCAAGAGACTTATCTTTTCACATGAAAATTAAGAAGGAAGTAGGGATAGAAAAGAAAGTGGGAGAGCAACTAGTTGAAATGGGAGTGGCTCAGAAGTGTTGACAAGGTCAGAATGTGGTGGGAGAAGCCCCTTGCCTGGAGGAGAGCTGGAGGAGGGTGGAAGTCGGGGTCTCACACCCACCCTCCTCCAGCTCTAGGGCCCATCCTCCTCTGCCTGAGCCCTAGATGGCTTTGTGCATTTCTAAGTTGTGTTTTGCTTTCCAATGTTTTTATTTATTTATTGATTTGGCTGTGCCGGGTCTTACTTGCGGCACCTGGGATCTTTGTTGCAGCAATGAGGGCTCTTTTAGTTGCGGCATGTGGGCTCTTAGTTGCAGCACGTGGGATCTAGTTCCCAGACCAGGGCTCGAACTCTGGCCCCCCCCCCCCCCTGCATTGGGAGCGCGGAGTCTTAACTACTAGACCACCAGGGAAGTCCTGTGTTTTGCTTTTTAAAACAATGTCTGTGCTTTCAAAAATATGGTTTACCTGCTTTGATTGGGAAATGACATTTATTTTTGTGAAATTATGTGTACCTAGTAAACAGATTCCATTTGTTAGTGTCGGGAAATGCTTTTCAGTTGGGGGGTGTGCGTGTGTGCGTGTGCGTGTGTGTTCTTTCGATCAGTAGTTCCTTGAGAGAAGGGGGCTGTAGCTTCTACTCTAGACCAATAGAATTTCTGTCTTAGACATGTTCCCATTTTACAGGACCAGACTACATCCCATTTCCCTGCCTGAGTTCTGAATCAGTTGAGAAGACTGGAATAAGGATAGAGACCAAAAAATTTACCTGTACTGCTGGTAACAGATAAAGCCGATGTGGAGAACGCAGCTTATCCCTGTTGGCAAGGGGCCATCCCGAGGCTGACCTCCTGTGCTGTGCTGGGGATGGCCCCCCTACAGGGTCAGAGCAGGATGCTGGCCCCCACTGAGGACAGAGGGCAGGGCCAGCTATGCATGCATGCCCACTTTCTCTCCTTCCAGAGTCACTGCTCCCATTCTCTTTCCTTGTGGGCACGGAGACTGACGGGGTGGAGAGAGGAAGCCTTCTTTTCCTTTTAAGAGGTAAGAAAATGACACCTGGAGAGGTTATGTACTTTCCTAAGGTCACCCGGCTAGTTGGCAACAGATTTTTCTCCTGGCCTCTCCAGGCCATCTGGTATGCGTAGAAAGGACATGGTTTTGGAGTTGTCCAGGCCTCATGTTCACGTGCTACCTCTGTGACCTTTGCCTGGGGTTATGCATCCATACAGTGGGGTTAACTTTCTACCTCAAGGGTTCTTGAGGGTTACATTAGCTCTAACCTGTGTTTAATAACCTGGACCAGGGACTTCCCTGGTGGTGCAGTGGTTAAGAATCCGCCTGCCAATGCAGGGGACACGGGTTCGAGCGCTGGTCTGGGAAGATCCCACATGCCACGGAGCAACTAAACCCAGGCACCACAACTACTGAGCCTGCGCTCTAGAGCCTGTGCTCCGCAACGAGAGAAGCCACCGCAATGAGAAGCCTGTGCACTACAATGAAGAGTAGCCCCTGCTCGCCGCAACTAGAGACAGCCGGCGTGCAGCAACGAAGACCCAAGGCCGCCAATAAATTAAAAATAAGTAAATAAGTAAACTTATATAAAAACCTGGGCCAATGCTCCATTTCCTTAAATAAGCATCGCACATGTCACCCTGCCAGCCTGGGGCAGTTACCAACCCACCAGTTCTTTTTTAAAAAAATCTGGCTTGGAGCCTCAGATAACTTGGTGATTGGGGAATGGTTCTCAGCAGAGTGGGACTTGGAAGTTGACTTTTAATTTTCATGTTTTGGAAGGAAAAAAAATGCTTCTAAGGAAGAAAAGTCCTAAATTGAAAGAAATTCACATGTCACACGCACCCTCGAAAAACTTGCATCACATCAGAATTGATTTTATAGTCAGGAGTTGAATGCGGCCTGTTTAACCTTGGGGAGCTAATGCCTTTCAAATCTAAATATTCTCATTTCTAGGACATTCTTTAAGTAGCTGTTTGAGAAGCCTTGTTTTGTCATGTGTTAGAGGAGTCTATGAAAAAGTGTGGGGTGGAGGGGTGGTGTGTGCACATTAGTGGCCTAAGTGAAGGGGTGGAAAGGTGAAACAGCCTTTGTGCAAGGGATCCGGCCCAGAATTTGTACGCTGTGATGGGATGTCGTCCCTGTCTTTGAGTTTCCTTAGATGTACTGGATGAACCAATTACCCATGCCCTCCCGGACACTGTTGTTTCAGGCGATGCCCCACCTGGGGACAAGGATGCAGCTCCAAGCGGGCGCATATCCTGTGTTGAATCCTGTGCATTGACCCTCCACTTGCAGTGTCTGCTGTTTGCTTCCTGTCCAGATATTCAGTTGAGTGAAGTACGCACAACTTTGATCCACATGTTTGTTTCAGACCCCTAATGCCAGTATATTCATTAAGTTAACTTCAGTTTCTCTTCTTTCTTCCAGTTCAGGTCTGCCTTTCACTTTATAGCCCACACCTCTCAGCTGAGCAGCACCCCAAAACCGGCTTCAGGTGCCAGGGGGAGGAGCGGGGGCAGGGCAGCCGGGCTGCCGAGGACGCCTAGTACTGAGGAAAGGCGGGGTGGGAGGGCGCTTCCTCCAGGCCTTGGGCTTCCTGTGCACGCCTGGAGGAAAATGGAGCTGGAGGGTGTGTGAGCCCTCCCCTTGTGCAAGTGACAGAAACATTCCTGCACAACAAAGAAAATCTAAATTGCTTGTAAATCACCCCTCCCCCCCACTGCCAATTAATGACAATTCAATTTCCAGGGTAACTAGAATACAGCTTTTATTTATAAATTAGTCCATTAATAGGGTAATGTTTAAAAAGCTACTTTTCCTTTTGTCAGCCCTTGGCAATAGCAGTCTTTTTTTTTTTTTTAAATAGCTAGGGAAACCTTTATTTTCCAGACCGCAGTCGCTTATTGTCACCTGGGAGATCTCTTGTTTGCTCTCTCCAGCAACTTCCATATGTTGACCTCTGTAAGTGCGTTTGGCTGCCCATGTTAGCTTTGTCACTTCGGTGCCTCTGTTCTCAATGTCAGAGTTGTTTCCCTGAGGGTGGCTGTACTGTCAGGGGCAGTCGGCACATCAAAGTGTGTTCAGTCACTCTGGCAGAGTGTTTGCACTGCTTTTGTTTACTTTTGTTTCCAAGGCTGTTTTTTAATTTAAATTTTTTTTAATACATGAAAGTCTTTTTCTCCCACCCCACTAGATTTTACTCCCCACTCCCTCCCCGGTTAATAGTCATACAGACCAGAGAAGTTTTTGAAAATTTTGTAAAAGTTTTTACAGAAGGAAAAAAAAAAAGGCCTTAAATCTTACCAATCAGGCATAAACGCTCTTAACATTTTGGAATATTTCCTTCTAGTCTTGAGGCACAGTTTGTAATACTGGATGTGCAGTTTCTCCTCTTTTTTTTTCCCCCCCGTTAAAATCTCTCTGTAGGCTTCATGTTAACAGCTCCTGTATGGTCCCTCTTAAGGTGTATGAAAGTATTTAACCATTTCCTTAACGTTGGGCATATAGTTTGTGATTTTTAAACTGATTCTCTGTGGACCTGGCCGGTTTACCAATTCCCTAGTAAATTGCTAGTTGTGTTAGTACCTCAGCCTCCGAAACTCAGGATGAATACTGTGTATCAAACGCCGGAGCCTCCGGAAGCCAGTGATGCCCAAAACTGAGGGTCTCCCCACGCACTTTCACTGCCTTTGTCCACGGGTCCTTCTCTCCTCTTTCTCCTTTCTTGACTGAGTTGGCTTTGCATCAGACAGACCTGCTGTGAACCTCAGCCCCTGCACTAACTGCGTGTTCGTGGGCCCATGAACTCTTCTAAACCTCCATTTTCCTATTTGCAAAATAGGGATAAGAGTGATTCCCCATCACAAGTTATTTATTTATTTTTTTCATCACAAGTTATTTTAAGAATTGTGAGTCAGGTGTGAAGGGTGTGGCGCGGTATCTGGACCTGGGGATGCAGCTGCTTCCATCCCCCTGCTGCTCAGCCCCTTCCAGGGATTTGGCTTGGCTAATTCTGCCCGTCCAGTTTTGGAAGAAGAGCAGAAAGGAAAGGGAAGCAGAATGGGGGAGGTGTATTGAGAAGAGTGTGAAGTTCTCAAAGTGTTTGTTTCAGCACCGTCTGGGCCGGGACTGAGCCCCCTGGCTGGGGTCAGTGAGGTGGGAGGCGTGGCCCAGGGGTGCCAGGCCCCTTGGGTGGTCACCTGGTGGGGGGCGGGGGTCTGCCTCCCTGGTCTCTCTTCTGGCCTGTCTGTGGGTGTCACCTGACTCACCCCAAGACTCTGACTCTGACGGAAGACTCCGCCGAAAGTCTTCTCCTGAAGTCTTCCGTGTTTCTCACCCCATCCACAGCGAAAAAGGAGGGCAAGAAGGGATTTCTGTAGAAAAGAGTATCTTTAGCAGTTACTTGTGTGAGGCTCTTCAGGGCACTGATCCCCCTGATTTCTGTATGAATTGCTCTGACTTATCTTTTAATTACTCCAGAGTCCTGTCACCTCCTTGGTAGGAAGGAGGAAGGTGATTCCTCAGATAAAACCCACACCCGGGACAGCTGAGGTAGAGCTGAATCTGTAAATGTTCTCCGTGTGCCCATTTTCTGCACAGATCACGGTCCTTCTGAGAGTGGAGCGCATCATGTATTGCCTATGAAGAATACATGGGTACCGAAGAATGAGTCCTCGTACACTTGGTACTTCAGCCATGCCTTTTAAGGGCTATGAACAGACTTAATCAGAAGAGCCATCTGGAGTGCAGTGTGGAGCGCGGTGGGGAGGAGAATTCAGGACGAGGCTGTGGATTGAATTAATGGGTGCAAGAGTGATACAAAACAGCTTAACTCCTCATGGGCCCCTTCAGACTTTCACCGTTGCCTATTAAAATAAAATGTTCATGGTCTGGACACGTGGCTTGGAAGGACTGCCGATTCTCTCCCTACTCCTGTGGTGCTATCTCGGCACCTCAGTTGGCATGAGAGCGAGCTGTACAGGTGTGTTTGGACTAGTGCATTAGTAGGGCTGCACTGAGTAAGAATTGAAGATTTACAAATCCGGGCCTTAGAGGAGCTGGATGTGATTGTCTCCCTGGACGTTGTCAACCTGAACAAGTTGTTGTCATCTACGTTTTTAAACTCTGTCACCTGAAAATGGAGAATCTAAGTTGCTTTTAAGTCTCCTTTTATTCTGTGGTGGCAACTTTAAAAAAAAATTTATTTTTGGCTGCGTTGGGTCTTTGTCGCTGCGCCGGGGTGAGCGGGGGCTACTCTTCGTTCGGTGCACGGGCTTCTCATTGCTGTGGCTTCTCATTGCGGAGCACAGGCTCTAGACACGTGGGCTTCGGTAGTTGTGGCACGTGGGCCCAGGAGTTGTGCCTTGTGGGCTCTAGAGCGCAGGCTCAGTAGTTGTGACTCAAGGGCTCAGTTGCTCCACGGCATGTGGGATCTTCCCGGACCAGGGCTTGAACCCGTGTCCTCTGCATTGGCAGGCGGATGCTTAACCACTGCACCACCAGGGAGGTCCTGTGGTGGCAGCTTAGACTCCGTATTACAATTGGCAAGGAAGAAGACACCAAGCTTGCTCCTGATAGTTTTTCTTGGAGTGCTGGTCTACAGACATTTCTTACTTGCTTGAGGCTCTCCGTCCTCTGTTCAGATTCGGTTGCAGCTGGCAGGGGGATGACTCCGTTGGTCTGCAGGCCTCTGCGCTTCAGTCTCGGATCCCTGCTGTCGTGGAGCTGGAGCCTGCTGCGTCCCCCAGATGGGCTCCACCCGCCTCCTCCCTGGCTGCTGCAGTGTTCCTTCATACTTCCTGTCTGGCTTCCTTCCACACGAGCCTGCTCACTTCCTTTCTCTGGAACCTCCCCTTATTGCCAAGGTTCCAAGGTTTCACCAGGGATGTGGTGGTCACCAGACCTGACCTCCACACCCTGACCTTTGAAAGAGCCCCTCTTGTCCCTGGGGTAACCTGAATTAGGGAGCTGTGGCTCCTAATTGCTGCCAAAGGAAATGGACGGCTGCTGGGTGACCCGCAGAGCCTTGAGCAGTAACACAGGTCTTAATCTCAAATTTAGGGCGGGCGTTATGTCACTGCTCGACATTGTAGTGCCAGTCTCCCTTCCCTCCTGGGTTCTCAGCCATCTCTTATATGTATTTTTCCCACTAATCTTCCTACTGCCCAGTGGACTTCGTAAGTACTTGATTAGGGTGGTGGTGTAGATGGTACAGAATCTTAGAAAACTTACTGCTGAAAGGGACCATAATCCAATGCTCTCTTAATCAAGGAAACTGAGTTTTTGAGGCCATGCCTTCCTTTGGAAACCTGAGTCTCTTCTTACCGAGATCTCAGAGAGGGGGGCCAGAGGGGGGTGGGGGCAGGGGCAGGAGTGCTGGCTCACCTCAGGCCACATTCTTTTTCTAATTATCGAGCAGGATTTGGAAGTGCTTGGCTCTGAGGCCTTTCATAATCTTTCCTTTCTTTGTTGCCTAGAATTTAAAGAAACTTAAGCCAGTTGTGAAATGTATCACCTTTCAGAAATGAATAGCATCTTAATTGACTCCCTTTGAAAACATGTCAAACTGGGATTTTTAAGTCGGAGTGTAATCTGGTATGCCTTGAGGTTGGGACCTCCAGCTGGGGCACGCTGGGGAGACTGGTCCACCTCCAAGTTTGTTTTCTGGCTCCAAACAAATGAGTGGCTGTTTGACGATTGGCACGCGACCCGGTTTTAAAAGTACAACCATATAGGGTATGGCAGACTGGTAACTGGGGGGTTTACAAAGTGAGGTCATGGAAGGCCCAGATGAAACGCTTTTAATGTGTATCACAACTGCAATTAATCTTATTAACATGCTGGGCCTCGGCCTGCTCTCCTGCCCTGGGTGTGCAGGGGTATTCGAGGGGCATGCTTTGAAGGACTCTCTTCTTTGATGGTGCAGATGGATAGCAGAAGCGTATCAGACTTTGTATCTGGTACCATAAAGGCCTTTTGTGTGCCCGTGCAGACGCATTCAGTTTTGAGAAGCAAACAAAACGATGCAGATCGATAAGATATACAAAAGAGGACGGGTTTTAAATGCAGTCTTGTAGCTGTGGGCTCTGGGACCAGACAGAATCAGGTGAAAAGGGATAGAGCTCCCTCCTAGGTTCCAGGCATCCAGCTCGTTCCAGTTCTGGGAGTGAAAGGTTTAAAAACATGACTTGTTGGGAGGCAAGAGTAAACACAGGAAACAGCAAACCGTAAAAGGTGCTGCGATGCTAAGTCTGAATTGATGGGGTAGCGCAGGGGTTCCTGAGGCTGCTGTGGTTAGGATGGCTTCCTGGGTGGGGTGGCCTTGTGACCCTTGGGAGGGTCACAAGGTGAGGGGGGCCAGTGGGGGGCAGCACATGGTACTCTTGGAGGAGAGATAAGTGGGCTGAGTGGTAGGGCAGTGCAGTGGTAGGGCTAAGGCTGGGAGGATTTAAAGGCAATAGATGGCAGACTTTGATCTTTCCATCTCTCTCTTTCACAAGTGCATGTAAGAGAAGGCTAGTACAGTATTGCGTCCTTATAAGGCTGCTGCCCAGTTGTTTTTGCGGCCCATTTTTTTTTTTTAGAAGTCCTCTAAAATACCCATCTAGACTCCCTTCTGACATTCTCTTTGTTATTGTTTAACAAGTAGCCTTGCGGACAAAGAGGTTGTTTAAAATTGTTGGGTTCAACAGATGTGGTTTGGGTATGCTAATATATTCTAATGAATCCAGAATCTACTCACTAAGTGAATAATTGATGAGAAAAGAAATATCTGTACCTGTATAATGTACCCGTTTGCTCATAATTAATTCATGTCACACTTAAAACATTATTAAAGGTCTGTTCTCTTCAGGTTTCCTTGCTGTGTGCACCCTATGCGGGTTTCTCACCTGCAGGACTTCTCAGAGCCTTTAGCATTCTAAAGTGCATTGGGAATCAGTGCAGTGGGAGGTAGTGGAGGAGAAGGGGGGCAGCCCTTTCTGTCCACAGGACATCTTGGAGGATTAGCGGTCCATGGGGCACCCTGCTGTTTGACAGTGCTGTGTGCGTTGCCCTTGCCCTTTTAGCTGCCCTCCATTTGTCCGTTTACTTTTCCTACCCCAAGGTAACAGTGATGCATATCTTGAGCCAGGGAGGGTGAGGGGGCTGTTACATCGTCCCTCCCTTCCTTTTTCTTTGCTATTGGAGCAGCGAACATCTTAGATGGCTGCATAGAAGAGTTGCCTACAAGCTAAATTTGGGCAAGATGAGTCCCCGAATCCTCATATAAATGGAAATAGAGTCCTAGCTCTATATCCTGCCATTAAAAAAAAGAAAGAAAGAAAGAAAGAAAAAATCTTCCCGTGTGGCAGGGGGAACAACCTGAGAGTGGCCAGGATGAATCAGCATGCCGTGGCCAGACACCAAGATAAGCGTGACTCTAGACGTGGCACTCGTCCTGCGATCAACCCTGGTGTGGTGAGAACGCAGCAGCAAGCTGTTCTTTTAAGGTCAAGAACAGCAACAAGTGTTCTGGTTCCTTCCTTCAGGAATAGACTCTTCCTTGCTCTTAGAACAGTTGTCTTTTTCCTGTAACATGTTATTTTTACTTTGCTTTCTTATGGCTTTTCCTCCCTAGTTGTTCATTTACACCTGTGCACCTTACAGTACAGCTTCACACTGTCCACTGGAGTCCCACAAGCTGCGTGGGGCTATGTACACTTCAATTATTTAAAATGAAATAAAATTTAAAACTCAGTTCCTCATCTCAAATGTTCAGATACCATGTGTGGCTGGTAACTGTTCCTTTTTGGACAAGGTAGATATAGAATGTTTCCATCATAGCAGATAATGCTGGTGGATGGCACTGATGTATATCAGCCATACTGACCCTTGTGTGGGAAAACTTTTCTGCGTCCCCTCATCACCTCTGGCTACTTTTTTTAAAGTTGTTTTTGGTTGTTTTGTTCTGTTTTCGCATTTTAATGTGCTTCTGATTTTTATTTTGGCTGCATCTTGTGGCATGTGGAACTTCCTGGACCAGGGATCGACCCTACGCCCCCTGTAGTGGAAGCATGGAGTCTTAACTACTGGACCACCAAGGAAGTCCACCTCTGCCTACTTTAACATCTTAGAGCTTGTGGTACCACAAGTGAGGAGTGTCTGACAGACATCAACTGTAAATGCGAAGCTGTCCCCCGTGGCCTTTCTTGGCATATTCATCAGGGTTGAGCAAGACACGCTCCCGGCTTAAAAAACCCTCTTGGGGCTTTGCAAGCTTAGCTCTGTGTGACAGCCCTTCCTGTATTCATCACAGGGTTTTTCCACTTTGCTCACCTAAAGGACATCTCAGGACAGTGTTTTCCTGCTAATCACACTTTAAAATCTAGTTCAGGAGCATTTAACCTGACTTGTTGAAATTTTCTTTTGAGCCCCCCAAACGGCTTGCTCACTAGTTCCTGAAAATCACTGCTGCATACTGTGCTTATGTGCAAACCTGCTTTGATTTGCTTGTAGGTCCCTCCCTGATTGCAGTAGAAGGATCTCTCCCAGAGGAGATTTTTCTGTTTTGTTTAGGTACATGATACTTGGTTTGATGTCTTTGTTGGAACAGAGCCTAGAAGAAAGACATGTGAAGGAGTCATTACCTAGACTCCATTCCATTTGAGCTATCCCTGAATTCCATTTGCAGCAGGGCTGACTGGTCCAGGGAAGTGTGGTCTTAAGGATGAAAGGTGCTTGATGTTTTATTCCGTACACAATAAAAGGCTGGCATTTGTTCTATCTGTAATTGCACCGGGTACCCCAGTCTGTTTGGGACATTAGTAGGTGACTGCCTGTTTCTACAACTGGAGAGAAGATGAAAAGTAGGAATTCATGAGTTTGGAATGGAGCCTCACTTAGAGAAGGCACCTGTTGACTTGGTAAGTTTACCCTTCTCCACTGACACAGGCTGGACCCCAAACCTGGCCAGGAGTCAGAGCTGCTCCCCATGAGAGCGGCAGGACCCACCAGTGGGGAGGTGATGACACTCGTATTGTCTGTCAGGCTCCTGTCACGGGCACAGTGCATATATTGTCCTCCACTCAGTCAGGGAATCTGTGCTATTTGCCTTTTTAAAAAAGGGTCAGTAGTTTTATTTTTTAAAGAGGTCTATGATGCAAACAAAACAACCCCACACATGCCGGGGCGGGGGGCAGAGAGTAAGACAAACTTGACTAGACTGTGAACCAAGAAAAGGCAGAAAGGCAGGGACCACAGTGGTCTCTCCTGGCTTTATGTGCTTGGTACAGAGATGGGCACCAGTAGGCAGGCAATAAATAGTTGTTGATAATAAATGAGTTCTATTTTCATAACAGTTCTATAAAGTCCATATTGCTTTTCACATTCTAAAGAGATAAGAAAACTGAGACTCAGAGAGGTTAAATAACTTGCCTATGGTCACACAGCCAGAACGTGGCAGAGCTGTGATTCAGACCTAAGTATACCTAAGCCGTAGACCACATACCTTCACCAGGCTCGAACAGAGGGAGAGGTAGGGCCATATTCACCTTCTCGCTCTCCCTCTTTCTCTCGCACATAGTTACTCTCAGATGCTTTATATTTGTTAGGTTTATTTTTATTGTTGCATTTTTAACTTAAATTATTTTATGCTGCATTTTATATAGTCCTGTCTGTCAATTATATCTCAATAAAACTGGAAGGAAAAAACTTTAATTTTGATATTATTTCAAAATTACAGAAAAGTTAGCAAGAAGGGTATACACAGTGTCCAGACCCTTTGTCCAAGTTTGTAGGGGTCTGTATAGTCTTGGACAATCTTGATTCGCGATCTGCTCTAGCCTAGGGCGGGGCCACACTGCCTGGGATTCCTGTGTGTCTGCGAGGTAGGGCGTGTCCTTTATGAAAGGTCACCGGTGTAAAAACAGTGATGTGACCCCACCCAGGAACTGAGGCAAACCCTAGAGCAGCCATACAGGGCTTGCTTGCTAGATGTAAACATGAGAGAAGAGTCTAGGGTTTATAATTTTGCATGGAAGAACTCTCCCTCTGAGAAACCGGAGGGTTTGGGGAATGTAAAAGAAAAGTGGCTTATAAAAAAGATGACTTGTAACTTCCCAAACACTCTCAGGCGTGGCATCATACCCTCCTCGGCTGCCAAGAACAATAATGGATGCGTTCACAGACGCATGCGCCCATGCCATTTCCTCTCCTCGCCATACAGTTAAAGATGAACGTCTGTGCTCTGCCGTCTCTGTTCCATGCCCACCACACGGGTTTTTTTTTAACCCTCTGCTTCTTGATTTCACTTCTGTACGCATTGTACCTACTTCCTCCCTTCTGGGTTCTGTCCTGCCCCGCGAAGATAACCGTGTTCCCAAAGGCACTGTGTTTGGAGGACAGGCAGGATTCTTACCTGTGTGAGAGGAAGAGGTGGCGGGTGTCTTTTAAAGGGGCAAACTATCCGGACGTTTTCCAGATCAGGAGACTTTCTCCAGTTCTGACACTAAAAGAAACCAGTGTCCTCTGCTCCAGGGCCTGAGCTTGCGACTCCTGTGCCTTTCCCTCTGCTGCCAGACTCCTTCACTCAGTTATCTTGGAAGCCTTTTTTCTTTGACATTCCTCACTCATACTCCACCTGTGCTGGACCGGAAGTGCCATGAGGGCAGAGGTGGTGTCTGACATCCCCACGCAGAGCAAGGCCTGGCACACAGCTTCTGCTCAGCAAATATTTGCTGAATGAATAGGCCTTGATCTGTGGCCTTGGTGTACAGTTGCTCCCTCAGTTGACTTAAATATACAAGATCACAGTGACTTCCTTGGCGGTCCAGTGGTTAGGAGTCTGCCCTCCCACTGCAGGGGGCACGGGTTCGATCCCTGGTCGGGGAACTAAAATCCCACAAGTTGCGGGGTGCGGTAAAAACAAACAAGATCACAGAAGAGAGTGTAGATCTTAGAAGTTCTCATCACAAGAAAAAAAGAATTATGTATGGCGATGAGTGTTAACTTACTGTGGTGATCGTTTTTATATACATATAAAATTACGCTGTACCCCTGAAACAAATACAATGTTATATGTCAATTATATCTCAACTGAAAAAAGAAGACAACTAATGTCTCATCAGAAATAATGCAAGCAACTCTTTTCCTGTTATGACTCAAGACCAAAAAAAAAAAATACAGTGGTGATTGTTTTCTAATGTGTAAGAATATTGAATCATTATGTTGTATACCTGAAACTAATATAATATTGTAAGTCAATTATACTTCGATGAAAAAAATACAGGATCATAGCCTTTTAGGTTTGAGCTGCTTCTCTGGGATTTGCTTTCCAGTTGATCTCACTTTTAATAGTGAGATTTTAGCTTTGGAAGGGACCTTTGGGTCCACCTGTTTTCTGTCGTTGCTTCCTACAGTTTCCTGAGTTTTTAATCTCTGATGAAGGTAGCAGAGTGGTTATACAAGCATGTCTCAGTTATCTGTACTTGGATGACCCAGAGCAAGTTTCTCTTCCCAGACTGGCTTGCTCCTTTGACTTTGCTCAAGCTTCTGGGAAGGCTGACTTGAGGAGGCCTCAGGGTGGATGCTAAGTCCAGTAGCATCAGCAAAACCTGTGATTAAGAACTCACCAGGGCTTCCCTGGTGGTGCAGTGGTTGAGAGTCCGCCTGCCGATGCAGGGGACGCGGGTTTGTGCCCCGGTCCAGGAAGATCCCACATGCCACGGAGCGGCTGGGCCCGTGAGCCATGGCCGCTGAGCCTGCGCGTCCGGAGCCTGTGCTCCGCAACGGGAGAGGCCACAACAGTGAGAGGCGCCCGCGTACCGCAAAAAAAAGAAAAAAAAAAAAAAAAGAACTCACCAAAATGGGGCAGTTCCCTGGTGGTCTCATGCTTAGGATTTGGCACTTTCACCGCTGTGGCCTGGGTTCAGTCCCTGGTTGGGGAACTGAGATCCTGAAAGCCTCGTGGCATGGCCAAAAGAAAAAAAAAAGAGGCAAATAAATTGAACAGACATTTAAAAACAAAAAACTGACCAAGATAACTTGACCACCCTGCCCTTTGCTCTTAATCACTCCTATCACCCCTTCTCCGTCTCTTCATTCTTAGACTTCTTCCTTCTTCTTTAAGTAGTAAGCCCCTAGGGTGTATCTGTGCTATAGTATTCATGTAATTTGCTGTTTTATATATTTTTAATGGTGAGCCTTTGGTTTCCTCGATTCCTTGAGTGGAACCATCTTCTCCCATTGGTCACACTGGGGAAGCAGATCTCTGCAAGCAGGAAGCACCTTGGAGATGTCTACTCCAGTCCCTTTATTTGATAGGAAACAAGGGAGCAGATGCAGACAGGTTAGTAGCCCAGGGCACAGGATTAGTCAGTGACAGACCCGGACTAGGCCCAGGTCTGGCTGGAATGCGGCACTTTCCCAGCACCCGTTGCCCTGCCATCATCACATCCCACCCCCATGAAATGGAAAATCTCTTATTGTATACTTTTTTTTGGTCTTTAAAAATTTTTTTGTTTTATAATTCTTTTTTTTATTGAAATGTAGTTGACTTACTATGTTTCAGGTGTACAGCAAAGTGATTCAGTTTTATATATCTATAGATACATCTATCTATCTATATATTTTAATTTATTTTCCTTTTTTTTTGGCTGCATCGGGTCTTAGTTGCGGGACACGGGATCTTTGTTGAGGCTTGTGGGATCTTTTCGTTACGGCGCGCGATCTGCTTGGGCTTCTCTCTAGTTGTGGCATGCGGGTGGGCTTCTCTCTAGTTGTGGTGTGCGGGTTTTCTCTGGTTGTGGTGCACAGGCTCCAGCATGCGTGGGCTCTGTGGGTTGCAGCACGTGGGCTCTCTCATTGAGGCGCGTGGGTTTAGTTACCCCACGGCATGTGGGATCTTAGTTCCGTGACCCGGGATCGAACCCGCGTCCCCTGCATTGGAAGGCGGATTCTTTACCACTGGACCACCAGGGAAGTCCCCAGATACATATATTCTTTTTCAGGTTCTTTGCCATTATAAATTGTTAGAAGGTATTGAATATAGTTCCCTGTGCTATACAGTAGGTCCTTGTTGTTTATCTATTTTATATATAGTAGTGTGTATCTCTTAATCCCAAATTCCTAATATCCCTCCCCCCTCTTACAGTATACTTTTTAGGATATGCTTTGAAGAGTCTTTGGACAGTTCATAGTGAAAAATGAATGTTGAAACAGAGACTGTCTCGTTTTCTACTTTAGCTATGGCCTGTAGCTGCCTAATTGTGGATTGGAAGGGGCAGGGCCAGCAGAGCAATGTGAGAGACACGTTGGAGATAGTCATTGAAGCTTCTGAAAAGTTATTTTAATCTACGGCTTTTTCTCCCCCTAACCACTGACACCAAAAATAAGACTGCCTTGGGGTTTTACATTGGTAGATAGGGTGCTCCCAAGGGACTTCGAGGCTTGCTCCTGAAGCTGGGCCGTGACCATGCCGTCCCCCAAACACTTACCCCTCAGTCCACACTAGGACAGGTCTGCAATCGAAAAGTTACTGAGATGACTTGTAGTCAGCACACCCCTCTCGGGGTCTCCAATCCAGGAACTGGAGACCTGAATGGATTTCATACCCTTTAAAGCTCTCCTGCAGTTTCTGTCGTGGCCGTTCCGTGTGTATCTATCACGGTAGCTCACAGTGCGTAGGTGGGAGCAAACACCTGCTTGGATAACCTCCAGCTGTGAGGTTGGGGTGATTATCTGGCTGGAAGAGAGGTACCTTTTTAAAGGTTTTATTTTGGGGGAGAAATCATCCGATCTTATTGTTCTTCCTCTCTGTCCTGAAGATTGTTAGGACCCTTCATCTTTTTTGAGTTGCTTCTCAGGTTTGAATCTGATTATGCAGGCTTTCCTTTACGTTTTCAAACACCCACACGGGAATGGTGGAGATTTAGTGGAAATAACATAGAGGACCTGGATTAAAATTGAGCTTGGTCTCTTAACCAGTTGGGTTGTCCCCGGCAAGCCACTTGACCTCTGTGAGTCTCAGTGTCCCTGTCTGTAACAAGGAGATGCTAATTAGTGAGGATTAAATGGGGATCCCATATGGAAGTACTTGGAGTTACTGAGGGTTGGTGGGCTTTGGAATCAGGTTTTTCAGGTAAGCTCCAGCCCTTCTGCAGAGCAGTTAAGTTTTTGTTAGTAGGTTGATTTACTTCTTAGAACTTGATCTCATCTAGTAAAAATGCCGACTTGGTTAAGTTGTTGGGAGAAATAAATGCAATATAAGTCAGGTGCCTGGTATACTGGGCTTCATGGGGCCAACAGATTCTGGAGTGTGGCCATCAGTGATTGCATATTAGCCATCGCATGATGTCATGCACTGGTTGAGCTCTTTAGACAAAAACAGTTAGTGAATGTTTCACAGTGATGAAAGGATTTAACTAAAATCTTCCCCTCCAGAGTGTGGGGGGAGGCAAGGGTGGGGTGAGACTGGGAGGGGCAGGGGTTGAGAGTGGGTGGGTCCAGGAAGTCTGGTTACTTCTATCTTGGCATGAGGATTTGTTTGGAAGATTAAATGACCTTCTTGGTAGTTGTATAGAATTTGACAGGTCAGTGATTAGTGCCAGTTTAACACTTATTAACTACCATACTTTTTGCTGGTAAAGATTGTAAAGCTATAAAGATCATAGGGGGTGTGTGTGTGTGTGTGTGTGTGTGTGTGTGTGTGTGTGTGTCAAGGTAAAGTGCTCCGTAGTTGTTGTTATATGGAATGTGAAAAGAATCCTGGCTTATCTGCATTTTTTTCTGTGATTGCTCATGTGTGACTGGGCTTATTTTTCTTCTAGGATGTGGAGAAAGATAAGGAAACCCACAATTACCTCAGCAAAGAGGAAATCAAAGAGAAAGTTCATAAATACAACTTAGCAGTCACAGACAAGTTGAAGATGACCTTGGTGAGTACCCATACTAATACTACTGTTTAGGTTGACACGTGTTGAAAGACAACTATAAGTTGTTGGTACTACAGTCTGGATGTTTTAAAATCTCTGAATCATACTTGCAGAACCTTAATGGTCAAGGTCTACAGGACCGGAGAATGGGATATTTCTGCATCTTTCAAATGAAAGCTGTATTTTGAAGTAGCTTTATCTCAAAATCAATCAGCACTTCCTAAAATTTTATTTTAAAACATGTTATGATCCCCAAAGGATTTTTAACACTGAGTGTAATCCCTTGCCTGTTTTTAACAAATGGGCAGTAACTCAGATTCTAATAAGGCCTTAGATAAGTTTTATCTTGTGTAAATAAATTTGGAAGTGTCAGGAAAAGGATCTTGTGCCCCTGGATTGGGATCTAATTGAGCTCGGATTTCTCTCAGCTGGAGAAAAATGTGTATTATGGAGTATGTAATGCTCGGCTTTCTACATTGTTGTTTCAGGCTCCTGCAGCTTCGTGCCGATGCTGTTAGAAGCTCGGTGGGGAGCAAGGGGGTAGGAGGGAGAAGCACAGGCTTAGTGACAAAGAAAGGGGGGACCCAAGGCAGAGCCAGATGTACGTTCCTCTAACTGGTCTGGCCTCGCCCATCCACTTGATGACTTTCCTCGAGGCACCTGCCATCCCTCGGTGCCAGTGTCCAGGGCCCTTGGACCCCTGCCTGGCACTCTATTGACTGTGACCTGACAGAGGTCAGCAAAGGACAGGGCGACCGGTTAGAACAGGCCCTACTGAATTCTGTGACCCTTGGGGAGGAGCTTTTAAATATAAACCCTTGTGATAAAGGATCCCTCCCTAGGGGGACTCCACCAAAAAGGGGAGACAGTGGATGATCTCAAGATTATTCCTCATTATTCCAGCAGTCGTACTTCTCCTTCTTCAAACACGGTTTTTATCAAAGCAGAAAAATTCCACATCCCTCCTCTTCCCCTTGGAGATGAAAACAGATGCAAGTTTCCATGTCGTTTCAAAGATTAAAAAAAAATGTGAAGTGTTGTATAATACTTTCCACAAGAATGAATGAGTGAATTAGTATTATAAATTGACCTTGTGGAAAGGAAGAAAAATAATGGCCTATGAAGGAGATTTTTCATGTTCTGTTTTAACTGTGTCATTTATTTATAACACCTGAAGATTTGTTTAAATAAAACATTACAATGTTTTTTACCTAAACATACTAAAAGTTAAAAGTGAAGACCAGACTATTATAACTATTTTTGGCAACTAAGAAATAATAATTCTACATCAGTTAAGATAAGTGCTAAACTCATCAAATTGTGTATATTAAATATGTGCAGCTTTTTGTGTGGAAAAATTGTACCTCAATAAAGCTGTTCAAAACATACTTATATATAGAAGGAGACATCAATACCATGTTAAATCAAAAAAGACAAGTGCTTGGGAATTCCCTGCCCTTCCAGTGGTTAGGACTCCATGCTTCCACTGCAGGGGGCACGGGTTCTATCCCTGGTTGGGGAACTAGGATTCTGCATGCTGTGTGGCCTGGCCTCCCGCCGGCAAAAAAAAAAAAAAAAAAAAGACAAGTGCTTGTATTATAATGTCTATAGTTCACATCATAGCTTGAATTTGTTTTAAAAATGTTGCTGCTTGAGGTGTCTGAAATGCCTCATCATGTATCCCATGCTGTGGCAGATCCCATGCTATATAAAATAGGTTAAGCAAAATTGGTAATCTCTGGTACCACTAGGAATGAAAATAGCTTGTTTTCTTCCCGTCTGCTCCTTGTTACTTGAGTATTTCAAAGTCCTAATTGTGACTTTCCTTTTCTGTGTAATAGCTGGTCATCAGTTGATGTTGTTTCCTTTGTGCAGTTAGCCTGGACATATCCCCAAGCTTTAATAAGCCCTGTGGTTTGGCCAGCATCTGTGCCAGGGGATTGTAACCTCACCCGTGGACCCTGACCTTTCACATGTAGCTTCAGTGCCATGAGTCCTGGACTTTGGTCCCCACATCTGCCCCACAGACCTTGCCTCTGGAAGCACTTTCCTGGAGTGTGTTAACCTCCCCCGAGGTCATTCCCTGAGGGGCAGTCTTGAGTGAGGTTCTGTCACAGAGCTGAAAAAGAAGAGAACAAGAGAAGGAGTGTTTCACCTTCCTTTTTTGTTGTTGTTTTGATATGCTCCTTCCCTGAAATGCCCAGCTAATGTGTGTGTTTTTATTCCTGCTTCAGAATTCAAATGGGATTTACACTGGCTTCATTAAAGTACAGATGGAACTCTGCAAACCTTCACAGACTTCTGGAAAACTTGCTCCCAGTAGCAATGGCTGTATGAATACACTCCACATCAGCAGCACAAACACTGTCGGGGAAGTGATCGAGGCCCTGCTCAAGAAGTTTCTTGTGACCGAGAGCCCTACCAAGTTTGCACTTTATAAGCGTTGTCACAGGGAAGATCAAGGTACCCTGCCACACTTAAAATGAAAACGGTCCCTGCTTTTGTTTCTGTCTTTTGGCCTCGTTAGTGGAAGGGAAGTGATAGGTGTGTCAGTTATGTCAGGGCCCAGGGCCAGATTCTGGAATAAATGGTGATCACGGTGTGTGCTTAATGCTTCTTGGCTGTCTGTGTCTTTCAGTTGGACAGTTGTGGGTCTTAGGAGCCCAGATACCAGATACCCATATGTGATGGGTATTTATGGAGGATTTGTGATGTGCACAGGAGGATAGCCTTTTTTCTTTTCTTTTTTCCATCACTTTGATTTTAATTCTCTTTCGGACAGAAAAGAATGCATCTGAGCTTGAAGTTTTCAGTAGCACAGCGACATTGGATGTGCATCCGAACATGGAGTCATTGGTGGCCTTGCATTCCCGAGACCCGAGGATCGGAGGCACATGTGTATTAGTGCACGTTGCAGACTTATGTAAATGGCACAGCCTTGGGCTCTCCTTTTCCCTTAGCCTGCCTTGCACTAGGTGTTACCCGGGGGCATGTTGGCCCCCTGGCCCCCCAGGGGCTCATGCAATGCGCAAATAACATTTTGATCTGAGGTCCGCCTGTCTGAACTTAATACCCACAATCAGTGGATTAAAAAGAGAATCTTTTTTTTTTTTTTTTTTTTTGCGGTACGCGGGCCTCTCACTGCTGTGGCCTCTCCCGCTGCGGAGCACAGGCTCCGGACGCGCAGCCTCAGCGGCCACGGCCCATGGGCCCAACCGCTCCGTATCATGTGGGATCTTCCCGGACCGGGGCACGAACCCGCGTCCCCTGCATCGGCAGGCGGACTCTCAACCACCGCGCCACCAGGGAAGCCGCCAAAAAGAGAATCTTAAATTACTGCATGAAACTGAATAAGATATTCCAGGTCAGGTCATCATTGAACAGAAATTGATATCAATGGTGGACAACAAGTGATTCAGTGAGTCACTAAGTGCTAATTTGAAAATGGTGTGTATATGTGAACATTTAAGCTTTCCCTAATTTTTCTGGGTTGAGCCTATAGCAGCTGGAGCAGAAAATAAACACACCTTGGCATGATGGGAAAATCCTTTGGTTGCCTGGGGATGAAACCCAGCTAGATGCTGAGTATGCTCATGTTTCTTCAAACCGTATTATGGGCTGGGCCTGCAGAATACAGAGATGAACAGGGTAAGGTTCCTGTCCTCCAGAGGACACAGGCTCAGCAGTGGGGGGAAGTTTACATCTACAGGGAAATCAGCACCTACAATGCAGTTGTATCCGGAAGTACTGAAATAATACAGGTCAATTGATGGTATTTTGTCCTGCCAGCTTCTTTGCCTGCCCACCTGGACTTTAGCTGCATAATCTGACAGTGATAGCATCTTGCTGATATATTACCCACATGGCAAATCTTTCAGCCCTACAAGGCAATGCCAGTACTGTGTGTGTGTGTGTGTGTGTAGCACAAGATACATGTAGCTGGGCTTAAAGCCACCAGAGCCTGTGTTTGGATGGACTGCTTCGTTTGTTTGCGGCTGCTAATTCTAAATTAATCTGTAGAGAGATTTGCTTCTAGAGTTCTGATTTCATGTTCTTGGGATGGTATTTTTTTTTTATTGTTTTTAAAGGGGTGTGCAGATCCTTTTTTTAAGTTTATTTTGCTTTTTTTTTTGTGGTACGCGGGCCTCTCACTGTTGTGGCCTCTCCCGTTGCGGAGCGCAGGCTCAGCGGCCATGGCTCACGGGCCCAGCCGCTCCGCGTCATGTGGGATCTTCCCGGACCGGGGCACAAACCCGTGTCCCCTGCATCGGCAGGCGGACCCCCAACCACTGCGCCACCAGGGAAGCCCTATTTTGCTTTCTAAAAGGAGGAGCAGAATTAATCATAAGCCCATTTGAGGAGTGATACTCATTTAAATTCATTCTTGAGAATGGTTTCCTATTTAATCAAGGCACAGTTTCTATTATGCAGATAGAATGGAAATAGTATAGAATTCATTCCACTGTGGGCTATTTATTGGTAACAAGATGAGGAGGATGGTGCCTTGGTAGCCAGGGTAATAACACTGTTGCCTTGGTCTGGGCACAGGGTGGTGAGGGGTGCTGGTCTGGGGAATGATGTTGTGCTCTGTCTGTGACATGGCGCTTGTTCCTCACCAGTCTACGCCTGCAAGCTCTCAGACCGGGAACATCCACTCTTTCTGCGTTTGGTAGCAGGGCCCAGGACAGACACACTCAGTTTTGTTCTCCGTGAACATGAATTTGGAGAGGTAAGTGATTGTTCCTTCTTGCTTTGGACTCTGCAGACCAACTGGCCTTGTTTTATTGGTCTGCTCTAGTGACTTTGCCATTGCAGAGGAGGACGGGATGGGGGCGGCGGAGGGGAGAGGGAACGTGTGTGCCTGTGTGTCTGTCTGCCTGTCATGGGAGGAGATGTTGTCCTGTGGAGGGAGGGTGCCTTCCTGTGTGTTTTTGAGTTGTCAGAAATGAACCCAAAGTTAGCCTACAAGATAATTCTTTTATAACACTCATTATGTTGGTCTGTGATTTTCAGAGGTGGGAGGAAATAAATTTTTTTTTAACTTGATCTCCACCCAGAGAGTCATTTTCACCCCTCTACCTCCAAATTACTCTAATCCAGCTGAGCTTTGAAAGTCGACACTCTCCATATGTTTGCTGCTAACCAAAGCCCCCAGGCTCCTTCGCTCTAAAGGGAAGTAAAAGGAACCGCCATCTCTTTACTACAAAAGACATTTAACTTTCTAGAATCTTTCTTTCCTCTTTGCCCAGATGATTAAGAAATTATGTTTCTACATGCATCATTTGCCATTTTCTCTTCAGGGAGGATTGTATTTAGGTCAACTCAGTTGAAGGAAAGAGCACTTCAGACTGTCCTTCTAGATCAGGTGTCACTTGAGATCTCTCAAGCTCTGGGTCTCAGCCTTTTGTCTGGACTCGGAAATGGCATGACTTGAATGGCATGAATTGTCCGTGTAGAACATTTTGTAATGCAGCGAGAATAGAGTTTCTAGGTTAAAAGTTAGGAAACCAAGACTCTGCTTCCTACCGTTCCTCTTGTTAGATTAGGAGCACGACCTTGGGTAAATGTTCTAATCTTTTCAGTCCTCAGTTTTAAAATCTGTAAAGTGGGATTAAAGACTTGAAAAGTTGGTTTTGAGTCGCAAATTAGGAATGTATGTAAACACGCTTAGTAAAGAGTATGTTTATGTGTCAGTGTAAATTGGAACTTAACTAGGAAGTTTTAGGAAGACAATGATTTTGGACATTTTGGAAGCTTCTTTCGATTCTCATGTTTTGAAATTTTAAAAATCCACTCTCATTTTGGGGAGAGAGCTGGGTGCAGAAGTCTAAAATTTGGCCTCTGAGTTTGGCACATGGCAGCCTTCGCTCTGCAAGCCCAAGCCAGACGCATCAGCATAGTCTTGTCAGCGTCTTATCTTTCTTGGTGCTGGTTTCTAAGTGTTGCACATAGTTTAGTGCAGTTGGAGCTACATTGTCTGGGAGGGAATTATGTTGGCTTATTTTTATTTTTATTTTTTTTGCGGTACGCGGGCCTCTCACTGCTGTGGCCTGTCCCGTTGCGGAGCACAGGCTCCGGACGCACAGGCTCAGCAGCCATGGCTCACGGGCCTAGCTACTCTGCGGCATGTGGGATCTTCCCGGACTGGGGCACGAACCCGCGTCCCCTGATTCGGCAGGCGGACTCTCAACCACTGCGCCACCAGGGAGGCGCTTGGCTTAGTTTTGAAATTCACTTTACATTGTGTTCTAATGCTCCGGACTGCTGTTCTGACTTCTATATTGTGTTCTGATTCTCAGGTTTTCAAGGTTAACTGACTTGAGGGAAGAAACTTTCCATAGCTGTCAGGGAGTGGGAGGGAGATGATATTTTATAATGTCTTTACTTTGAAGAATTTATGTGAAAAATAAGATGTTAATTTTTAAATTAACAGAATATTCTAATGTAGAAAGTTTTGCTCTCCTGCTTCACTTCTCATTTTCTTTAACAACTAGCTCACACTCAATCTCTGAGAGCCTTCTGTCATTGGCCCACTTGGTGGTTTTATTCTGTCTCCTCTCTGCACCTGTATTTGGTTATCTCGTCTTTTCCCTACCCCATAACCCTGGGAATCCCCCATCAGAAATTGCTCCTGGCCCAGACAGTGATTCTCAGCCCAGGACCCAGGGCCTCCTTTTGGGTGGGGAGGACGTGTAGGTTGAAAAATAAAAAAAACCCTCCCAGGTGAAGCCATATACCCTTCTTGATACTCACTGCTTAAATTTAAAAATATTTTAAAGAAAAACCCGACAAACATTTATTTTGTGCCTGCTAAGTACCAGCTGCTATTAGAGAAAGAGAACGCAGAAACTCAAGGGCCAAAGACAAAGCCCAAATAGTGAGAAGTACAATAGCTGCAGTGTAGGCGAGAGAGATACTAAGCAAATAATTATAATAATTTTTAGATCTTTTGTGATCAGGTTGTGGTCAAGGCTACCAGAGATCAGCGAGAGCCTCTAATAGACTTAATCCTGGCTGGGAGAGAAGGGGAGGAAATCATGGCAGGCTTCCTAGAGAAAGTGGCATTTAAGCTGGGACTTGAAGGTTGAGAAGTAGTTCGCCAGGCGAAGTGGAGGAAGGGAGAGCATGTGCAAAGCCATGTCAGGTAATGAGTGAGGGGCACAGTGAGAGAGATGTGGCTGGAGAGGGGAGGGTCTTTCAGACTCAGCAGAAACAACCAAGGGAAGCCATTGAATGATTCCAAGCAGGGGAGGGTGATGCTTAGATTGGCATTTTACAGAGAGTATTCATATTCAGGCTGGCTGTTTGGTGGAGCTGGGAGGCTGTCCCAGGGATGGAGGAGAAGATGGTGGTGGACAGCACTAGGGAGAGCTGCCTAGGAGGTGGTGAGATTGATCGTGGGAGCTGGGAAGGAAGGCAGTGACAATGAGGGCTCCCCGTAGAGGGAAGGTGGAAGGAGTGTGGAGTTATCTCTCATGCCTCTGGGGGTCAGAGTGTCTAAAGGAGGACTTTGGTCTTAGAGCCCTTTTGGAGGAGGCTGGAAGGAGGGAAGCAGAGGGCGTTGGGAGTGAACCAAGCAGGGAGTGGACGGCGTGGAGATCTGGTCGGGAGGCTTGGCTCTTGTCCACCAGGACTCCCGAGAGGGCCGGGCAGTGCTGGGCAGTGTGCGTTGGGAGGGGAGGGCAGCCACGCCTCCCTGCGCTGGCGTCCGCATTCCTAAGTCTTGATGCTGAATTAAACACCTGGCATTTTTTCATATTTGTGTTCTCTCACAGTGGGAAGCCTTCAGCCTGCCAGAGCTACAGAATTTCTTGCGGATCTTGGATAAGGAAGAAGATGAGCAGCTACAGAACCTGAAGGAGCGCTACGCGGCCTACAGACACAAGCTGGAAGAAGCCCTCAGCGAGGCCTGGAAACCCGGGTAAAGTGTGGGGCTCCCTGCCCCTTGGGGACAGTGCGGGACCTGCGTGCAAACCAGCAGCCAGTGTGTCTCTTGTCGGAGGGCGGTTTTCTTGCCCCATGATGCTAGGGCCTTTCCCCTTTAAAAATCTCTAGATCTAGTTCCCCAAACCGGTCACGCAGCAGCATCCTGCACCTTGGGCATCCTCTGTAAGGGATTCTGCAAGCTTGTTCTGTTAAGGCACTGCGGTGTTACCTCTTGGCAAGCTGTGAACCTGTAGTCTCATCTGGAGCATTCTAGAGTGTTTTGAAGCATGGACTCTGGGGTTTTTTTCCCTTTTCTCTTATTTTGTTTTAGTTATTTTAATTATGTGATGATGATGTTAAGCTTAAGGTTGTGCAAATGATTTTTTAAAAGCTTAACGAGGAATCTATCTGAATACTTGTCAAGTTGAAACTACCTGTTACGGTTTGTTTTTTCTTTCAAATGTCACAGGCAACGGTCCACATGAATTGAAGGGCACAGGAAGCTAGGAACTCTGAGGAATTGGTGAAGGATTTTGGAGGAGTCTGACAAAGAAAGTAAAGAGCAAGTTTGGAAGAAGGTGGGGTGGAAGTGGGGAGCCCTGATGGGAGGTGTTTTGGGCAAGTGGATGGTAGAGGAGAAGGTGAATTTGCTTGTAGACGAGTTAAAAGCTTTCAGTTTAGAGACGTGAAATCCCTTGTCATATTGCTTGACAATATGAGTGGGTAAAACGTGGGAGCAGAACCAAAGAAAGTAGGAGCTGGACCAGAAGGAGGGACTAAGTGTAGCTGACCGAGAAGGCAGGCAAACCTTTCAAACAGGGACAGAGCCGCCCTCTCGGTGGACCAGCGCCCATTCTGCCTTCCTTCCCGGAGTGGAAGGTCTGATTGGTGCAGCTTCTCTGGGCCGATGGGGCAGTGAGCATCTGCTATGACTCCTGTGAAGTGACAGTTTTCCCCCGAGGTCCTTTTCAAAGTGGAAAAGGAGTTTGGGGAGGAGGCACTCGCCCAGATTGTTAGCATCCGGGGCATTTGTCAGGTGAGGCGCTCCCAGTATACTTGTGAATGTCACTCCCTCCGCTCCCTCGGTTTCCCTTTTGTCTTTCCCTCCCTTCTTCCTCCTACCCTCTCCTCCCTGCTTTCCCTTCTCCCTTTGTCCTATCAATAGAAGTGCGATCTTACATAATGTAGAACAGGGGTATGGATTAAAGACCCAGGACAGTCAGACCCTCAGTTCCAAAGGGTGACCTGGCTGTAAGGCAGCGGGCAGTGTCCACCCACAGCGAACCACACAGGAGGGGGGGTTCTTTATGGAAACATTTTAACAGAAGTGCATGTTCCTGCAAACCAAAGAAATGCATGTGCAATAAGAGCCTTCCTTAAAGCAGGTTAATAACCTCATTTCACGCAGCAGTTAATCTGAAAACAACAGGAAAGGTGTACTGTGCCAGTCTATTTTTAGTCTAGATATTGTTTGTTTATAAATTCCCAAGGAATTGTTGACACTTCGGTGACACCTAATGGATTCTTTTTGAAATTCCAAGGTGCTTCAGTTCTTTGCCTCTTAAGTGAACTGTGCCTTTTTTATTGCATTTCTGTTCTCTTCCTGGTGGCTCTTCTGACTCTGCAGAGAACACCTGTCTTGCTGGAGGCAGATCTAAGTGTCGCTTCTGCTGTGCCACACGCGTACTGAGACAATCATATCTTCCTAAGATTTTTAAGGAAAGTTGGAAAGAAAAAAAAAGTAGAAATAGCTATAAAATATGTATAGCACATCTTGTTTAATTTTGCATGTAAGTTCTTTTCAGCGCATCAGTGAGGTTTTAGTGACATTGTCATCCAACGCTTCTGCCTTCATTGTTCAGGGAACGCCTTCATGATTTTCATACTGGTTTTACTATTCAGATGATGGCTTGGGTGTGAGTATACTGTTATCGACCACCTGGTCTTTTAATTACCCATCCCAGTAAGTTCATATTTTGTGAAGCCTTTGTTTCTCAGATGAAGACACTGTTAGAACCTTAAAGTAGTAGCTGATGGGTATCTGTGAAAATTTTTTTTTTTTTTACTTGAAGTAGATTGTCTAAATTAGGCATCCTCGTCTGTATTATCCAGGACCTTGCTCACTGTCATGTGCACTACAAGTTGCAATTTGGAAAACTTAGACTGTGTTGAAATTCTGTCGGTTCATGGTTCTTGAAGACCGACGGTCTCTCCCAAACACTGGTGACTGCGGCAGCATTTTTAATGTGTAAGAGGCCACTGAGGCCAAAGATTTTTAAAAATCATTGTACAAACTCTTATGTTAAATTAAACTATCTAAGCTTTGCTGTAATACTGTTTTCTCTTCAATATGTGATGGTACAGGAACGAGGTTAAATGAAGCGGTAGTGTTGCAGGGGAGCATTTTAAATCGCAGAAGTA
This sequence comes from Aethalodelphis obliquidens, assembly GCF_003676395.1. NCBI lineage: Eukaryota > Metazoa > Chordata > Mammalia > Artiodactyla > Delphinidae > Aethalodelphis > Aethalodelphis obliquidens. Next base: position 13,271,752 of record NW_020837952.1, read on the forward strand.
AAAAAAATTATAATATTTATAATTTTGATGAGCTTATTTTTATGGGGAAGAGTTTTCTTCCCTAAAATTGTTTCTGGTATGGCAAATCGTTTCCATTATTAAAAGTTGAAGTTGTTAGTTGATGTTTGTGTGTTTTTATTTATGGTTATACGCCAGGTAAAAGAAGGTCACAGGGGTGGGGAGGAGCTGCTTTTGTAGATACTTGGGGACACGGGCTGGAATATTGACAACTTTCACTAGGTTTGAATGGGGCACATTTGTTCTCCCAAATGTCATTTTTTCCTTTGCCTTATCCTCTGGGGCGAATAACCAGAGGTGAGTGTCTGCCCATACAACACATTCCTAAAACAATTGTTTTGTGAAATATACATATATTTACAAGTTTATAAAGCATGTGAATAGGTTAGAAATTATTATAAAGTGGCTGCCCTGTGACCACTACCAAAATAGAACATTGTCTCTTTCTTAGCCTCTTCCTTCACCACCCATTCCTGCCCAGAGGCCTCCTACCCTTAAAATAGACCACTTTCAACATAAAAGTATCTTTTTTGGGGTCAGTGTGACTGTCTCACATGGGATGGGTGCACAGCTGCTTCTCCTCTTAGGCTTCCAAGCCTGCTGGAGGCAAGTGTTCTTACTACTGCACTGCTCTCTAGAGGCACTGGCGAAGCAGGTGCAAGTGTTTGTTTTTACTACTGCACTGCGCCCAGAAGGTGCAAGTGTTCTTACTACTGCACTGCCCCCTAGAGGCACTGGTGAATCGGTAAGGAGGAAAACATTTCAAGTACCATAGCTGCTTTGTAAGTGAAAATATTATGATAGAAATGATGGCTCAGTATAGATCTTTTTCACCAAAATAGCCAGAAGAATCTAGTTTGGAAGTTTGGCCTGGGTTACTACCCAAGGTGCAGTGGGAGTGTCTTGGAATTTTTATCCCTTAAAGGGAGTTAGCTTCCTGCCCTAGGAACTTGTTACCTGTTGATAATAGTTTAAATGAATATTCTTACGTTGCAAAATTAGTTCTCAAGAGTTGTACACTGTTTTGGGACTCTGTCAGGTAATCCTGATCACGAGTTTTGTGTTTTTGAAAGAAGGGGGAGAGTCTCTATACAGATCTTCATTAATCTACAGTGGGGTTATGTTCTAATAAACCCATTGTAAGTTGGAAATATCGTAAGTCAAAAGTGCATTCCATCCACCTGACCTACCGAACGTCATCCTTCTGCCTAGCTTACCTTAAACCTGCCAAGAACACATACATTAGCCTACAGTCGGGCAAAATCATCTGACACAAAGCCTATTTTATTAGAATAAAGTGTTGAATATCTCATGTAATGTGCTGAATACTGTCCTGAAAGTGAAAAACAGGATGGTTGTCTGGGTACAGAATGGTTCTAAGTATATTGGTTGTTTACCCTCGTAAACAAAAAATGTCACTAGCCCGGGAAAAGATCACAATTCAGAATCCAAGTACAGGTGCTTCTCTGGTGGCACAGTGGTTAAGAATCCGCCTGCCAATGTAGGGGACACAGGTTCAAGCCCTGGTCTGGGAAGATCCCACATGCCACGGAGCAACTAAGCCTGTGCACCACAACTACTGAAGCCTGCGCGCCTAGAGCCCGTGCTCTACAACAAGAGAAGCCACCCAATGAGAAGCCCGCGCACTGCAATGAAGAGTAGCCCCCGCTCGCCGCAACTAGAGAAAAGCCCGCGTGCAGCAACAAAGACCTAACGCAGCCAAAAGTAAAAATAAATAAATTTTTAAAAAAAGATCCAAGTACATTTTCTATTGAATGCGTATCACTTTCACATCATCGTAAAGTCGAAAAACTGTAAGTCAAACCATCATTAAGTTGGGACCTTCTGTACTATAATAGCAAGTTCAAACACAGTGTTTACCATGTGCCAGGTATTATTCTGAAAAGCTTTAATATGTATTAACTCATTTTCTCTCCCATGAGATAGGTATTGTCAACATCCCCATTTTACAGATGAGGAAACAAACGCATTGAGGTCCAGCAACTTGCCCACGGCCCCTCTGGGAGTGACTGGCAGAGCTGCCCTGCCTGTCCACCCGCTTTTCCTATAAGCTCTACCGAGTTTTTCAGTAAAACTACCTGTGAAGGGCCCATTAGGATGCCTCGAATGGGCAGTTCATCTGAAAGCAGGCCTCTTTAGGCACAGTTGGGGTTTGTGGCTTGATGTCAGAGTGCTCTATCCTTTTGTTGTTGTTCATTTAGGATTCCATTTAAGTGATTATACTAAGTTAGGTAGAAGGAGACGCCTACCTGTGTTTTTGTTTACAGGTTCTGTTGCGTGCAAGAAACTGACAGAGAGCAGGTAACCAAACCCCGTGTTCTCACTGTAATTAGTAAAATAATTCCCTGGAAGCACCAGAATAATAGCTTCAGGGAGAAGTCACAGTTCCCAGGAGCCACCAAATACTTACAAACACTGGAGTTTTATTCCCTCATCAAGGATGGTCCTCTCCAAAGAAACATGGGAAACTATTCAAAGCCTTGAAAGTATACACCTGTCTGGTGTGACTCACTACTTGCTTAATTAAGTGCTAAATTAAGTAAGCAGCTTTGTATAAGGATGGGGGGAGAAGCGGGGCGGGGGGGGTTGGTGGTGGAAAGGAGTGGGCAGGTTAAATAACTGTGAGGTAAGATGTATTAACTCCATCTGCAGGGTTAGTTTGTTTTTTAATTGGAGTACAGTTGCTTTACAATGTTGCGTTAGTTTCTGCTGTACAGCAAAGTGAATCAGCCACATGTATACATAGATCAACTCTTCCTTGGATGTCCTTCCCATTTAGGTCACAACAGAGTATTGAGGAGAGTTCCCCGTGCTAACAGTCTGTTCTCATTAGTTAATCTATTTTATACATAGTAGTGTATATATGTCAATCTCAATCTCCCAGTCCATCCCACCCCTGGGTTTTTTAAGTTTTGTTGGTTTTTGTTTTTTGGGGGTTCGTGATTTTGGTTTCATTTTGGTTTTTTGACAGATCTTTCCCTTTAATTCTGTAAGGTGAGAATGACCAGGTAGAGGACAGACCTTTTCATCTTAGTTTCCACAGTCACTTGTGACTCACCTGGTGGCAGCTGAACTCCAAAAACTCGTCTTTTCTCCTTTCTGAGAAAGGTGAGTATTGGCATTTGAAAATGTTTGCACACAAACGAAACATCAGGACTCTTTGTAAGTTTCAAGAGAAGTTGGGTTTTGGCTTTGTGTTTGGGAGAGAGTTCCTTTTTTTTGGCTGTGCCGCCTGGCTTGTCCTCAGTGGTGGAAGTGCAGAGTCCTAACCACTGGACCACCAGGGAATTCCCAGGGAGGGAGTTCCTTTAACCAGGAGAGTCGGTATTGATTTTTCTAAACAAAGAGGCTTACCTTGAACGCGCCTCTGTCTTCAGCGGCACAGATCTGGTTGTTTGCCTGGTGTGTGCACCCTCCCCTCAAATTAGCCACCCTGTGTGGACACGGGAGATTAATTAAACCCCGTGCAGTTCCTTCTCTCTGAAGTGGGATTCTAGGGGGCTCTGCTCGAGAGGGCTTTCTGGTTTTCAAGTGTGATAACATTTGCTGAAGTTCTAGTAATTCTGGAGCAGCACACTGAGGTGTCTTTTGCCAAAAGTTAGAATCCTTGAATTATTACTCTGTGGGCGGGAGGCGATAGCTTAAATTCAAATCTTTTATTCAAAACCACAAATGGTGTCTTCAGATTCTTTTTAGAATGGCAAACATTTCAAATGTTTTTTCTTGCATGTGTGATCTCTCAAGGAAGATGTTCCAAGGCAATGACTTAGGTAAAATCAAGCATGTCACCGAATGCCTTATCAATAAAAGATGCTTATCTGAGCATATACCTGGCTGTCAGCCTTCAGAAAAGCCCAAGCCTCATTGCCTTTCTTCCAGATAAACTTGCCGCAGGAGTTGTGTGTGCTGGGGAAGGGCGTGTGCTTCAAGGAAGGTAACAAGCTAGTGTGTAGAGTGTGGGTGAGGCTGCACCAATGTTCCTGTCCCCGTGTCACCTTCCACCCCCAGCTTGATTTTTAAATTTTTGTTCTTTTGCAAGTAAGGTGATCCAAGCAGAGGCGCAGTAGGTCTTGGGGGAAAAGTTGTTATGAAGCTAATAGTTGGGAAAGGGCAGTGTTTTAATTTCTGTTGGAAGAGATTTCAAGACAAAAATGAAGTTATTACTCTGTCTCTCTATGGACCACCTCCAGAACTACTGGAGCTGCTGAGTTTTAAACGGAGGATTTAAAAATCTTCCCCCACGCCAAAGCTAATACTAGGCCCTGAGAATCTGCTACTCTAATAAGCACCCCATGTTTTTTCAAATACTAACTGTAAATCTTAGAGCTCTCCAGAGTATTTCAGAGACGGAAAGGATATATCCATGTGCACAGTTGTACCTCTCTCTTTTTAAACAAATTACTTCCATACTGAGAGTGATGGCTACCCTGCAGAGAGGCTCCCTGACCTGCCTCATGGAGCACTGGAAAGGATGATTCTACACAGAGCTTGACCCTGTGCCCTGACCATGGCTAATTGGATCTTAGTTAGACCTCGCATACAAGGCTGTCGATCAGTTAAACTTTCTTAAAATTTTAAATAAAGAAACAAAGGAATTGTAGTTAGTCTGTGATGGGTACTTATAAACCAGGGAACTGAACCCACCATTGGGCCTTGTTTCAGGGGCAGAGAAAGACTGCAGAGAAAGCAGGAGAAGCAGAGAGGAGAAGGCCGTGTGGCCTCTGGGAGATGGAAAGAGTAAATTCGGAACCTACTTGGTATTTGTTAGCTGTTGGATGCCTAATCATACCCTCTTCCCTCAGGAAGGAATTATCTTTGTTTACGTGAGCTCTGTACTCGTGTGCCCATTTCTACGATGGGATCCAGCGTAGAAATAGAGGGAAATTTATAGTATCAGGTTGGCCAAAAGTTTCGTTCGTTTTTTTCCGTAAGATGGCTCTAGTAGCACTTAGTTGTCTTTAACTTCATTCAAAACAATTTTGTTAGATTGTATGTGACAGCTGTCATATCAGCGTGCATTTAAAAAAAGACATCAAAATTGGTGAGTTTTTGTGTAGCCATTTTCACACATTATTGACTGGGGGATTTTTGCAGAAACTAACGCCTGTGGCTGTAATACGTCTCCGGTCAAAAATGTGTTAATATTGAAGGTGGAAATAAAAAAACAACATTTTCGGCATACTATGCTTTATTATTTCAAGAAAGTTAAAAACGTAACCGAAATGCAAAAAAAGATTTGTGCAGTGTATGGAGAAGGTGCTGAGAGTGCTCGAACCTGTCAAAAGTGGTTTGTGAAGTTTCGTGCTGGAGATTTCTCACTGGACGATGCTCCACAGTCGGGTAGACCAGTTGTTAGCAGTCAAATGGAGACATTAATTGAGAACAGCCAACGTTATACCATGCGGGAGACAGCCGACATACTCAAAAAATATCCAAATCAAGAGTCGAAAATCATTTGCACCAGCTTGGTTACGTTAATCACTTTGATGTGTGGGTTCCACATAAGTGAAGAAAACCTTGACCGTATTTTCGCATGCGATTCTCTACTGAAACGTAATGAAAATGTTCCGTTTTTTAAAACACTTATTTATTATTTATTTTTGCTCATTGCTGCATGTAGGCTTTCTCTAAGTTGAGGCAAGCAGGGGCTACTCATTGTTGCAGTGCGTGGGCCTCTCACCATGGTGGCTTCTCTTGTTCTGGAGCACGGGCTCCAGGCGCGCGGGCTTCAGTAGTTGTGGCTCGCGGGCTTCAGTAGTTGTGGCTCGCGGGCTTCAGTAGTTGTGGCTCGCGGGCTCTAGAGCACAGGCTCAGTAGCTGTGGTGCACGGGCTCAGTAGCTGTGGTGCACGGGCTCAGTTGCTCCGTGGCATCTGGGATCTTCCCGGACCAGGGCTTGAACCCGTGTCCCCTGCATTGGCAGGCGGATTCTTAACCACTGCGCAACCAGGGAGGTCCCGGTGATGAAAAGTGGATACTGTACAATAATGTGGAATGGAAGAGATCATGGGGTAAGTGAAATGAACCACCACTAACCGCACCAAAGGCCAGTCTTCATCCAAGGAAGGTGATGTTGTGTATATGGTGGGATTGGAAGGGAGTCCTCTATTATGAGCTACTTCCAGAAAACCAATCGATTAATTCCAACAAGTGCTGCTTCCAATTAGACCAACTGAAAGCAGCACTTGACAAAAAGTGTCCAGAATTAGTCGATAGAAAACACAAAATCTTCCATCAGGATAACACAAAGCTTCATGTTTCTTTGATGACCAGGCAAAAACTGTTACAGTTTGGCTGGGAAGTTCTGATTCATCCACCGTATTCACCAGACATTGCACCTTTGGATTTCCATTTATTTTGGTCTTTACAAAATTCTCTTAATGGAAAAAATTTCGATTCCCTGCAATATTGTAAAAGGCACCTGGAACAGTTCTTTGCTCAAAAAGATAAAAAGTTTTGGGAAGATAGAATTATGAAGTTGCCTGAAAAATGGCAGAAGGTAGTGGAACAAAACGGTGAATACGTTGTCCAAAAATGTTATTGGTGAGAATGAAAAATGCGTCTTTTATTTTTACTTAAAAACCAAAGGCACTTTTTGGCCAACCCAGTACTAAATGCCTATTAGGAAAGATGAAAAGGCTCAAATGGATGACCTCAGCCTCCACTTAAAGATACAAGAAAAAGAAAAGCAAACCCAAAGTAAGCAGAAGAAAGGAAGTAATAAAGAGTGGTAATAAATGAAATAGAACACAGAAACAAAATCAGTGAAACCAAAAGTGGATTCTTAAGAGATCAACAGAGTTGCTAATCCTCTAACCATAAAGACCAGCCAAGAAAGAGAAGATGCAAATTACCACCTCAGGAACAGGACAGTTGACATCACTACAGATTCTACAGATATACTTGGTATGTTTGTATTTAAGGTCCTTGCATTGAAGTAAGTTTCCTTAAAAATTAGTGTTATTTTGTGCAAAAAAAAAAAAAAAAGGTCTACACATTCCTAATTTGGCCTCGTTTTGAAAAGTTTGCCAAATGACAAGTGCTGATGTCGCTTGGTGCTATCAACTTCTTGGTTCCCTCAGAAATTTAGTTATTTACAGTATGTAACTTTAATGCATATGATCAATAATATTCTAACTAAATAGTTAAGCCTACTTTCATATTATTAGAAATACAGTAGGGTTTATGCTTATTAAAATGTGAATTATGATTGTTTCCTTCCTTTCTTCCTCCCTCCCTTCCTTCCACCCCTTCCTATTCCCCTCCCTCCCTCTTCCCCCACCCCCACCAACAGCTTAGAACAAATTGTAATCATATTTGAGGAATGAGTGTATCTGTTTACTGTTGGGTTCTGTGATAGCTGTATTCTTACAACTATCCTTTTCCTTTCTTTTTCTTTTTTTTTCCTGTCACTTATATGAGTTTGTTCTGTTCTTTGCATAAAAAGAAACTTGAGTAGAACACCAAGTGTTTTAACTTCTTTAATTCGTATGTATAAATTACCCAAGGATGTCAGGTACTGGGTAGATTATGCTGAGCAGGAACATCACGGTCCTGTCTTCACGGAAACCAGACTATGAGTAATGCAAACCGGTAAGTGTCACAAAGGTAAAGTACAGAGTGCTATGAGAGTCTACTACTTAGGCAGTTAGAGAAGGCTTCCTTGAGGGAGTGACTTATAGCTAAGATTTTAAGGATGAGCAGGAGTTACCTGGCAGAATTCATGATTTACATAAAAATTTTCGACACAATGGCCACTGGTTTCTCAGGCCTTTTTTTGGCAGCCTGTTACATGGGCGTCACTCTAGCTGTTTTGCCTGTTACGAGAAAGGAACTTCCATAGGTCTAAATAATTCTCCACAGGTTAAGAGTTCATCTTTGGCAAGGGCAAGTTAAAATTTACAATGGCAATTGCTCTGGATCAAGCTCAACTTGTTTCCCCTGTAAAGTGGGAGTGTGTTTGCTTTCCTCACAGGGCTCACGTGAGGACTGAATAAGATAATGAAGGTCAAGGTACTCTGTACACCGCAAAGCCTGACATAGTGTAAGGTGGTATTATTCTCCAAGTTCTTCTTCCTGTAGTGGTATGGCTGCTTTACTACTGGGCCAAGATGTTGACATATCATGTTGACACTAAAATTCATCTAAGAAGCAACACCTAAGGATGTAATTTCCAGGAGGGACATTTTTTCAAACAAATATTTTCTTGGTTTTTGTTTTTTAGACTCGTGTTCAGGGACGGCAAAACAAAAGATTCTAGGGCAATTCGTAGACCAAGAAATCTTCATTCAGTGTCTTTGCTTGTGCTCCCCATAAATACAGTGGCAGAGTGTTGTCTGTCTTCTCTTACAAGTTAGACCCAAAATGCTCAGAGCAGCTGGGACTAGGGCTGCCCGTGCTGTCATGTTACTGTGAGGTGCTGAGCGATTCGGACCGGAGGGTCACACGTAGGTGATGTCTGGGGGCCTTTGGCCTTTGTTTCTGCTCAGTGTTTTCATGCATGTGAATTCTCACCCCAGATAGGAATCTCTGTGGGGACTGGAGCATACCTTCAGCTCTTTCTGTATCTCTCTGAGCTGCAGGGCATAACATCTGTGGGACTAAACATTTCACAGTGTCTGGAATCAGCTACTTGGGCAGCTTTGAGAAGGGACGGGGCTGCTCTACAGGCAGACCCTGAGCTACAGCTCCCTGCCTCTCCTCGTGAAGTCAGTGGTCACCCCTGGCTGAACCCTTAACTAGGGCCTTAAGTGGCATTACAGGAAGAGGAAGGGGGCAGGATGACCGAGGTCCCCAGTTTTTGCTTTCTTCTGCTGTACAGAGGACTAGACTCGGCACCCTGGGCTTCATTTTTTATGGGAGTATCCATAAAAGTGCAGTCACAGGCTGAAGGCTGCCTGATAGATGACTCAGTTAGTAGTCACTCATTGCAGACTGCTGAAAGAATCCAAGATGTCATGTTGACGTCAGGCCTAATAAAGGTGTTCCTCACCTGATCTGGGAGGAGCTGGGAAAAGCCGGAAGGATTGGGGAAGAAAAGGACACAGGGCAGCCACTTTCTTAGGGACTTAAGCAAGAACAGCATCATTCGCATTTCTGAGCTACTTTCCTAGCATTAGGATAAGGCAAGGGAGTAGCGTCTGATGATCTTGGACAACAGGTGCCTCAGAAGGCAGGCCAGGGGCTTCCCTGGTGGCACAGTGGTTGGGGGTCCGCCTGCCGATGCAGGGGACACGGGTTCGTGCCCCGGTCCGGGAAGATCCCACATGCCGTGGGCTGGGCCCGTGAGCCATGGCCGCTGAGCCTGCACGTCTGGACTGTGCTCCACAACGGGTGAGGCCACAGCAGTGAGAGGCCCGTGTACTGCAACAACAACAAAAAAGAAAGCAGGCAAGCATCTTGGCCTGTAGCAACTGCTAAAAGAGCAGCTCCACCCCTGTGCTGTGTTCTCCCCTGCACCAGCCTTTGTGGGTTATGGAGAACCCCTGGAGGGAAGACTTGGATTTGTGTCTGGGGTCTGCCAGCCGAGAGAGTCCACTAAAATATTTTCCAGCATGTGCTGAGACCAACAGTTTAGCAACCATTCCAGCAAAGCAGCTTCTACTTGTTTTTAGTAATTACAGCTGCAAACTAGCGTTTGCTTATACTCTTCAAGTATATAATGTATGTAAGACTTTTTTATTCCCCCTTGGGAGACAAGTCGAGCCTCTACCGCTGGACAGCTTTGCCCTGTCCCAGGTACCTACAATTGGATAGGTTTTGGCAAAGGTTGGCGCCAGTTTCTCTTGGTAAACCAGGTTTGGTCATTATATTAGTCATACATTGCCATACATAGTTACAATTTTTTTTCTTGTGATGAGCATGTTTAACATGTACTCTTAGCAAATTCCAAATATGCAATTCAGTATTGTTAACTATAGTCACTGCGGTGTACATGACATCCCCATGGCTTGTTTTGTAACTGGAACTCCGTGCCTTTGGACCCCCTTCACCTATTTCTCCCACTCCACACCCCCACCTCTGGCAACCATCTATCTGTTGTCCATATCTATGAGCTTTGTTTTTGTCCTGTTGTAGTTTTTTTTTTTTTTTTAATTCCACATATAAGTGAGATAAGAAGGGAGATCAGCTCGGTGCTTTGTGACCACCTAGAGGGGTGGGATAGGGAGGGTGGGAGGGAGACGCAAGAGGGAGGGGATATAGGGATATATGTCTACATATAGCTGATTAACTTTGTTTTACAGCAGAAACTAACACACCATTGAAAAGCAATTATACTCCAATAAAAATGTTTTTAAAAAAGATAATAAAATAGGTTTCTTTCTCTTATTTCACTTAACATAGTGCCCTCAAGGTCTATCCATATTGTCACAAATGGCAAGATTTCATTCTTTTTTTTTTTTTCATTCTTTTTTAATGGCAGAATAGTATTCTGTTGTATGTGTATATATACACATCTTCTTTATCCATGCATCCTTTGATGGATAGGATACTTAGGTTGTTTCCATATCTTGGCTCTTATAAATAATGCTGCAATGAATGTGGGATTTCAGATCAGTGTTTTGTTTTGTTTGTTTTTTCAGATAAATACCCAGAAGTGGGATTACTGGATCATATGGTAGTTCTATTTTTAATTTTTTGAGGAACCTCCATACTGTTTTCCATAGTGCCTATATCAATATACATTCCTACCAACAGTGCACAAGGGTTCCCTTTTCTTCACATCCTTGTCTTTTATTATTTTATTAAAAATTAAATTTTTTAAATTAAAATTTAAAATTAAAAAGTTTTTAATTTAAAAATTAAAAAAAATTTTAATTAAAAAATTTTTCTTTTATTTGGCCATGCTGCACAGCTTGTAATATCTTAGTTCCCCAACCAGGAACTGAACCCGGGCAATGGCTGGTGAAAGTGCCGAGTCCTAACCACTGGATCTCCAGTGAATTCCCCCTTGTCTTTTTTTTTTTTTTAACATCTTTATTGGGGTATAATTGCTTTACAATGGTGTGTTAGTTTCTGCTTTATAACAAAGTGAATCAGCTATCCCATACTATGTTGAATAAAAGTGACAGTGGGCATCTTTGTCTTTTTCCTCATCTTAGAGGAAAGGCTTTCAGCTTTTCATTGTTGGCTGTGGACTTGTCATCTATGACTTTTATGTTGAGGTATGTTTACTCTGTATGAGTTTTTATCATGGACGTTGAGTTTTGTCAGATGCTTTTTCTGCATCTATTGAGATGATCATGTGTTTTATCCTTCATTTTGTTAATGTGGTATATAGCACATTGATTTGTGGATGCTGAACCACTCTTGCGTCCTTGTACTAATTCCACTTATCATGGTGTATGAGCCTTTTAATGTATTGTTGAATTCAGTTTGCTAATATCTTGTTAGAGAATTTTTGCCTCTATGTTTATTGGGGATATTGACCTGTAATTTTCTTTTCTTATGGTGTCCTTGTCTGGTTTTGGTATGAGAGTAATGCTGGCCTCATAAAATGATTTTGGAAGTGTTCCTTCCTCTCCTGTTTTTGGAAGAGTTTGAGAAGGATTGGTATTAGTTCCACTTTGAATGCTTGGTAGAATTCACCAGTGAAGCTACCTGGTCCTGGACTTTTGTTTATTGGGAGGCTTTTTTTTTTTCTTTAAATTTTATTTATTTATTTATTTATGGCTGTGTTGGGTCTTTCTGTGCGAGGGCTTTCTCTAGTTGCGGCGAGTGGGGGCCACTCTTCATCGCGGTGTGCGGGCCTCTCACTATCGCGGCCTCTCTTGTTGCGGAGCACAGGCTCCAGACGCACAGGCTCGGTAGTTGTGGCACACGGGCCTAGTTGCTCTGCGGTATGTGGGACCTTCCCGGACCAGGGCTCAAACCCGTGTCCCCTGCATTGGCAGGCAGATTCTCAACCACTGTGCCACCAGGGAAGCCCTGGGAGGCTTGTTGATCACAATCTCCTTACTAGTGATCAGACTATTCACATTTTCTATTTCTCCATGATTCAATCCTAGAAGGCTGTGTTTCTAGGAATTTATCCATTTCTTCTGGGTTATCCAATTTGTTGGCATATAATTAGTTGTTCATAGTACTCTTATGATCCTTTGTATATGTGTGGTACAGTTGTAATGTCTCCCCTTTCACTTCTGATTTTACTTGAGCCCCTTTTATTCTTGGTGAGTCTAGTTAAGGGTTTGTCAGAGGAGCTGTTTTCACTTTGAGAAGCCACTTGAATGGTAGTGTCAACTGAAACTGTGTTTTCCCTGTAACTACAGATATCAGGGATGAGTTTTCAATCTACACAATAATGTCCTGGGGGTCAGGAAGAGAGTAATTTCCTTTCATAACCCAGCCCACGTCCAGGCAGAGTAGGCAGTCACTCCGACATATGAGGGAGGGTAAAATCCTTCTTAGATCAGAGAGAGAGCAGAGTTTAATAGATGTCTTCAAAGCCACATCTTTGAAACCTTGACTCTTTTACTAATGAGCTTTGTGAGCTTGGATAAACTAAGCTGAGGAAAGCAGCTTGTTGGCAGAGCCATTTTTATCACAATAAATACTAATTACAACCATTCTATGTATTTCTCCGCCCTTTGAGGACTTATCAGCATCAGTCTGAGGGGCAGGTGGTGAAGATATATAAGATCTCAGGTGTCACCAGCAGAAGATGGTAATGAAAGCTTCCTCTCAAAGACTAAGATTTAGAACTGTCATCTACTCTGGTACTCCTGAAGCCGGCTCCCATGTCCCACATGCAAATCTTATATAGTAATTCCTAGGCCATCAGTAAAGGTGTCTGCACAGTGCGTTCAGCTTGGGGCCTTATATAGTAATTCCTAGGCCATCAGTAAAGGTGTCCGCACAGTGCGTTCAGCTTGGGGCCCCTAGGTTCTCTGCTCTTGCCACTAGACTTCAAGGTACACACATGACTAGCCCTTTAAACCCATGGCAGGCCGAGAAAGGAGGTGAAACAAATACTCAATCTGTAGTGTTTGGTTCTGCAGGGCAGGGTACAGTCTCAGTGGAGATGGTGGGGGGGGCTACATATTAGAGAAATGGATTTAGTAGAGTCTGTACTTACCCTCACTTTGAGTCTAAGTAAATAAATGTTCTCTTCCTTGGTGGCTTGATACTGTGATAAACTCAATTACTTGTTTTTCTGATAGTATAGTAGTCTGGAAACTTTATGGTATGGGTATCTTCTAACATCTTGTTTTTCTGCTTGGTCTTCAGAACTTATAAGAGGCAACCTACTAGGTCTGGGGTTGGCAAATTATGCTTTTTTTTTTTTTTTTTGGTAAAGTTTTGTTGGAACATAGCCATGCATATTCATTTGTGTTGTCTATGGCTACTTTTGTACTGACGCAGAATTAAGTAGCTGTGCTAGAGACATAGCCTGCAAACCTAAAATATTAACTATCCCTTTAAGTAAAAGTGTGTCAACTCCAGTGGGACTTACTTCTCATTTAGGGCAGTGGATCACATGACTGAACATCAAGGCAAGGCACCTTTGACGGTGAGCTTCGTTTATCTAATTTAAAGCTGGTCAAGGTAAGTTTTTTTTCCTCTCTGAACTATAAATGCATAAAGATTTATCAGTAAGGATTTTCTACATGGTGCTCATTCAGGGATACTGGGCAGCAGGGACCACACATATACACGAACGAGGTTTCCAGGTAGGGACTATGGTACCCAATGCAGAACAGTCCATCTCCAGTACTAGGTGAGTGATTAAAACATTAAACAGTATACAGCAAAGAAGATTTTGTTAAAATTACTACTTGTGGACTAAAACAAAGGACACATTCCCACTAGAACAGAAATAAATTTTAATTCATTGAAAAGTGCAGCAGTGAACAGGGTCCTTCAAAGGGCACTTCCTTAGTCAAATGACTGAGATGACACAGAGCCAGGGCAGAATAACTTCTAAGAACAGATGACGCAAACACATGAGTTCACAAATTCACTTGGACCTAAGCGGTGGTGAAACAAAAGACCCAAATATTCCCACCTAGTTCCACTGGTGGATCAGTTCAAATACCCTTTGCTTTCTCTTAATAAGGATCCTGGGACAATTTTATCTTCATTAAAACGCTAGTCCTTAGACACAAAAATATAACCTTCCATGGCTATCATTACTATGTTGTACAAAAACCCTACTGTTGTCAATTAAAATGTATTTTGCAACAGCACCATTGGTCAAATTCAAAGATACTGAAAAGGCATGCCCTACTTTGTAGTTGTAGGGAATGTAATTTTACTTGCGGGAGAGCTTTGTAATAGGAAATCTTGTAAGGCAAAATCTCTATTCTTCCCCAAGACCTCTGTTCGTTCCTAATGGTTACAGTTTTCTATTACCAATACATACGGACCTGGTCTTCTTAAAAGGGAAAATAATCAAAATTCAAATCAGTACAATTAAGAGAGAAACAAGGCAAGCCTCTTGCAGTGGGGCCCTTGTACATATCATTCTGAAAACTTCCAGTGCATTTTGTGGTCTGCTAGTCTAGAAACTGAGCTCTCTTTATGAGAGATGATTTTAGTGTAGATCCAGAATGCAACCAGTCCACGAGAAAAAGTCAAATTAGAGGCCATTCAAAAACCAGGGGTACAAAAATAAAAGGGCTTCACTGGCCCTGCCTGCCCCCCAGACAAAAGTCTGATGCATGTAAGAGCAGTGGGACAGGACTACTATCAGCGGCTGATTTGTGTCACTCTTACTACGTCATCTGCTTTCAGGAACGAGCATCACAAAACTGAATAATATGACATCACAGTAGAAGACCTGGTAAGAGTTGTTTTCTCTTTATTCAGGAATAACCATGGTCAACTTCCATTAAGGTGGAAGCTGACTGATGAATGTGAGGACTCAAAAGTGCAGAATAAAGCCAATGCCCATACTCAACATTGTAGTTTGCTTTTAGTTACAAAATTGTTAGAATTTCTTTTCCTAAAATGGTCACAGCAGAGGTATTCGTTTCACTTGCCCATTTCACCTCTAAATACCACCACAGTTACTGGGATTGTATGAGGTAAAGGAATAAACCCAATGGCTGTTAACCCAACACGGCTATCTGGAATTGTGATAGAAAAGTTACTTATGGCCACGTCTTACAAAGTGCTTAAAGCTCAACCTAGGACCTTACATAAAGCTAAAACCACCACTGCCTGAGTTGAACAGGTTATAAACCACGGTTCCTCTTCCTCCCCTGCTGCCACATCACCAATTAACCTTCTTGTGAAGAAAACACAAGAAATGGGATTGGTCTTCGAGCCAAGAGACAGAAATGCAGGTGTTCTAAACAGTGAGGAAATCTCAAGAAGATCGGGTTTCGACGGAGGAATAGTGAATTAGGCCCAAGTTACACAAGACTCCAAAAACTCAAGAAGAAGTTTTGCTGAAAGGGAAGAAGGTAAGTAGTTGGTACTCTGCATCAACTCTAAGGAATTCTTGCATCTTATAACAAATGAACAGAATGTCAGCAATAGGCAGAGGGAGTCTCACAACTTCACACATGGGACTAGAACCCAGGCTCCCTGCCGGACAGGCACTTATTACACCCTGATTTATAGCCCTTCAACCTGTTAACCAGAGAGCCCTACCTACAGAAGGCCCTCAGAAAACACAACCTTCACCAACCCTTGGAAGTTCTTCTCTGCTGAAATACTTAACCCACCTTATATTTCAGATCTGAGAAAGGGAAGTACCAAGAGGAGAGACATTCCCCAGACACCCCTGGTGTTCACTGGCACTCCATGTGATTAGCAGCCACTGGAAAGTAGATGTCCATCACCTTCGGTAACTACCTGCAATTAGCCTTTACCAAAAGCTTGCTACTGTTCTATTTCAATGTAGCACCAGCCCAGAACTGCCAAAAAATGAACAGAGCTTCACTGGTGCGTTTTGAATTTGTGATCCATTGTGATGGACGTTATAAACAGTGTATTTCTACTGATCTAAAAACAATGGTATTGGTTCTTAATCAGAGGGTTCAGCTCTGATGGTTATGCTTCAAGCCATGTGATGTTAGTATTTTTGATAGTGACGTGTTCAATCTCGAATGCTATGCAGGTCCTCTGATTTTAGGTCAAGCTGTATACCAAAAACCTTGCCCCCCTAAAGCATTGCCATTTATCTGAATGGATTTACAAATCTAGACTTTGACCACATGGGGAATAATCAAGAACTGTGGCCCCAGGACAGAAAGGGTTTGGTGAGAACAAAGACCTCAGGCGTATCATCATCAGTTGAATAAAGGGACCAGGGACAGCCACTCCTGACACACAGGCAGAGTTCACAGTTTAACACACTGCACAAGGAAGTCAGCTGATTGGGTTGCTTTTTCAAACAGGACTTAAAGCCAGTCCAGAAACCCTTCCAGGCATGGTCTTGAAGACTAGCTACAGACACACCTACTACAATCACTTCATCAGAAAGAGGCGTGCAAGGGATCCAACCGCAGAGGCGCTACAGATGTTTTGAAAACCTTCGAGTCCTGACACTGCCATGATTGTTGAACATGAGACGAGGGTCAAACCTATATCTGGGCAGAGAAAAAGAAAGAAACAATGTCACATTAACTACAATTAGCCATTGAGTACTTCATTCAGAATATTAACTGGAAAGAATGGCAGGAAGGGATACAAAAGGAAAAATTAAGTCACCAGAAGGGGATCTAGTGGGAAAGTCTGTAGCACAAAGCAAGAGTACTTAGTAATTAAGAGCATTTCCATCGTAAGTCAGCAAGCACAAAATAATATAGTGGAAGTGGAGAGGAGAAACAGAAGTAAGGCTAATCCTGAAAGGGGTTAGGAGGAAAGGTTTGAGCTTACTTTTTTGGGGAGGGGGCGGGGGCGATCCCTCAACTATAAAGCAGCCTGGGGAAGAGTCTAGTCCTTCCTGAAAGCCCTTCCAACATTTTCAAAGCCATCTTCTTTCTCAGTTTAGATACACAGACTGTGGTGGGTAAGAACGCAGGTCTGCACCTGACGGGAGCTTGAATCTGGCTCATCATGAACTTAGGTAAGTCATCGTCTCCTCTGGCCACCAGCAAAACAGGAAGGCAACTCATGTAAAATATATGGCACATAAAATCACTTACTTCCCACCCGTGGGGAAGTAAGAATGAATGCCAATGGTAACTTGAGTTGAGACCTGGCAGACATGAAGAACACAGACTGGGGATTTCTCTGGTGGTCCAGTGGTTAAGACGCCGAGCTTCCACTGCAGGGGACACGGGTTCCATCCCTGGCTGAGGAACAAAGATCCCGTGTGCCTCAGGGCGTGGCCAAAAAAAACCCCCACAGGCTGGCTGGACTTTGTGTGATCTGGAAATAACACTGTATTTTACTTTGATCTGCTACCTTTGGTAACAGATACTAACTCTTAGTATTATTTTATAGCAGGGGTTGGCCAAGTTTCTCTGTAAAGGGCCAGATAATATTTTAGAGCTTGTGGGCCACACAGTCTCTGTCCCAACTACTCAACTTTGTTGCTGAAGTGCAAAAGCAGCCCCAGGCAATACATAAATATCTGTGTGCACTGTATTCCAACTGGTGGCGTCTGGAGTGGGCCTGTGATATCTAGTCTGCTGGCACCCACTCTAGAAGATTCTATTGGCCAGCATCTAGAATCTTAGTGATAAGCTTCCAGAATGTGTGCAAGACAGTTAGTTATGGTTAAAAAAACAAAGGAATTTCATGGAAGAAGTCTCGAAAGAGTAAGGTGTTGTTGAGACCATTTGGACTGGGTATGTGACTTAGCCCCATGAAAGCCTCTATATAAACCTCAAGATTCTGCCAGGTGGGTGCGGAGATGTACTCATCTTTCAGCTGCCCAAGACAAGCCTCTCATGCAAGGACACTGAGGCTTGTTCACTTAAGATAACGCACCAAAGATCAACAGCTGTTTTGAGGACGGAGCTAAGGTGGCGGAGAAGAGGGATGTGAGCTCACCTCTTCTCATGAAAACACCAAATTCACAACCAACTGCTGAGCAACCATCGACAAAAAAAACCCTGGAACTTACCAAAAAGATATCCTACATCCAAAAACAAAGAAGCCACAGTGAGACAACAGGAGGGGTGCAATCGCGATAAAATGAAACCCCATACCTGCTGGGTGGGTGACCCACAAACTGGAAAATAATTATATCTCAGAGGTTCTCCCACAGGAGTGAAAGTTATGAGCCTTGCATCAGGCTCCCCAGCCTGGGGATATGGCATCGGGAGGAGGAGCCCCCAGGGCATTTGGCTTTGAAGGCCAGCGGGGTTAGACTGGGGGCAAAGAGAAACTCCACTCTTGGAGGGTGCACACAAGGTCTCGTGCACACCAGGACCCAGGAGAAAAAGCAGTGACCTCACAAGAGTCTGGGCTTAACCCACCTGCTGGTATTGGAGGGTCTCCTCTGGAGGTGGGGGGAAGGGGGTGGCTGTGGCTCACTACAGGGACAAAGACACTGGTGGCGGTAGTTCTGGGTAGCTCACACTTATTGGTGTGAGCCCTTCAGGAGGCCGCCATTTTCTCACCAAGACCTGGCCTCACCCAACAGCCTATAGGCTCCAGTGCTGGGATGCCTCAGGCCAAACAACCAACTGGGTGGGAATACAACCCCTCCCCATCAGCAGACAGGCTGCCTAAAGTCTTCCTAAGCCCACAACTGCTGGCTAAACACACCCCTTGACATGGCCCTGCCCACCAGAGGGACAAGACCCAGCTCCACCCACTGGGCAGGCACCAGTCCCCACCCCCCACCCCTCCCAAACAGGAAGCCTGCACAAGCCTCTGAGACTGGCCTCATCCACCAGGGGGCAGCAGCAGAAGCAAGACAAACTACAACCCTGCAGCCTACAGAATGGAAACCACAACCACAAAAAGTTAGACAAAATGAGACAGCAGAGGGAATATGTCCTACATGAGGGAACAAGATAAAACCCCAGAAGAACTAAGTGAAATGGAGATAGGTGATCTACCCAAAAAACAATTCAGAGTAATGATAGTAAAGATGACCCAAGATCTTGGAAAAAGAATGGAGGCACAGATGGAGAAGGCAGAAGAAATGTTTAATAAAGAGCTAGAAGATCTAAAGAACAAACAGAGATGAAGAATACAAAAACTGAAATGAATAATACACTAGAAAGAATCAGTAACAGTAAATGAGGCAGAACAACAGATAAGTGAGCTGGAAGACAAAATGGTGTAAATCACTGCCACAGAACAGAAAAAAGAATGGAAAGAAATGAGGACAGTCTAAGAGACCTCTGGGACAACATTAAATGCACTGCATTATAGGGGTCCCAGAAGGAGAAGAGCGAAAGGGCCTGATAAAATATCTGAAGAGATACTAGCTGAAAACTTCCCTAAAATGAGAACGGAAACAATCACCCAAGTCCAGGGAGTGCAGAGAGTCCCAGGCAGGATAAACCCAAGGAGGAACACACCGAGACACATATTAGTCAAATTGACAAAAATTAAAGACAATGAAAAAATACTAAAAGCAGCAAGAGAAAAGCAACACAGAACATGCAACGGAATCCCCATAAGGTCATCAGCTGATTTCTCAGCAGAAACTCTGCAGGCCAGAAGGGAGTGGCACAATATATTAAAGTGATGAAAGGGAAGAACGTACGACCAAGATTACTCTACCCACCAAGGCTCTCATTCAGGGTTGACAGAGAAATCAAAAGCTTTACAGACAAGCAAAAGCTAAGAGAATTCAGCATCACCACACCAGCTTTGCAACCAATGTTAAAGGAACTTCTCTAGGCAGGGAAAAAAAAAAAGGCCACAACTAGAAAATTAAGAATGAGAAAGCTCACTGGTAAAGGCAAACATACAGTAAAGGCAGGAAATCATCCACACACAAATATGATATCAAAACCAGCAACTGTGAGAAGAAAAGAGTACAAATCCAGGATACTAGAAATGCATTTGAAATTAAAAGACCAGCAAATTAAAATAATCTTGTATATATATACAGACTGCTATATCAAAACCTCATGGTAAATACAGACTGAAAATCTATAGCAGATACACACACACAAAAAAGAAAAAGGAATCCAAACACAACAATAAAAAGTTGGGCATCAAATCAGAAGAGAACAAAAGAGGAAGGGGAGAGAAAAGACCTACAAAAGCAAATCCAAAACAATTAGGAAAATGGCAATAAGAACATACATATTGATAATTACCTGAAATGAAAACAAATTAAACGCTCCAACCAAAAGACGCAGAACGGCTGAATGGCTACGAAAACAAGACCCATATTATATGCTGTCTACAAAAGACCCACTTCAGACCTAGAGACACATACAGACAAAGTAAGGGGATGGGAAAAGGTATTCCATACAAATGGGAATCAGAAGAAAGCTGGAGTGGCAATACTCATATCAGACAAAACAGACTTTAAAATAACACCCCACTTTCATCAATGGACAGATCATCCAGACAGAAAAATCAATAAGGAAACACAGGCCTTAAATGACACATTAGACCAGATGCACTTAATTGATATTTATGGAGCATTCCATCCAAAAGCAGCACAATATACACTCTTTTCAAGTGCACATGGAACATTCTCCAGCACCTATCACATGCTGGGCCACAAAGAGAGCTTCAATAAATTTAAGAAAATTGAAATCATATCAAGCATCTTTTCCATCCACAACACTATGAGATTGGAAATCAACTACAAGAAAAAAACTGTAAAAAGCACGAACACGTGGAGGCTAAACAAAATGCTACTAAACATCCAATGGATCAGTGAAGAAATCAAAGAGGAAATCAAAAAATACCTAGAGACAAATGAAAACGAAAACACAACGATCCAAAACCTATGGCATGCAGCAGAAGGAGTTCTAAGAGGGAGTTCATAGCAATACAAGCTTACCTAAGGAAACAAGAAAAATCTCAAACATCTTAACCTTACACCTAAAGCAACTAGAGAAAGAAAAACAAACAAAACCCAAAGTTAGTAGAAAGAAATCACAAAGATCAGAGCAGAAATAAATGATACAGAGATGAAGAAAACAATAGAAAAGATCAATGAAACTAAAATCTGGTTCTTTGAAATGATAAACAAAACTGCTAAACCTATAGCCAGACTCATCAAGAAAAAAAGGGAGAGGGCTCCAATTAATAAAATTAGAAATGAAAAAGGAGAAGTTGCAACTGACACCACAGAAATACAAAGGATGATAGGAGACTACTACAAGCAACTATATGCCAATAAAATGAACAACCTGCAAGAAATGGACAAATTCTTAGAAAGGTACAATCTCCCAAGACTGAACCAGGAAGAAACAGAAAATATGAACAGACCAATCACAAGTACTGAAATTGAAAGTGTGATTAAAAAATTCCCAATGAACAAAAATGTCCAGGACTAGATTACTTCACAGGCAAATTCTATCAAATATTTAGAGAAGAGTTATCAGCTATCCTTCTGAAACTATTCCATTGAAACTATTCTCCAAAACTGCAGAGGAAGGAACACTCCCAAACTTAATCTATGAGGCCACCATTACCTTCATACAAAAATCAGACAAAGATACCACAAAAAATGAAAATTATAGGCCAATGTCAGTGATGAACACAGATGCAAAATCCTCAACAAAATACTAGCAAACCGAACCCAAAAATACATTAAAAGGATCATACACCATGATCAAGTAGGATTTATCTCAGGGATGCAAGGATTTTTCAATATCTGCAAATCAATCAGTGTGATGATACACCACATTAACAAATTGAAGAATAAAAATCATATTTTCATCTCAATAGATACAGAAAAGCTTCTGACAAAATTCAATACCCATTTATAATAAAAACTCTCCAGAAAGTGGGCCTAGAGGGAACCTACCTCAACAATGTAGGCATTGGCCTTTATTATGTTAGGCCTACACCTAACATCATACTCAATGGTGAAAAGCTGAAAGCATTTCCTCTAAGATCAGGAACAAGACAAGGATGTCCACTTTCTCAATTTTTATTCAACATAGTTTTGAAAGTCCTAGCCACAGCAATCAGAGAAGAAAAACAAAAGGAATCCAAATGGGAAAAGAAGAAATATGTCACTGTTTGCAGATGACATGACACTATACATAGAAAATCCTAGAGATGCTACCAGTAAATGACTAGAGCTCATCAATGAATTTGGTAAAGCTGCAAGATACAAAATTAATACGCAGAAATCTGTTGCATTTCTATACACTAACAATGAAAGATCACAAAGAGAAATTAAAGAAACAATCCCATTTACCATCACATCAAAAGGAATAAACCTACCTAAGGAGTCAAAAGACCTGTACTCTAAAAACTATAAGATGCTGATGAAAGAAATCAAAGATGACATAAACAGATGGAAAGATATACCATGTTCTTGGATTGGAAGAATCCATACTGTCAAATGACTATACTACCCAAAGCGATGTACAGATTCAATGCAATCCCTATCAAATTACCAATGGCATTTTTCACAGAACCAGAACAAAAAAAATTTTAATTTGTATGGAGACACAAAAGACCCTGAATAGCCAAAGCCATCCTGAGAAAGAAAAACAGAGCTGGAGGAATCAGGCTCCCTGACTTCAGACTATACTACAAAGCTGTCATCAAAACAATATGGTACTGGCACAAAAACAGAAATATAGACCAATGGAACAGGATAGAAAACCCAGAGATAAACCCACGCACATATGGTCACCTTATCTTTGATAAAGGAGGCAAAAATATACAATGGAGAAAAGACAGTCTCTTCAATAAGTGGTGCTGAGAAAACTGGACAGCTACATATAAAAGAATGAAATTAGAACACTCCCTAACACCATACACAAAAATAAACTCAAAATGGATTAAAGACCTAAATGTAAGGCCAGACACTATCAAACTCTTAGAGGAAAACATAGGCAGAACACTCTTTGACATAAATCACAGCAACATCTTTTTTGATCCATCTCCTAGAGTCATGGAAATAAAAACAAATGTGAACCAAGGAAACCATAAACAAAACGAAAAGATAACTCACAGAATGAGAGAAAATATTTGAAAAACAATGTGACTGACAAGGGATTAATCTCCAAAATTTACAAACAGCTCAAGCGGCTCAATATTAAAAAAACAACCCAATCCCAAAACGGGCAAATCTAAATAGACATTTCTCCAAAGAAGACATAAAGATGGCCAAAAAGCACATCAAAACATGCTCAACATCACTAATTATCAGAGAAATGCAAATCAAAACTAAAATGAGGTATCAACCTCACACCAGTCAGAATGGCCGTTATCAAAAAGTCTACAAACAATAAGTGCTTGGAGAGCCTGTGGAGAAAAGGGAACCCTCCTAAACTGTTGGTGAGAATGTAAATTGGTACAACCACTATGGGGAACAGTATGGAAGTTCCTTAAAAAACTAAAAATAGAGGTACCATATACTCCTGCAATCCCACTCCTGGGCATATATCTGAGAAAACCATAATTTGAAAAGATACATGCACCCCAATGTTCACTGCAGCACTACTTAACAATAGCCAAGACATGGAAGCAACCTAAGTGTGCATCAACAGATGAATGGATAAAGATGTGGTATATATGTGTGTGTGTGTGTGTGTGTACAATGGAATATTACTCAACCATGAAAAAGAATGAAATAATACCATCTGTAGCAACATGGATGGACCTGGAGATTATCATACTAAGTGAAGTAAGTCAGACAGAGAAAGACAAGTATCATGATATTGCTTATATATGTGGAATCTAAAATAAAAAAAGGTACAAGTGAACTTATTTACAAAACAGAAATAGACTCACAGACTTAGAAAACAAACTTATGGTTATCAAAGGGAAAGGTGGGGTGAGGGATAAATTGGGAGTTTGGGATTGACATATACACATTACTATATTTAAAATACATAACTAACAAGGACCTACTTACACAGGGAACTCTACTAAATATTCTGTACTAACCTAAATGGGAAAAGAATTCGAAAAAGACAGATATGTATATATAGCTGAGTCACTTTGCTGTACACCTGAAACTAACAAAACACTGTAAGTCAGCTATACTCCAATATAAAATAAAAATTAAAAACAAAAAACAAAAAAACCAAACCTTGCCTGGAAGTCAAGAGATCTTGCTAAATCAGTTCCGAACGGTTGACCTTGGGGCAAATCACAAGTCCAAGCACTATTTCCTCATGTGAAATTTACCTGTTTGGGCTCTAAGGGCTACAGGGGAATTCTATGGTTGAGTCCTTCTAACACTTAACGGGGCTGCTGCATCTGACCTTCTGTGGCCCAACATTACAGTCCAAGATGTCCAAGTCTCATGACCCTCTATGCAAGATTTAGTTAGACGCTGCCTTTAAATTCCTAGAGTCAGTCAGCGACTGCTATAGACATCTAACTATTTAGTTTGGTAAAACATTCTGAGCAAAGTAGCTGTTAGAAACTGCAAGATCAGCATGTGTCAGTTAGAAGTCTAGTGCTTCTATCTTAGAGAATGAACTTCCTATTTCAAGGAACTGCCACCAAATGAGGATCCATTTCACTAACTTGGAGGAAAGATTAAAGCTGGGTGGTCAGAATGCTTGGTCAGTTACTAATTACACATTAACAAGAGTATCCATGTAAAAGTTAATTAGCTTAAATGATATAAAATTATGATAAGTACTACATTTCTTTAGTAAATAGTCTGCAATCCCCTTTCTCTCCTCATTCACATACATTCCTCACTGATTGGGACTGAAGATACCACTTCACGTGAAGGTCGCTAAATAATGTACTAGTTTCCCTCGGCTTAGGACGTCATTCTTCCCTCTCTCCTACAATCAGAGTATAAGAACTGAAATAATCCTTTCCCAATGAAAGTCTGATTTTGAATTTTATAATCTTCAAGCAAAAAATGACAGGCTTCTTGCCACACACAGCTCAAATGCATGGTGTGCTGACAGCCATGTTACTGATGAAAAGTTACTGGTTAAGAGGAATGAGAGTAGGAGGAACAGAGCTGACTTAGTAGGTGAGCGTTAAATATCTTTCCAACCCTCACGTGTTACAGCGGGCTTATTTATTTCGACACTTGAGAGTTCATACTTTCTATTTCATTGTGTGTATTTAATATATTAAATTTACTGGCAAGTATTCAAGTTTCTGTAATTGGGGCTTCTGAGAAAGGACATGAAAGCATGTGCTCTCAGAAGCACTAGGGAACAGGGTAGCCCTGGGTCAGCTTACACTAAAGCAACCCCACATGTCACCAGTGCAGTCAAGTGGTACCATGACAAGAATCGCAGGGAGGAAGAAGAGCCCCGCGTGGTACGGGCAGGGCTGCGCCTCTACCTATAGCACCAACTGGCTGTGGAGAGCAGCTCGTTTCCCCAGCACAACTGGCTGCTGCGCTGGGACGCAGTATTCCCCTTGTAATGCAGAACAGAGAGAAACAGCTCAGCTCGGAGCAAGGAGGACCCATCAGGCTCCCTGTGCCTTTAAGAATGGCAGGACTGCTGGAGACCACGGAACAGTTTCTGAGGACGATGCAAACTTACCCGGGGTCAAAGATCCCTGGAGTGCGGCAGGTTGGTCCAGAACAGGACTGTAACATCATTAGCCGATAGTTCATCTTTCCTAAAAGCTCTGGGTCTATACTTTTAGCAATGTTATTGATTTGGTGTGGGTCTGCAGTCAGGTTATAGACTTCTACAAACACCTACAGGAAATGCAAAGATGGAGGCAAGAAAAAAGCAAGGGTTACATTTGAAGAAATACTCCTGTGAGTTACTTCTAAATGGGAATGAAGGAGGCAGATTAAAGACCAAGGCCCAGGAGAATATCATCCGGTCTCAAGGTTCTCAAAAAGCCCAACGGTATAGAGGAGACAATGGAGCATCTGTTCTGAGGGTTGAACTGCTTTGGGTCTGTGGACCACATGCTGGAAAGGGGCCTCCAGGATCCCTGTGCCTTCAGGCAGTCAGGAGGGGAAAGAGGAAGAAGCTTATTACCTTCTGTAATTAAAGGAGAGAACCGAAGGCAGGACCCTCAAATGGCAAGGGCTCAGAAACTATACTTAGTAATGAGGTTACTGAGTGAGAGCTGACATTTGAAGTTTATCTTTGCCTTACAATTGTGAAGATTCAAATGAGAACAGATACGAAAGTCCTCTTAAGTTTTCCTATTTTAAAAAGCAGTTTTGGATAAATAACACCAATTGAGGAAAGATACAATATTATTTCTAAAATCAGACACGTCTAATATCACTATTTCCCCCTAATCTGTACTTTGTTCTCCAAACTGGAGTTAGTGATAGGCTAAGAAGATGTACTGTAGATAAATTTTGCCTATAAAGGCTTCAAGTAGCTGCCCTCGGACTATCACTTTTAAAGCAGAAGGAACCGAGTTTGAGGGAAGCTCTCTTGCTTGTTGTCCGAAGTGCTCAGAAGCTACAAATAGTGAGCGAGTCAATTTCTGAGAAACACGATGAGCACCGGCTCCATATGGCAAGATGTGGGCTGCCAGATGGGGTAGGTGCGCACTCGCTGATAAACAGTAAGAAACCACACGGGACGGCAGTCAGTGTGATCCTTCAGATAATCCAGGCTGATCCCGGCTGGCTAAAAGCCACCTTCCTCCAAGGATGCTGCCTTTAACCTGCTAATCTATTTGATCAGCACTGGACTACACTGTGGTGGTGACAGAAGGGTCTGAACCAAGCTGGCTGCCAAGAAACTTTCTAAGAGAGGCCCCAACTCCTTTCATCTCCATAGAAGTTGAGGCATCTTACCTTCACCCCAAACTATCAGGGAAGCAAACAGACCAGGCATGTGGCATCCTAAAAAAGTGAACTGCGTGCATTTAAAGCGTACGTGTGGGTGACGGTGGGAGTGGAGAAAACCCCACCCAGCAAGGTGAGTTAGAGAAGTCAAGTACGGCCTTGTGCAATCCTATTTCCTTAACTGATGGGAACCCAAGGTCAAGTACAGATAAGAAACCCATCCTCCCCAGGAAGCATCCTTGGAATTGTTCTTCTGCCACGAAGTTCAGCCAACAGAGCCCTGGCAGTAGACACAAGGGGTCGGGGAGGCAGCAGGCCCTCTTACCTCCTGGTCATCGAACTCGCAATACTGTAAATTCCACATTTCTGACATGGTCCTCACACAGGCATACGTGTTGTTATATGCATCTTCACACACACAGTCTGGGAAACATTGCTGTAGGGACATTTAAAAAGTTAACTGAAGAGCATTCACCTATAGTAATGAATGCGACTTGCTTTACCACGGGGCCCGGATGGCTCAAGCCAGACATACAACTGGACAGAAATGAGGAAACCTTTCACAGAGAAGTAAATCAAAAGTAGATATGAGGCTTTGTTCCTTACTGAGGGCTGACTGGATTAAGGAACATGGGGTGTGGCTGTTTTGTTTGTAGACTGTTGCCATCCCTGCCTGCTATTCTCCTGACAAGAATTAGCTGTAATGAACACCTGTAAAACGTATGGGTTGGTAAGGAGAAGAAATCAATACACGGATGAGTCAGTACGAAGGTACATTAGGATCTTTCATCCTAAAGGGTTGGAGAAAAAGGCTAAAATGAGCTTTGTGGAAAGATCTGTAAGTAAGTTGTTTATCTTATCACCAAATAGGACTTAGCCTTGTTTTTTTTTGTTTTTTTTTTTTGCAGTACTCGGGCCTCTCACTGTTGTGGCCTCTCCCGTTGCGGAGCACAGGCTCCGGACACACAGGCTCAGCGGCCATGGCTCACGAGCCTAGCCGCTCCGCGGCATGTGGGATCTTCCCAGACCGGGGCACGAACCCGTGTCCCCTGCATCGGCAGGCGGACCCTCAACCACTGCGCCACCAGGGAAGCCCTAGGACTTAGCTCTTATTCCATCCTATCTTCCACACTATCTTTTGGTTGGTTCTTCACTATATTGTAACACTCTGGTGTTCGGCTTCCATTTGGAGTTGACTCTCCTGTTTCCCATTCTCTAAGGAGGGGCTAATGTCACCGTTACCACCTGAGCGACCAGCCTGGCTGCCGCCAAATCAAGACGCTTGCCGTGGCCTGGTTACAGGTGGGAACCCCGTCTCTCTGGTGGATGCACTGATAACATCCCCAAGGAAACATGGGACCGTGACTGGGAAGGGAGGAAAAAGAGGAGGGGGTACTGATAAGGTAAGAAGATAAGCAGATATGTGAACTTGTTCCGAAAACTGGAAGAATTCGAAGTGCGCCTTCTGACAACAGGCGGGAAGCATCATTTTTCAGGATTATTTTTACCTCTATCTCCTGATCTCCCAGAGTCAAGTAACAAAGTGACAGGAGGAGGACTCAGATGAAGAGTTTCAGCACTTGGCACATCTAAACCAATGCCATACTGTGCTGTCAGTGAGAAAGCTTCTAAGCCAACCCGGGCTACACTCACGGACACTCCAGGACTCAGGGAAGGACACGTTGGGTCAGTGACGTTACGGCCTTCTCCTTGATATTCCACCAGGACATCCGATCGCCAAGTCAGATTACTAGCTCCTTTCTAGAAGGAAGAGCAAAAGTGGTTTCTGTGAGGCATGTAGACTGTGATAAAGATGTCATTCATTAATAATGTTATTCATTCTACTGCTACAGGGGACTTGGGAGTCAAAACAGATTGGACTGTTCGTTCAGTAACTGAAGGGAATGACTAAAACAGAGACATTTGAAGGCTACCGAATATCATGTTTGGTATTTATAGAGTCCTCACAAGTGATGTGAATTGCTTTGAGCATTTAATAGTTATCTCCCAAGACTACTTCTGTGAAGCAGGTCAGGAGCTAAACAAGAATCAAAGTCACAGGGCAAGGTGCTGAAGGTTCAGATCAGAATAAACAATACTGTCTGCAAACCCTGTAAGAGCTCTTCTAAGCTCATACTGAGAAATTCAACAGGGATGGTGTGCTAAGGACTGTATTAGGGTTGAAGTACTTCTTGATGGTCAGAATGAAGATACCATACATGTATAAACTCATTTACTTTTTGCTGCACGTCAGTGGAGCAGAAGGAAAGAAGCAGCAGCATTTGCAATGGGAAGGTTTAAGACAGGTACACAGATGGTGAAAGGAGGAAGGATCTAGGAGTAAGGGAGTTTGGGATCAAAAGAACAACGTGAGCACAGGATGGAAGCAGAACACCTGGTGGTACGGGTTCCTGATATCCAGCTTTCAGACAAGGAAGCAGGTGGAGAGGCAGGCTGGTACCAAACAGAAAAAGGTCCTGATAGCAGGCTGCCCACTTGTTCTACAAAGAACAGCAGGTGACGGGAAGCTACGGGAAGGAGGGGTGGGGAAGGGGGTTTGAGCAGGAAGTAACACAGTTAAGGCTGTGCTTTATAAAAGTCAGCCCAGCAGCTGCAGAATCTGGAGATGGAGGGAAGACAGGCATGGGGAGGCCAGGTTAGAAGGGGCTCTTAAAATGGTCTACAGCCTTAGTAGTCAAAGTCTGGTTTGTGGTGTATCAGCAACACCTGGGGGCTTGTTAGAAATGCACCATCTTAGGCCCTACTTTAGCCTTAAGGAGCCAGTCTGCATTTTAATAAAATCCTCTGGTGACTCACATGCACTGTGAAATTCGAGAAGCACTGCTCCAAAACAACGGTGCTCAAAATGTGCCCCCAGCAGGATCAGCGTCTGCTGGGAATGTGTTACAAACACAAATTCTTAATTGCCCCTGGGGGTGGGGAGTAATCTGCGTTTGAACCAGCCCCACAGGCACTGCTGATGAATGCCAGTTTGAGCACCACTGTTCTAAGGACCCGAGTGGACCTATTTAGCCTGGTGACCACAGTGGGGAATGGGTGATGGCCCGCACAAGGCCGTAGAAGAACCTATTTCCTAATCACTATTCTACGATGAAACCCGAGTAATCCTGTGCCGATGAAGGTCTCAGAAACCGTAAGTCACAGGAGGCTTCAGAGGCTGCCACTCCCCTGTAAGGAACCATTCTGCCAACCCCGAGCCACAGAAGCTGGGAGTCAAGGGAAAAGCTTATCTGTCAGATCTGAGTGGACCTCAAAACCCCACACTTAAATGTCAAAGTATGTAGGGGTAAAAAGAGTGCCTGGGAGGTCTAGAGCAGAGGCCTCTAACTGGGCTGCAAATTAAAACCACTGGGGGAGACGTGAAAATCCCAAGGGCCAGGTCACATCTTGGGCCAATTAATCAAGCTCACTGGGGCTGGGACCCAGGTGTTAGTATTTTAGTTTCCCAGGTGACACTAATGTGCCGCCAAGTTTAAGACTGATGGTCAGGAGGGGTCAGGTCTGTGGCTTTATAGTCTCTGTTGCAACTATTCAATTCCACTGTTGTAGCAGGAAAGTAGGCCAATCAATACATACATGGAGGAGCATGGCTGTGTTCTGATACACCTTCATCTACAAAAACTGGGGGTGGGCTCGACTTGGCCCACAGGGGTTTGCCAATCCCCTGGTCTATAGCAGCCCTATCCAGCAGAACTTTCTGACTGAAATGTTCTATAACTGTCGCCCAATACAATGGCTTCTGAGCAACTGATACATGGTTAGTGCCACTGAGCAACTGAAGTTTTCATTTTATTCTAGTTAATTTAAATAGTCTCACGTGGCTAGTAGCTGCCGTATTAGGGCAGAGCTAGAGGTATAACAGCCACAAACTGCTCTGCAGTCCTAATACATCAGAGGTTTCACTGGACCAACGTCCAAAACAAAACAAGGCAAAGAGCCATTTCCAAAACTTTGCAGAGAAATTAACTATGAAATAACATAATGATTTCAGCCCTGTAGTGAAGGCTTTTTTTTCCTAATTAGAAATAAATAAGGTATACAGGTTAAGATTTGTATGGGAAGAGTTAAGAAATGTAAATTTCCCTCTATCTGATCTATAGATTCATTGTAATTCCAGCCGAAGCCCAAAATGATTTTCTAGGCCATCTGAAAAGCTGTTTTTTTTTTTTTTTTTTTTTTTTTGAAAAGCTGTTTTTAAAGTTTATAGGGAAGAGAGGGAACCGCCTCTTAGGATACCCCTGAGAACAATGAGACAGGTGTGCCCACGCAAAGATTTAATTATACAGCTTTATAACAAGATAAAAAGATACTGGTTCAGGGAGAGACAGATCTGTAGAATAGAAAAGACAGCTGAGTATTTACAGAGAAAAAAATGAAACTGGATCCCTGACTCCTACCACGGAAGAAAACCAATTCTAGATACATCAAGGACTTGAATGTAGAGGCAGAACTACAAACCTTTCAGAAGAGAATTTGGGAGCATTGTTTTCTGACCTCAAGGTTCAGAAGCATTTTTATAAACAAGACACAAAGAACACTAACCATAAACTGAGATGATTTACACATTCAACTCCTGTGTTCTCATACCTTAATGTAGGGAAAAGACAACAACAGCAAGAATATAATGGGCAAAAAGAGGCATTTCACAAGGAAAGAAACACAAAAGGCATAATGAAAGATGATTCACTGATCAAAAACCCAATTTCAAAAAATGGGTAAAGGATGTGAATAGACCTGTCTCCAAAGAAGACATACAAATGTCCAATAAACATATGACAAGATATTCCACATGATTAGTCATTAGGGAAATGTAAATCAGAACCACAGTGAGTACCACTCACACCCACTAAGACATAATAGAAAGACTGGAACAGCAAGTGCTGGCAAGGACGTGGAGAAACTGGAACCCTTTTACACTGCTGGTGGGAATATATAAAACGGTGCAATCACTTTAGAAACAAGCCTGGCAGTTCCTCCAAAGGTTAAACACAAAATCATCACGTGACCTAGCAATCCTACTCTAGGGATACACTCAGGAGAATGGAAAACATTCGTTTGCCCCCAAATTTATACACAAATGTTCACAGCAGTATTATTCATTATAGTCAAAAACGGGAAACAACCCAAATGTCTGTCAACTGATGGGTGGATAAATGTGACACATCCACACAATGGAATATTATTCAGTAATAAAAAGAAAAGTACTGATACATGTTACAATGGGGATGATCCTTTTCAGCCAATCACAAGAGACCACATACTGTGTGATTCTATTTCTAGAAAATGTCCACAATAGACAAATCTATAGAGACAGAAAGTAGATTAGTGCCTGCCCGGTGCTGGGGGAGGGAGCAATGGGGGAGTGACTGCTAATGTATTTGGGGGTTTCTTTTTGGGGTGATGAAAATGTTCTAAAATTAAGATTATGGTGTGGCTGTACAACTCTGAATAACTGTAAATTTTAAACTTCTGAATTGTATAGTAAGTGAATTAAGCTGTTAAAAAAATGATTCACCTCATTAATAAAGAAATGCACAGTAGAACCAAATATAATTTTGATCTTTTTCACCCCCTAGATTGGCAAAAATTAAGTAGTTGGACAGTTTCATATAGAGCAAAGGGAATTCTCATAAGTTACTGGTGGGAATGTAAACTGATAACGATTTTGTACAATAACTCGGTAATATTTGTAGGAATGAACGTGTGAGGTTCCTGTAACCTTGGTGCATATACACATGCTCACTGGGAAACATGTATGAGAATGCTATAGAAGCAATGTTCCTAGAACAAAACTGGGAACATCACAAATGTACACTGACAAAAAAACATGATTAAGTAGTGATGCATTCCTTCTCACAATGGAATATTAGGCATCTGTGAACAATATGGATCAATTTGCAAACAATGATGAATTGAAAAAAGTCCTGATTACAACTGGTAGAGTATCACTTTTACAGTGCAAAACAAGACAGGTATTTTTCCCCCCAAGACAGGTATGTTGTTTAGGGACACATCCACGATAATTACTAAAAAATAAAAGCCAGAGATTAACAACCATAAAATTCAGAAAAGCGCTCATTTGTATGGGCAGGTAAGGGGTGGAATGGGGAGGAGCCCATAGGAAGATGCATCAGTATGGGGAATATTTCAGTTCTTAAATGGGGTGATGGGTTCATGGGTATTTCTTGTGTTTCATAACTTATGTGAGTTATGGGTATTCTCTTGTATGAATCATATATTACCTAATAATAAATTGTGATAGACTCAGACAAATCAATGAGGAAGAGTCATCTATAATGAGTATTGATCCTTCAAACTTCTCTATGCTTAAACATATTTACCTACATATTTAATGAGAAAGATGCTGTTTTGAAACTTTTTCTCCCTATAGAATGTGGTGGGCATCTTTCCAAGTCAATGTATACATACCTACATCATTTAGTGTTGGTTTAATAGTCTATTGTTTAATTGTGCCACAATTTGATCAATTCCCTACTGTATATTTAGGTTTTCAATATTCTTCTATTAATACATGTAATTTTTTTTTTTTGCGGTACACGGGCCTGTCACTGTTGTGGCCTCTCCCGTTGCGGAGCACAGGCTCCGGACGCACAGGCTCAGCGGCCATGGCTCACGGGCCCAGCCGCTCCGCGGCATGTGGGATCTTCCCAGACCGGGGCACAAACCCGTGTCCCCTGCATCGGCAGGCGGACTCTCAACCACTGCGCCACCAGGGAAGCCCCAATACATGTAATTTTTATACTTAGCTCTGGGCAGTGCTAGGCACTACATACTCAAATATTTCCTTTTTTAAAATTTCTTTTTATTTATTTTTGGCTGCATTGGGTCTTCGTTGCTGCACACAGGCTTTCTCTAGTTGCAGCAAGCAAGGGCTACTCTTCATGGTGGTGCACGGGTTTCTCATTGCATTGGCTTCTCTTGCTGCAGAGCATGGGCTCTAGGCACATGGGCTCAGTAGTTGTGGCTCATGGGCTCTAGAGTGCAGGCTCAGTAGCTGTGGTGCATGGGCTTAGTTGCTCCGTGGCATGTGGGATCTTCCTGGACTAGGGCTTGAACCCGTGTCCCCTGCACTGGCAGGCGGATTCTTAACCACTAAGCCACCAGGGAAGCCCCCTCAAATATTTCTTGAATGAATTTTGTTTTCTTAAAATAAATTCTCAGATGGGACTGCTTGACGTGTATTTTGCAGTGATGGGTCTTGTTAAATTAGCCTACTGATAGCTTATACTGATTACACTTCAATGAACAGAGTCTGAGTAGCTTTCATTTTCTCAAACTTCTGTAAATACAGGGTATTAATCTTTTTAATCTTTGCCAGTTCTACAGGAGATAGAGGCCTCCTTTAGTTAAGCATTTCTTTGATCAGCACTGAAGCAATTTTTTGTCACTGACTTTGGCCATTTTTAATTCCTCTGGGAGTTGACTATTCACTTCTTTTGCCCATTTTTATACTGGGATATTAATCTTTGCTTTTAAGAACTCATCTATTAAAACTAATTACCCTTTTTCACATATGTTGCAAATATTTTCCCAATTTGTCACCTGTTTTAATTTTATGATGGGGCTTTTGGGGGAGAAGGGAAAAAGGGAGGATATAGAACTCTGTTCATGTGTGTCCCGTCTTTTTTTAAGAAAACTCCTTCCCACTACAGATAAGAGAAAAAGTCTATCCTCTGCTCCCCTAATTTAACAGCTTTAAGATGTAAATTTTAAGTCTACTTATATAACCTGGAATTTATTTCAGAATCTTGGCTCAGGCCTGATTTAGGGCTTTATACTCACCAAAATGGGCAAGAAAGACATCCCATCCATCTGTGTCTTATTCAGATTGTAGCCAGCGATGTCCAAAATAGTAGGACCCAAGTCAATGTTGGCAACGAGCAGCTATGAGAAAAAGGAAGAAACAGTCAGTTGATCTAGAACACAGTTTGTCCCATTTTCCTTTTCTATCTATAATAGAGTTCTCTTCCCCGCAACCCACCTGTGAGACAAACAGCACTTACTATTATCTTTTGTACAACCCATACTTCCTCTTGCATATATTCAAATATAACTGTAATAATTTAAAATACAAAACATAAAGCCTTATAAAGTTTATAATACATGCTCCTGGGAAGTTAATGTTTATTCTACCCATACTGTTACCATCGATAAAAACATTTTTCAAGATTCCTTTAGGATTGCCTTGAGTCTGTTATGAACGCTGAGAAAAATGTCGGGCTATTTTATACAAAGTGTTTTCCAACTTGATTATTCTTATTAGTTCACTAAACTTGACTTCAAATTGACTCCTGACGTTTTTTAAAGGCTCAAAGGTTGAATGCTTGTCACCAATGAGGATGTTAGCCTTTTTTTTGAAGTGACAACACTGGTAAGGAATGTTTGCAGTAGTTTTTGAAGACTGCAGGAAACTCATCCCAACAATGCATCAGTAAGTTTCCTTAAAGAGCACAAAACTTGGATGTTTTTATTTTTTTAATTTATTTTCCTTTTTTCTTTCTTTTTTTTTTGCGGTACACAGGCCTCTCACTGTTGTGGCCTCTCCCGTTGCGGAGCACAGGCTCCGGACGCGCAGGCTCAGCGGCCATGGCTCACGGTCCCAGCCTCTCTGCAGCATGTGGGATCTTCCCGGACCGGGGCACAAACCCGTGTTCCCTGCATCAGCAGGCGGACTCTCAACCACTGCGCCACCAGGGAAGCCATTATTTTCCTTTTTTTAAAATAAATTTATTTTATTTATTTATTTTTGGCTGCGTTGGATCTTCGTTGCTACACATGGGCTTTTCTCTAGTTGCGGAGGGGGCTACTCTTTGTTGCAATGCACAGGCTTCTCATTGTGGTGGCTTCTCTTGTTGCAGAGCATGGGCTCTAGGCGCACGGGCTTCAGTAATTGTGGCACACGGGCTTCAGTAGTTGTGGCTCACGGGCTCTAGAGCACAGGCTCAGTAGTTGTTGCACATGGGCTTAGTTGCTCCGCGGCATGTGGGATCTTCCTGGACCAGGGCTTGAACCTGTGTCCCCTGCATTGGCAGGCGGATTCTTAACTACTGCACCACCAGGGAAGTCCCAAAACTTGGATGTTTTTAAACAAAGGTTCTAGAAATTAAAGACACTGTCCAGCATTTATACCTTGCCATATCTCCTTGATTTATTGGACTATTTTTCTTCTGTATACAATACCGCTACCAGGCCTAAACCAGCATAGTCCAAAGTCCAATAGGGATAGAACAGGAGTCATACGTGTAATTTAAAATTGTCTAGTGACCACATTAAAGTAAAAAAAAAAAAAAAAAAGAGGTGAAATTCACTGTAAATATTTAAATATTACTATTTCAACATGTAAGCAATACAAAAAAGTGATGAGATTTTACTTTAAAAAAATTTTTGAACCAAGTGTTTGAAATCTGGTATTTTACAATTATAACATCTCAATCTGGACTATCCCATATATGTTCTGGCTCAAGAACCACATGAACTTTTGTAGCAGAGTCTAGAAGTCACGTGGTCACAGGCTAGAAAAAGCCTTGGAGTGATGGAGACAATCCACCAGGGAAACGAAGGGAACTAGTGTTCACTGAGCACCTATTCTGGGCCAGTGCTTAATGCTTATCCTCATTTAATCCTCCCCACAGTCCTAGAAAGCAGTATTTTCCGCATTTTACAGATGAGGAAATGAAAGAGAAGTAACTGACACAAAGTCAGCAGGCTGTAACTGGAAAAGCTGTTGTTTACTGGAAATAAATAACAGTCTTCAAAACGGTTGAGAGGGACTCCGCTGGTGGTGCAGCGGTTAAGAATCCACCTGCCAATGTAGAGGACACGGGTTCAAGCCCCAGTCCGGGAAGATCCCACATGCGATGGAGCAACTAAGCCCGTGGGCCACAACTACTGAAGCCTGCTTGCCTAGAACCCATGCTCCGCAACAAAGATAAGCCACCACAATGAGAAGCATGCACACCACAACGAAGACCCAATGCAGCCAAAAAAAAAAAAACAAAAACTGTTGAGAAAACTCAGATCATCTCAGGAGAAGCCAAATGGGGATTAGAAAAAAAAATCTAATCCTATTACTTTTAATTTAAAAACAAAACCAAAGTACAGACATGAAAGGCAAGAAGCACTGTTCAGAGCACTGTTCAGTAGCAGCCAGGTTTCCTGGACGGCTCCTGGAGGGCAGAGTGATACACATATCCTGGCTCTGAACCAATCAGTGTAACTCTGCAGCTGTTGGAAATTACCCTTCAGTGGCAGGCAACTCACGGGAAAAGCAATCCATATGTTGCTGAGGATAAAAAACACAAAAACTATGTCTCTAGGGATTACACAAGACCCGGTGTTAGAGATACCTTTCCCGGTTCCAAGTACCCCAGGCAGACTCTCGAGCGGCTTAGAATACAGCAAACAAGAGTGAGTATGAATACAGAAGAGACCATAGCAGGAAAGGAGAGACAAGCAGAGACACCACCTCCAGAATCAGATAAAGGCAACAAGACTCCAAAATGTGACTGACAGATCTCCAGTGATGTCCAGAACATGAATGAAGTCAAGTCAGTCCCACAGGTATTATTAACATGTCCAAGGCACCAAAATAATAAAACCCACAGAGATAAAACAGTGACTGCCAGTCTCAGCAGGAATTGCCTCGAGCCATCAGCAATGGGTGGGAGCGCCCTCTAGTGGCAGTTTGCTCTGTGGGGGGAGGGGAGGAGAAAGGTCTGCAAGATTCAGGACAAGTCAAGTCGCTAGTTCGGCACAAGTACCATAAACGCCACCACCAGGACTCTTTCTTCCCAGGTATCTACAATGATCACATCCTCCCTAAAAATGATGGACAAATTCTCTCCCTACTGGGTTTTGTTTGACTAAGACGTAGAGTCTCAAAATTAGCATACAATGTCAGGAGATGGGAGACTTCTAGTAGATACCAAGTATGAGTGAAGAATTCAAGAGAGAATTATACCTCTCTCTGGTTTTTATACAGCCAAGGATTAGAATGGATACTATGAGCCCATCGCCCTAATGACATCTAGAAACATTAGCATTTCGAGTTCCTAAAATGGTATTATTGCTTTTATCACTGACTATAAAGATGCATTTAAGGACTGGAACAGAAAACGCTCTGACAAGACCAAGTAAATTATTTCATGAATCACAGCCTCACCGTTTGTTTGGGAATATTCTTAGGATTAAAGTATATATACATTTTGATCAAATATAAGGCCCTAAAAAACTCTGTGGGGCATGAGATCGAGGGATATCATGCCTTGAACCTGCTTATTTTTTTAGCTCTGGAAGAAGGACAGTACTGCAGAATTACCCAAAAGAATAAGGGCTCCCAGCAGGGTATATCAGGTTTTCAAACAGACTTTTAAGCCCTGATGTTAAAGAATTCACGTAAGGCTTTCAAAAAAAAGACTCAAAGCACACCAGAGAGCACCCCAAATCCATCTATTGAAGAGATATGGAGATAAGTGTATATGTATAACTGATTCACTTTGTTATAAAGCAGAAACTAACACACCACTGTAAAGCAATTATACTCCAATAAAGATGTTTAAAAAAAAAGAAAAGCACTGAAAGCAGAGAACTCTACACATCTTGGGCTGCTTCATCTGGATTTGCCCCTCATGCCCCACTTCCCTAACAAGGAGTAAGCCAGGGCATCACCTAGTTACACTTGAGAATTTGCCCTTAGCATCCTCCCAGTTTCACATGGGGAAACCAAGGCTTAGTCTGTCCAAAGTCTTAAAAGCCAGTAGGTGGTCTTCCTGACTCCCAGTTCGGTTTTATTTCCCCTGGATCATGCTATGTCATTTCCATTTTCGTACTAACCTTTTCCTTCCTTAAAGCCCGTTTGAAGAAATTCTACCACCAAATCTAAAGCTAGATTAATTTATAGCCAGAGGAGAAGACCTCAGCAGCCAATGTTTGGCATCGACCCATACCACCTGCCCCTGGCTCAACCCAGTAGCCAACACAAAGCCAGATCCACTGGTCAAACATGTCCTATTTTGGCTACTAGGCTGTTGCCAGCACAGCTCATTATGCTCAACTCACCACCCTGTGGCCCTCACACAGAACCTGCACCAAGAAAAGTCTGCTGCCAGCACACGATGAATCACCCACCAGCTCTGACACACTGTGTTAGATGGAAGCAGGGCACTTCATACTTCTCAAACCACGTATGTCAGCACAGAGTGTCAAACACCATGGTTGTTTGTTGTTTTTTTTTTTGGCCACGCCGCTGTGGGATCTTAGTTCCCCAACTAGGGATTGAACCCAGGCCCTCAGCAGTGAGAGTGCAGAGTCCTAACCACTGGACCACCAGGGAATTCCCAAAAAAACATGGATTTTGAGAATAGACGGTTAATTTTCAGACCTGGTTTTGCCACTTACTGTGTGACCTTGGTAATATATCCATTCACACAACTTGGATGTCACCCATTGTATGTTAAGGGCTGGGTATTCTTTTTTTTTTTAAATTACAGTTGATTTACAATGTGTTAATTTCTGCTGTAGAGCAAAGTGATTCAGTTATACACATATAGAGATACATTCTTTTTTTTAAATATGCTTTTCCATTATGGTTTATCATAGGATATTGAGTATAGTTCCCTAGGCTATATAATAGGACCTTTAAAAAAATTTTTCTTTTATATTGGAGCATAGTTGATTAACAATGTTGTGTTAGTTTCAGGTGTACAGCAAAGTGATTCAGTTATATGTGTATCTATTCTTTTTCAAATTATTTTCCCATTTAGGTTATTACAGAATACTGAGCAGAGTTCCCTGTGCTATACAGTAAAAGGAACTTGTTGTTTATCCATTGTATATATAATAGCTTTACATGTGCTAACTCCAAACTCCCACTAAAAGCTGGGTATTCTAAGTTCAGGTAATACCTCTCAACTAAGGACTCCTAGAGTTAAAAAGACAAACTCAGTCGGGTGTGGTAAGTGTGAGGCCAGCTGGGAAAGGCACCCACTCCATGTGGGGCAGGGGTCTACAGTGACGTTCATTTAGGGGAGCCCTAAACTGAAGCCCCGAAGGACAATGAACTTAGCCAGGGGAAAGGGGCATGAGGTGGGCATTCCCACAGAAGGCGCAGCCAGCTGTACAAAGGCAAGGAGGTGAGAGAGATGATCCAAGTAGGAAGTAGAAGTAGTTCAGGACAACTGCCACCTTCTGTCCCTTGAACAGGCCAAGCTCATTCTCCTATCTGTGCCCTTCACATGCACTGTTCTGCCGCTCAGGATACCCTCCCACAGATCTTTGCACGACTCAATCCTTCTTGACACCCGGGTCTCTGCCCAAATGCCTCAGAGACTTTCACTGACAACGGAAGCTCAGGTATCTGGCTCCCCCAACACAGGGAGTTAAGAACTGATCTCTGACTGCTCTTGCTGTGGCCCCAAGGCTCCTGGTATACTGCGCTGGCACAGGAAGATACTTAAGAAATACTGTTGTCTGAGCTGTAGTGTAATGGTTGAGTGTACAGGCTCTGGTGTATAGCAGCCAGACTGCCCGAGTTCAAGTGCAGGGCTCTGATATTCTTTGGCTACATCATCTTGGGTAAATCGCTGAACTTGTATACCTCAGTTTCCTCATCTGTAAAATGGGGATAACAGTATTCATATCTCATAAGGCTGTGAAGGTTAACTGAGTTGATACAGGTAATACACTTGGAACAGCACCTGTCACATCCTAAGCATTCAGTAACGGTTATTATTGTTGAAATGGCTTCCTAGGACCTGGTTTCACTTAGATGGCTTAGAGAAAGTGAAGTTTCTGATTGTAACATTTAGTGCCACTGTTAACTTGAAGGAAAAAGGAACAGTCTGTTCCATGGGCAGCTGGCTGACACGTCATTCTGTTCTCATCAGCCGCCTTCCCCACACCGGTTAGACGTGGCCCTGCTCTTCAGAAATGCACACAGGTGCAGACGTGCTCTCCTCAACCAGCTCCCAACACCAAGATCAAGAAAACACTTTTAAGACTGAATGGTCTTCCAAACTTGCCTACCTCCGTTGACAGAAGAGGCCTGTTTAGAGGGTAATGAATTTGTAGTGGAAGGTGACTGCCTTTAGGAATGTGGGTCTTAAAAGAAAAAGAAAATTCAAAAGGCACTTATGAAGGCCCTTTTAAGTTTCCGAGAGAATTTCAACAGAATTCCATCAAGAGCATTGTGAAAGGAAATAAGTGAATGACAGACGTTTAAACAGAGTAAACATTACACCCCCAAGTTAAACTCAAGCACGCACCAGTATACCCAGAAATTCTAACCTATTTTTCCAATTTTAGCTTAAAGAATCCATTTGCTGGGCTTCCCAGGTGGCACAGTGGTTGAGAGTCCGCCTGCCGATGCAGGGGACATGGGTTCGTGCTCCGGTCCGGGAAGATCCCACATGCCGCGGAGTGGCTGGGCCCGTGAGCCATGGCCGTTGAGCCTGCGCGTCTGGAGCCTGCGCTCCGCGACGGGAGAGGCCACAACAGTGAGAGGCCCGCGTACCACAAAAAAAAAAAAAAAAAAAAAAGAATCCATTTGCTCATTTTCTTTTGTCTCACAGAGCTGGGACTGAAACTGTGGTATTAGGGAAGAGAAAACAACTGGTAGAGCCTATCAATTCTTATCTCCCAACATTGGACCAGTGTTTTGGATCAAGGTGCCCATGAACTCTAGGAACAAAGTACCTCAGTATTAGGAACTCAGTTTGAAACCAAATGGAAATGGTAACAAAAGAACGTGGTACTTTATGACAGTACTAGGAGACAGAATCAGTAAAGTAGAAAGGCATTAGTGAGGAAGAGTCCCACAGGGAGGGGGACTAAATTCTCAGACAACACCCTTTCTGTAGCCTTATACTCAGAGGGAGGTCAGACCGGCAGCAGACATCACCTGGGAACACCTGGGAGCAGGCTGGAATGCAGAATCAGAATCTGCATTTCAACAAGGCCCCCAGGGGATGTGCACACACAACAAAGCCTGAAGAGCTTTGCTCTCCCGGGCTATGGGCCCCAAACTGGGCTGCCTCTCAGAATCATTGTGAACTTAAGAAAAAAAGCAGAGGCAGGGATTCTATTCCAGTTCAAGTGAGTCAATCTCAACCTTTCTAGATGTTGAGCCTTTCAGTTTCAGAAGGTAGTTTTGATGAGCACCCTGGTGGAGAGTCACGGCTCGAGGACCAAGTAAAAATCTAGTCTCAAAACACAAGCAAAAGCTCTTCGTGCTAATACGATACATATACATCTAGCAGTGGGTGGCCAGCAGTTTACTGGTGTTATGCTAAGTGAAACATGTCAGACAGAGAAAGACAAATACTGTATGATATCACTTATATGCGGACTCTAACAAACACAACAAACTACTGAATATAACAAAATATAGAGAACAGACACAGAGAATTAGTGGTTACCAGTGGGGAGATGGGATGGGAGAGGAACAATACAGGAGTAGGGGATTAAGAGCATTAGGTATAAAATAAGCTACAAGGTTATGTTGTACAACACCGGGAATACAGCCAATATTTTAAAATAACTAAATGGAGTATAACCTTTAAAGACTGTGAATCACTATATTGTACCCCTGTAGCTTATAGAATATTGTACATCAACTATACTTCAATCAAAAAAGAAGAAAGAAAAAAGAATCACTGTTCGCAAGGCTTACAAATACACTTGCAAAAAATCTTAAGCCAATCAGCCTTCATCCTCAAAGGAGGAGAAATTGAATCAGCCTCCTCTTCGGAGGAAAAGCTTTCTTTCCTCAGGCAAATGCTACATCACCTTGTCAGCAACCTACCTTGCTTGTCTGATTTGGTTTGATCCCAGGCCCTCGAACCAACAGTGGAACTTTGATATCAAACTCATACAGCTGTCTTTTGTCTATTGGCAAAGAAAACTGTCCTGAAAAAAAAAAATGCATAGGGTAAAGATGGAGCCGAGATAGAAATGTCACTCATGCATGCATTCATTCAATAAACAGTAAAAATCAAAAACAGCCTTGTTCTACTAATTATGGGGTTTTAATGGAAAGCTTAAATTTGCCTGGGTCTCTTATTACTACAAGGCAGGAAACAATGAGCTCATCTTTAAAAAAAAAAATGCCTAGAGGGACACCTTGGTCTCAAATAGGCAAATTCAGCAAAAAGAATGACTAGAAAGTATTGAAGCAAAGATACGCTATTTATGTATGATACTCGACCTGATCACAATGGAATGAAGTTACTCTAAAAGCTGCTAAATAAAGGGAGAAAACCATTTATCCAGCCTTTCCTGAATAAACTCTATTTCAAGATAACCAAACAGCTGGCGAGGGGAATTTCCTGAGGAATTCCAGCCAGTAAATTCAGAAGGAAGGGCAGAGTTATGAAGCCAAACTTCGCAATTTCTGAGGGAACAGATTTAAGCAACAATCATCAATGGACGTTTTAGCCACAAAAGGTTCATAGGATGGGCTCAGGTTGATACCACATGAGCCATCAAACAGTAACAGCATCCCTAAAGTGAGGCAACCAGACACCCCAGCGGCATGATGTGAATGAAGCAATAAGAAGTACATGACAGCATCAACTAGAAAGCATTCTTGTTGAAAACGTGAACTTCTATTAAGACTCTAGATCTAACTACCAATCTATAGAAAATGCTGAGCACAGATAAATGAGTTAAGGCATTATATGAGCAATTAGCTACATCTGGAATGTGAGATATTCTAAAGGACAGAAGACGAGTTTTCCCAATAAATCGGTGGCAAAGGACAGCCTTAAGACACATAAAAACTAAAGGGAGCGTGTGGACTTCGTGTAGGTTCTGATAGCTAATCACCTAGTCAGGTGCACAATCGAGTGTTGACATATGGAATCACAACATCTGGAGTTTCTTCAAAAACTTCTAGCTAAAACAGAAACATGAAGAAGGTATGAGGAATTCAAAAGACTGGTCTCGTGCCGCTGGAAACGAAAGCTGGACAGTGGGAGTTATTTTACTAGTCTCTACTGTGCGTGCTTAGAAATATTCATAACACCGCAGGAAACGCCTCATCTATCTGCTTCCATGCAAACAAACCTCAGGTTAATTCCCTTCCAGTTCAGGAAATTTAAAAGAGTGGAGAGAGAAAAAAGTACTGATTTTTAACTAGAAAAGGTCCAAGAAGAAAGGATGAAAGTCAAGGACACGGGGGTGACTCATACTGCAGTTGTGAAAAGAAACACAAAGCAAAACTCACACACACCAAAACATCTCATTTCACAAGAAAGTTTTTCCCCAGGACAACCCTCTCGTGGTCTTCCTGTGTCAAATGTCATACCCCTATTCCCTGAGATCCACTGTCCTTAAAATCTAGCTCAATTTCTCACCTACTTCATAAAGCCTGCCTCTAACCCATCAAGCTCACTCTCTGCTCAGACTCCTAGAACACCATGTAATTCAGCCTGTGAAATAGCAAATAATGAAACCTGGTCTCTCACCAGGGGAGATGAGTTGGCCCTCTAACCAGAGGGGCCCTGAGGGCAAGACCCTCCCTCTGGCCTGTCCACTGCTGCAAAAGGACAGGAGCTCCCTGCCAGTGCTACGGATTGAGCGAGAAAGGAAAGGCACCTCGCCAAGGTCATGGTGCCCCTTACCTGTGTGATAGCCATTGTCTGAGGTGTAAAAGATGTAGGTGTCATTGAGCTCCCTGCTGAACTCCAATCGCTTGACCAGCTTCT
Organism: Aethalodelphis obliquidens; assembly: GCF_003676395.1. Classification (NCBI taxonomy): domain Eukaryota; kingdom Metazoa; phylum Chordata; class Mammalia; order Artiodactyla; family Delphinidae; genus Aethalodelphis; species Aethalodelphis obliquidens. Next base: position 13,316,292 of record NW_020837952.1, read on the forward strand.
CCACCAGGTCATCGACTGACAGCAGAGTCTGCCACCTGGATGTGAACAGAGGGCAGCAATGGGACTTCAGAGACAATGCTGAGGTACTGCCATCTTGCCAAAAAAGCGAAGTCCAAAAAACACCCCAAAACCAAATCGAAACAAAAAAACTCCCAACCTCCTTCCCAAAAAAAACCCCTCAGAGCCACTCTCCCCAAAAGCTCAAATCCCCTATTTCCTTTCCTTCCATTCACTGCAAAGCACAGATTAGAAAACTCCAGAACACAATTAGTTGATTCCAAATTTAACCGATTCTACAGAAATAAATGAGGCTTTTTATAACCATTTAGCTTTTTATTTATCGTGGCTGGTGATGAGAATAAAAGACTATTGGAAGGGAAAGCTGTCAACTCAGCACTGACTGATAGAGATGAATTCAGATAGACCTGGCTACAACAATGTTTAATGGTCAAACTAGGCGTCAGCAAACGATAGCCATGGGCCAAAGCTTGACCACTGTCTGTGTTTTTGTTTTTAACTGTGGTACAAAACACGTAACATAAAATTTACTGTTTTAACAATTTTTAAGGGTACAGGTCAGTAGCGTTAAGTATATTCACGTAGTGGAACAGATCTCCAGAACCTTTTCACCTTGCAAATCTGAAACTCTACACCCATGAAACAACAACTTGCCGTTTGCTTTATGTATAAAGTTTTACTGTAGCACAGCCAATGCTCATTCATTATGGTCTTGTCCAGGACTGCTCTGCGCTCCAACAGCAGAGCTGAGCAACAGGGACACAGACTATACTGCCGACAAGCCTGTAATATTTACTATCTGGCCCTTCACAGAAAGTTTGCCAACCCCTGGTCTAAAACTAAATGCACCTTAAGAGAAAGTAAGAATTTCCTGAAAACTAAAAACTGCAAAGGCAAGTATTCTGCTCTAGCCTAAGCCTTTGGGTCTCAGGCAAATATTGGGGCTAATCTCTCACAAAGCGACCTTTTTTTATTATTATTTTTTACATCTTTATTGGAGTATAATTGCTTTACAATGGTGTGCTAGTTTCTGCTTTATAACAAAGTGAATCAGTTATACATATACATATGTTCCCATATCTCTTCCCTCTTGCGTCTCCCTCCCTCCCTCCCTCCCTATCCCACCCCTCTAGGTGGTCACAAAGCACCGAGTTGATCTCCCTGTGCTATGCAGCTGCTTCCCACTAGCTATCTACCTTACATTTGGTAGTGTATATATGTCCATGCCTCTCTCTCGCTTTGTCACAGCTTACCCTTTCCCCTCCCCATATCCTCAAGTCCATGCTCTAGTAGGTCTGTGTCTTTATTCCTGTCTCACCCCTAGGTTCTTCATGACATTTTTTTTTCCTCTTAAATTCCATATATATGTGTTAGCATACGGTATTTGTCTTTCTCTTTCTGACTTACTTCACTCTGTATGACAGACTCTAGGTCTATCCACCTCATTACAAATAGCTCAATTTCGTTTCTTTTTATGGCTGAGTAATATTCCATTGTATATATGTGCCACATCTTCTTTATCCATTCATCCGATGATGGACACTTAGGTTGTTTCCAACCTTTTCTTTAGATATAGAAAATTGTTAAAAAAAACAAATGGCTCCAATTTGCAATGTTTTAACAAGTCATAAAAACGGACTGTTTAATTAGACCTGAGGTCCAAAGACCACCTTGTAGCTAAATGTAAAGACCTCCCATCAGAGTCTCTCCCAACATCTTGCTACCCTCTGATTTTTTCTCAGAAATAACCATGTGGTGCAGTTCCCTGTTCATGGGCTGCTTCTGAGGGTCCTCAAAGACCACCTAGACTGGAAAGGAGCAGCTCTTACCTTTTCCTAAATGCATTATCTAAAAACTGTATTGAAGAATTAGTCATTGGGGTCTTGGCTTGCCTAATTAACCAGTGCTTGTTCTAAAATTTAAAAGAAAAACACAAGTTAACACCAAGTCACCACAGTCAAACTACTAGAATAGATAATGAAAAAGATCATTTACTCGAGCAAAAAAGGAACTAACTGGAGCCTGTTTAAGCAACTTCAGATTTTCCCTCCACCACCCACCCCTACTCCCCTCCCCTGTGTTGGTAAAAAAAACTCTCTGCAAATTATCACTCATTCTTTAGCTTCTTCTCATCACCTCCTTAATGGCAGAAGGCCTGGGCTCCTTTGTTAGCAGCTTTAATAAGAGATTTCGTGAAAGATACTGGAAACTACTAACCAGAAGATTAAATTTATAACTTGGGTCTACCACCCAAACTATAAAAGGATAAAGATCCACTTTACCTTCCTCTAAGCTTTGCCTAATAAGTCATCATTCCATGGCCCTCTATCTTTCCTACCTAAGATAGCGATCATCCTTGGACCTTGGAAAAAATTTCATCATAGCAATTTCCTAAAACTTCAAGTCCAAATCTAGAGGATTCTTCTCATATAAATAAAAGAGTCATAGTTAAAAAAAAAAAAAACCACACAAAACATTGCCAAATACCATTTATTCTCTCCTCCCCATTCATAAAACCCTAAGCTGCCATCTCGCAAACTGTGATCCTCAAAGCCTTCTTTAGTTAGCATGCTTGACAAATGCCACAGAGCATCTCTTCCTGCTGCAAATTCATGTCAGAACACGGATAACTCTGAGAAATCCTGTAGCAGAGTGACTTATTTAACCTGAAGTTTCTAACCTTACTTAGTCATGGGAACTTCTATGAACTTCCTTTGGAACACAGAGAGAATGGCACCCAGGTTTCAAACTCGGTTCACTCCTCTTTAATGTCATCCATGGCAAGCACATGCCTACAATGTGCCAGGCAACATGCTAGATGCTTCTGTGTATTTTAATCCATACAAGAGTTGCAGGAGAGGTCAGGATCCCCGACTTTAGAGAGAAAAATGCAAGTTAAGCATCTTGCTCATGGTCAGGTCACTGAGCTAGAAAGCGGTAATACGGACTCTAACTCCAAGACTCATTCTTTCTACCACCTCACAAGCAACTAAGATTTCTGGGTAACAGGCATGAGGCAGTAGAAGCTTTCCGCCTTTGAACTAGCAAACTGCCCATCTCCTGTGCCACAGGAAGGGTAAGTGGTATATGAAGTGAACAGTATTTAGGTCATGGCCTGCTCTGGCTCATTTCTCCATTCACCTTCCCTTCCCAATCACGTTGCACTGTGTCATCCCCCCTCTTCTTCCTACGCCTCGGGCCTGGTGAGGGCCACCCAAAGGAGACTGCTGCAGGCCCAGCTCAGCCCCAAGGGACATGTCTCAGCCACTGCCGGGCAGGAGGAGTGCCAGCACAGAGGTTATCAAAAGAGCCTGTAGTCAGGAAAGATGGCGTTTGTTTACCATTGTCCGCCGACTCTCCAGCTGCCCACTGGGTGTGTGGCACGAACCTTATCTGACTTCTGAAGCAAGTGTATACTACCTAGTATGTTAGTGACAGGTGCAACTACCTTTAAAAGATTTAGAAGGAAGACCAACTATATGATTCAAAGGCTCCCTGACAAGTATGTTACACAATTAATCACATCGAGCATGGCTTAATGCAAGGGTTAGGGGAAGCTACCGTTCCATGGATGTTGAAGTTCTTGTTTCTTGGTGCAAAGACGTTCTGGAAGGTGTTCTGGTACTGAGGTGCAGCTGTCCAAGGCGAATGAGGTGCCGGAGTGGAGATCATCATGAAGAATGGCTCAGAGTTGGACTTGTAGTCCAGGAAGTCCAAGGAGACATTGGCCTGACATATACAAAGATTTGTCATTGCTTACCCTACTTCACAGTTGAGGACCTGACAGATACCTGTTCTCTGGTGAACAGGGCCCTATTAGCTTTCCACCAATCTTAGCATACAATCTATGTCACAGTCACTTGCAAGCGTGTTGCTGGAACAGATCGTTTGGCTTTCAGGCAAACACAATAAAAAATTGAAAAGCACACCATCGAAGAAAGCAATTAGGGTTTTGATGATTTTACATGACCTTAAAATTGTTATGCCTCCCAAAAGGAAAAAAAATAGTAATTTGGCCATTTTAGTATTAACATATTAATATAGCTTAGAGTATATACATTTATGCAGCTTAGAGTATACACATTTGATGCTTTAAAGAACATAAAAAGAGAGCCAACCTAATTCACAACAGTGGGAAAAGTGAATTAAGTTACTGTAATTTTACAAAAATATGTAGAGAGTAGATATCCTAAGTTGTGCCAGCTGAAGTAGCTAAACTAAGTGAACAATATTAAGTCTAAATACACCACACCAGGGTTTTAATTTATATGGACTTAAATTTTTCATTTGCTTCTCTGGAGATACTTTATGAAAATGAAAGCTTCCCACACACATGCTGTGTTTTTAATTTCCTAGTTGATTTACATCTTCATTTATTCCCAACACTAAACTCAAAAGATACTATCAATTTCTTATCACCATCCCATCCCCCTACTTTACTCCAGCCCTGTCAAGAAACCCTGTGGTTTCTCCAACCTGCCACGCACACTCCCTTTCTGTTCCCTTTGCCTGTGGCACTCTTTCCCCTGACCTGTATAGCTCACTCTCATCCCCTTTAGGATTTTGCCTAAATGTTATCTATGTAACTCCCATCCCCTGCCTTATTTCTCTAACTAATCGCCATCTAACAAGACAACACACATATGGGTAAATAAAATCCTCCACTAAAAGGTTACCGTCCACAGGATCAAAGACTCTGTTTCATTTACTGCTGAACACCTGCTATAATGGGTGCTGAAGTACTTGGTGAATGAATGCCCTATGGGGGGGCTGTCATTAGATACATCTTAGACAGGAAAGGACAGTCCCAAATTCCTGTCCCAATTTCAGTATTTTTTATATATGATATACAATGCCTGAAGAACTTCCCTATCCCTATCCCGCCACCCTCATGATGAAGATGCCATCTTGTAGCTTGTGAGTAAAACTGGGATCAAGAGTAGGAACCCCTACAAAGTAAAACCTCTTCGAAGTAATCTCTATAGTCTTAGAGATTAGCCTTTGGAAAAGGGATTTTCTGCTGGAATTTCAAGAACATTAGATCTGAGCCTGGCTTAATTACAAAGAAAAACACCCTCAGGAGTTTTTAATCAGTTGGAAATATTATTTGGCGTTTAGACCAAGTTATTATTCACGTTACCCAACATTAACAAATACAAGTAAAGATTTTCTAGGCAGAGAGTTTAATTAAACATGAGCTAAAGTGCAAGGACAGAGCTTCAGTAACTCACCAAAACATCTGTCAGGTAGTCCACACTGTAGTTTTCACCATGCTTCCGTGCCTTCCCATTGATAGAGAGGGTATAATTATAGTATTTAGAATTCTTTTCCTATTAAAGAGAGGAAAGTAAGATTTTTTACGAGGTCAGCACACAAAATGAAAGTTGGAAACCATGCTGGGCTAAACTATACTCTGTTTAAAGAGTGATAAGACAAAAAAGAAAAGGTAATTGCTCAAGTCAATACTGAATTGGACTTTATGACTAGGGTTTTATTAACTGCTAGCACAGTTTCAATAATATGTCCTAGTTTAAAAAGCCAGAAATGGATCCGGTAGAACAGCAAAACATGTTGCTAAACCTTGTGGAATGCAAGAAAAGTATCCCACAAACAGAGTGACTCACAACTCAACAGACTTTCTTTTAAGGAGACAAAATGGTCAATCATAAAAGCAAACCAAATAATGTCAACATCAGAGCTACAGCAGAAAGTAAACAGCATCTGCAGGGTTGTGCGGAATTGCCACCGACTTCATTAATCACTCACCAAGGCATACCAGTAACTCCAGCCCAGAGGAACGTGTGCTAGTCCACCTGCATCTGGGGCTCCATACTGCAAAGCAAGACAAGCAGCGCATTAGAAGTCCTTAGGACGTGACCAGACCAGACGGAAACAGGCAACTTTCAGAATCTTTTTAGATCAGTGCCTGAAACATGGTAGGTGCTCAATTTCCTCAAACACATAACAGTCAAAAAGTAAAGAACACTATCGTCCTAGGAACTTCTGAAGCAGGAGTTGGCAAACGATGGCTGGCGGGCCAAATCTAGCCTGCCTACTGTTCTGTGGGGCCAGCCAGCTAAGAATTTTCTTCCACACATTAAAAAATATAAACACCAATCAAAATCAACCATACTTGAATAAAAAAAAAAAACAATCAGGGCTTCCCTGGTGGCACAGTGGTTGAGAGTCCGCCTGCTGATGCAGGGGACACGGGTTTGTGCCCTGGTCTGGGAAGATCCCACATGCCGTGGAGCAGCTGTGCCCGTGAGCCATGGCCGCTGAGCCTGCGCGTCCGGAGCCTGTGCTCCGCAACGGGAGAGGCCACAACAGTGAGAGGCCCGCGTACCGAAGGAAAAAAAAAAAAAAAAAAAAATCAAAAGAGGAATATTTTTGTGACAAGTTGCATAAGATTGAAATTTCAGTCGCGGTGAAGTTTTACTGGAACACAGGCACACTCATTGGTTTATGTAAGTCTGTGGCTGCTTTCCTGCTACAACAGCAGAACTGTAGAGTCACTATAGAGACATATGGCCTGCAAAGCCTGAAATATTTACTTCTGGCCCTTTACAGGGAAAGGCCACATAGCTTAGGCCACATGGCTCATTTGCTGAGCTACTGATGGCCTAGACTGAATGGTCCAGCCAACCTTGTGGCTAACAGCCCAAATCATCAGACTACAAGACACCGGCCTATCACTTCAGCTGTCCTGCTGGTGAAGTCTACTTTTGGACTCAATTTATCTGATGAGATGAATTAAGTGAAGAGACCACAGAATCATCCCATTTTATCTCGACAAGGCTTAATACTGCCCATTTAAGGCAGTGCCTCTAAGAACTAAATCTTTATTATTATTATTATTTTTTTTGGCTGTGTCTACGACACGTGGGATCTTAGTTCCCCAACCAGGGATCGAACCCGTGACCCCTGCATTGGAACCACAGAATTTTAACCACTGGACCACCAGAGAAGTCCCCTAAGTCTTTGTATTTTGAAGAATTTCTAATTTTGTATACGTTAGATGATCTTCAACATGCAAAGTAGTGTAAGGTCTCTTTATGACCTATAGCTTTAACCCATCACAGTGCTCATAATTCTTTTCAAACGGACTCATTTTTCATCAAATCCACAAGGCTGCAAATCCCCCAACTGTTGCGGGGAGGGGGAGAATTAACAAAATTCAGATCAGATATTAAGATCTCTAGCAACCACAGATGAAGCACATAAGAAAACGTGCATCTTCTCTTTGTCCTGAATCCCCAGCCCAAACACTCTCAAACACATTATTTCTTTTAAGCCTGAACTTCGACTAAATGCTAAGGCCAATGTGGTGGACTCGAGGCCCTGAAATCTGGCCTTGGCAGGTCACAGTGAGGCCTCCCTCCATCCAGGCCCTCAAGGCCAGCACACTAACCACTCAGCCACATGCTTCAATGGTCTGAATGTCTCAGGCTCTGCGTGCTTTTCCTTCATCACTGATCTCTCCACAATCTGCTCCCAGTTTTCAGAAAGTGGGTTAACCATTAAGCTGCTATAATTCAGGAAAAGATGCCCAGAGGAAAAAATTCTTCACTCCACTCCTGATAAAGGGGGAAATGGAAACAAAGATACCATGACAGCCAAAGGACAAGCAGAATTCTTGAGGAAAAGGGGGAATATGCATCAGACCACAGCAGTCCTAAGACAATTTTTAAACAAATGCTCAGAGACTATTTAAAGAAAGAATAACCACAGTGCCCAAATCATGTAAATACGTTCATGTAAGTTCTGGTTTAACAGGCAGATTAAGAGAAAACAACATATACCAAAAACCGTTTAACATGACTTGAACGGATGCTAATTAAAAAACAATTAACATGAATCATACTAATTCACATTCAAGAAGCTGTTTTTTAAAAAGAAAGAACGGGAATAATTAGATCATTCAACATACCTCATTTAAGTATTTCCCTGCAAAAAACGTTTGATAACCACACATTGATCTGAGAATTGCTGGGAAAGTATCTGGTTCTTGGATCTTCTGCCAAGACTTACTACTGCAGTTTCCCTCCAAAGTGTTGTTAACGACGTGATGGTTATGTGGGTACTTCCCTGTCAGGATACTGGCTCGGCTCGGACAGCAAAGAGCACTTGGCACATACTACAAACAGAAGAGAAGCAAAAAAAGCAAAGTTACATAAGACAGACGGATTTCTCATCATTTCTAAACAGAAAGCAAGCTGCTCAATGCCCCAAAGTCAAATTTCTAGTTTCCCATGGAATAGAGGTTTTCTTTATACATGACACATTTCAGAGCTGCTTTAAGTCCCCTAGTGGAGACAGTAAAGCAGATAGAACCCAGAAAACAGATTTCTTTTTCAGCTGGTTTCTTCCTACAGAATAACCTAAAGTTGTTCTAATTTCATCTGCCAAAGAAATATTTACATGCAAGGAATACAGCATGGTGGGAGCTAGGTCTTGAACAAAGATAAAGAATATTACTTGAATCTAATGTGGCAGAGAAGTAGAGGTTCATTTTCAGGCTGATCTGTGGCTTTATACATTTCTTGCATCACTTTATACACTGGACACAAATTTTTTTCCTACTCTAATTATGCTTCTATTAGCTCCTGTGATCAACGGAATTATCCTATTCAACCCAATGTTTGTCTAGGTCTTAATACTCATCACGGATGCACTTTACAGAAGGGTAACAGTAGCTTATACTCGCACCAGCGGGGAGGGAATGCTCATTTGAGCACGCCCTTGCCTGAATTACATATTATCCCTTTGAAATACTTAGCGTTTCTTTGGCCTTTCAAACTGGATTTGGCATTTTTAAATACCGGTGAGGATGAACATTCTCCTCATGCATACTGACCAACTGTGTTCACGTGAATGGTTTGTTCATGTGCTTTGCACATTTTCCCCTCTTGTGACATAAAATTTAGTTAAGGAAGGATTCAATCATGTTACAAATACTTCCCATTTTTTACTTTTGCTTTTTGAGTTTGTTACATGTTTGACTTTTATAATTTTCACATTGGCAACTCTTTTAATTCTCTCCCTTTTATATTTCCTGACCTATTTTTTGGCCAATGCCACACTGCTCACCGGATCTTACATTTAGTGTCCAGTAGGGAAATCTCTTCCTTTAAACATTTTACCTTGATTATTCTAACCTACTTATTATTCCAGATAACTTCTGAATCACTTAATTCAGCCTAAAAAAAATCTTGCTGGGATTCTGATTAGAATAAGCATTTTATAATCTTGCGTCTTTCCACACAAAATGATGTGCATATCTATGTATGAAGTATTGGGTTGGCCAAAAAGTTGGTTCGGGTTTTTCCGTAACATCGTCTGTAATGAACTTTTTGGCCAACCCAATACTTTATCACTCACCAAATTTTGTAACTACATTTATAGGTCTTAACCATTACTGGCCACCACCAGCTATTCCTAGAGTCTATATTTTCCTGCTGTATAAGTGGGATCTTCTCTTCCCCATGTTTTTCTAACTAGTTATATGGAAGAAAGTTACTTCTATTTTTTCATTTCTACCTTACTAAATTCTATTAATTTAAAAAGTTTTCCAACAACTCTGTTTTCTAGGCAGAAAATCCAGACAAGTGGAAATAACAATTTTTGTCTTTTTCCAGTACTTTTATTCCACAAGTACTGAATTCCACAAATACTCTGAATTCCACAAGACTTATGCCAATGACTAGACAGTTCAGAAGAACATTAAGTGAGAGATATTGGGCCCTTGTCTCTTCCCTAACAGCAGTGCTCTGAGACTTTAACCTTAACCGTAAGTTGTGCTATTTGTTTGAAACATTCGTCACAGTACGGATGTAACAGTTTAATAAGTTACAAGGAAAGGATGCCAACATTTCAGAGGACTTTCAAGCATCCATTGAGATGAGTATCTAATTTTCCTCCTTTTAACCACTGATATGCTGGTAAACAATATAATAACCACCATTATGCAGTGGTACTTACTCTACGTTAGGCACTGATATAAATGCTTCCTTTACATGTAACAATCCATTTAACCTCCAAGACAGGTTTTAGTATCCCTATTCACAAATGGGGAAACCAAAGGCCAAAAAGGTTAATAAGCTGCCCAAGGTCGCACAGCTAGGAGAGAGGCAGAGACAACGTTCAAAACAGGGTGATCTGGTTCCAGAGCCTGCTCTTAACCAACACTAGCTGCTGTTCAGTGGATTTCCTGATATTAAGCTGGGCTACCACTGACTCGGTTATGAGCATGGTTCCTGAATTTGACTTGTCAGTATTTTACTTTGGATCTTTGTATTTATGTTTACACGTGTATAGATACACATATATTTGTATTTACATATATGTACACACAGTTGTTGTTGGGTTTCTTTCATTTTGCTGCTATTATCTTCGTTAGGTTTGGCTATCAGGGTTAATTGGGTTTTGCAGAGTAGCCTGCCAGCTTTTACCATGGAACTAAATTTACACAGTATAAATGTTAACCGTTTCTTACAATCCATTTTCAAACCTCAAACAGTGAAGTTTTAAATAAACTTCTCTAGTTCTGAGTTGTAGATGAGAATGGCTTACAAAATACCTGTAATTAATCTTCAAGTGTTAAGAAGTGATATTTCAACTAAACAAATCTATATTACATTAAATAGACTCCTTCCCTCAGATCAGGCATTTAATTAGAAAAAAACCACAGAAATTACAGTAGACGACCCAAAAGAAAGTGTTTCTTCTTAGAACATAAACACAAAGTGTAACAAAATTAAATCAGCTTCAAAACTTACAGCACTGGAGAAAGTCATCCCCATCCCTCCAATGAGAGCCTTGGTTTTCTTTAGTGGTGTCTGTAAAGTAAACAGTTATCTGTTGAACAATTTCTTCCAATAAACTAAAACACACAGAACAAAATTCATATTTTTTTGTATCTTACTCTCAACCTTTTATTCCCAAATGATCAGCTCTATCTGACACTAAGGAACAGCCAAGTGTCCCATGTGATTCTGGAGATGAACCAAACAAGTCTGGTTACAGTCAGTTATGTCCTGTGCAAAAGTTCAGAGAGTTGTAATGCTTGCAGGAAGGGAAAGTTCACAGCTGATGGCATTATTCTAGCAATGTTGATTTCAATGTAATGAAATTTTGGTGCCCTTCTCTTATTTGTCACCAGCTGCCTTACAAACAGGTGGGGCAGATCTACCTCTATTAATTCATCTTTAGAAGCAGGATATGAAAAATGATATGAAAGGAGTCTTCCATCCTTTAAAACAGAAATAAAACAACACTTAGGTTCTGAAAGCCAGACAAGGCCCCGACACTAACTCAAATATCAGGCGCTCGGTGGTGAAGCCCAGATGCACGCTTTTTGACTATAAGCTCATGGGCCTCTGCACTAGACCAACCACCACCTCAGGCAAAGACTTGAACTAAGTGGCAAACACATATACAGAAAACCTTGTCAAGCAAAAGACTAGTCAGAAAATTATTTCGTTTATATCCTTGCTTTTCATCTTTTGCTCAAAACTTAACATCCTGACAAGTAGAGAGAACAACTAGTTTCAAATCCTACAGCAAGGATAAAAAGTATGAAGATGGTCACTTAGATATAAATAATAACAATAAAAAATACTAACGATCTTTATCGAGATTCCAGACAGCAAGAAAGGATGATGTGAAGAAACTTATTTCAGTTGTATTATGAGTCAGTTCATAACGATTCTGAAGTTCCTGTGAAAGCTGAGACCATGCTGAACACAGTTTTAAGTGTATTTTGTTGTGTAATAACTTCTTAAAGACTAATAACCCAAATACATAACCATGTTAATAAGAGGATCATTTTCAATACTGTAAAAAAGTTATCCCCATTGTTTTATACAGATGATAGAAAACCTAAGTAATCCATTAGCTAGAGAATTCTAACTTATTCAGGAATTTTGAAAACTCACGTGACAAAATTCAACATCCATTTATGATAAAAACTCTCAAAGTGGATATAGAGGGAATGTGCCTCAACATAATAAAGGCCAGATATAACAAGTCCACAGCTAATATCCTACTCAACAGTGAAAAAATGAAAGTTTTTCCTCTAGAATCAGGAATAAGACAAGGATGCCCACTCTTGCTATTTTTATTCAACGTAGCATTGGAAGTCCTAGCCACAGCAATTAGACAAGAAAAAGAAAAGGAATCCAAATTGCAAAGGAAGAAGTAAAACTATCACTGTCTGCAGATAATGTAATACTATACATAGAAAATCCTAAAGACACCACCAAAAAACTAGAGCTCATCAATGAATCTGGTAGGGTTGCTCGATACAAAGTTGATATACAGTTAATGTTAATAAAATTAATATAGTGTTGCACTTCTATACAGTAACCGTGAACTATCAGAAAGAGAAATTAAGGAAACAATCCCATTTACAATCACATCAAAAAGAATAAAATACCTAGAAATAAACCTACCTAACGAAGTAAAAGACCTGTACTCAGAAAACTATAAGGGACTGATGAAAGAAATTGGAGATTACACAAATAGATGGCAAGATATACCATGTTCATGGATTGGAAGAATTAATAGTTAAACTGACCATACTACCGAAGGCAATCTGCACATTCAATGCAATCCCTATCAAAATATCAATGGCATTTTTCACAGTACTAGAACAAATAATTTTAAAATTTGTATGGAAACACAAAGCACCCTGAATAGCTAGAATAACCTTGAGAAAGAAGAACAAAGCTGGAGGTATCATGCTCCCTGACTCCAGACTATACTAAAAGCTACAGTAATCAAAGCAGTATGGTGGGACTTCCCTGGTGGTGCAGTGGTTAAGAATCTGCCTGCCAATGCATGGGACACAGGTTTGATCCCTGGTCCGGGAAGATCCCACATGCTGTGGAGCAACTAAGCCCATGTACCACAACTACGGAGCCTTTACTCTAGAGCCTGAGAGCCACAACTACTGAGCCTGTGTGTCTCAAGCCTGTGCTCCACAACAAGAGAAGCCACTGCAAGATGCAACTAGAGAAAGCCAGTGCACAGCAACAAAGACCCAATGCAGCCAAAAAAAAAAAAAAAAAAAAAAGCAGTATGGTACTGGCACAAAAACAAACACGTAGATCAATGGAACAGAATAGAGCCCAGAAATAAACCCACACACTTATGGTCAATTAATTTACAACAAAGGAGGCAAGAATATACAATGGAAAAAAGACAGTCTCTTCACTAAGTGGTGCTGCCAAAACTGGACAGCTTCATGTAAAAGAATGAAATTAGAAAATTTTCTCACACCATATACAAAAATAAACTCAAAATGGCTTAAAGACTTAAATATAAAACATGACAACATAAAACTCCTAGAAGAAAACACAGGCAAAACATTCTCTGACATAAACTGTAGCAATATTTGCTTAGATCAGTCTCCCAAGGCAAAAGAAATAAAAGCAAAAATAAACAAATGGGACCTAATCAAACTTATAAGCTTTGTACAGCAAAGGAAACCATAAACAAAACAAAAAGACAACAGGCAGGGAGAAAATATTTGCAAACGCTGCAACCAACAAGGGGTTAATTTCCAAAATATACAAACAGCTTATGTATGTCAATATCAAAAAAAAAAACCAAAACCAAAACAAAACCCAAAGAACCCAATCAAAAAATGGGCAGAAGACCTAAATAGACATTTTTCCAAAGAAGACATACAGATGGCCAGCAGGCACATGAAAACATGCTCAACATCATTAATGATTAGAGAAATATAAATCAAAACTACAATGTGGTATTACTGTATTACCTCACACCAGTCAGAATGGCCATCGTCAAAAAGCCTACAATAACAAATGCTGGAAAGGGTGTGGAGAAAAGGGAACCTTCCTACACTGTTGGTGAGAATATAAATTGGTGCAGCCACTACAGAAAACAGTATGGAGGTTCCTTAAAAAACTATAAGTATAGTTATGATATGATCCAGCAATCTCACTCCTCAGCCTGTATTTGGAAAAGACAAAAACTCTAATTGGGAAAGATACATGCACCCCAATGTACACAGCGGCACTATTTACAACAGCCAAGACATGGAAGCAACCTAAATGTCCATCAACAGATGAACAGATAAAGAAGATGTGGTATACATATATATACAGTGGAATATTACTCAGCTATAAAAAGAATGGAATTTTGCCATTTGCAGCAACATGGATGGACCTAAAGATTATCATACTAAGTTAAGTAAGTCAGACAGAGAAAAACATATAATATTATATGGTATCACTTTTATGTGGAATCTAAAAAAATAGTACAAATGAACTCATTTACAAAACAGAAACAGACTCAGACATAGAAAACAAACTTATGGTTAGCAAAGTGGGGGTGAGTGAAGAGATAAATTAGGAGTATGGGAATATATATAAAAACAGATTAAAAAACAAGGATTTACTGTATAGCACAAGGAACTATACTCAATTATCTTGTAATAACCTATAATGGAAAAGAATCTGAAAAAGAATACATATGTATTTATGACTAAATCACTTTGCTGTACACCTGAAACACAACATTGTAAATCAACTCTAGCTCAATTAAAGAATAAATAAAAAGCTTCTGCAGAGCCAAGAAAACCATTAACAAAATGAAAAGGCAACTTATACTGAATGGGAGAAAATATTTGCAAGTCATATATTTGATAAAGGGTTAATATGCAAAATATATAAAAAACTCATACAATAGCAAAAAAACAGCCAATTAAAAAATGGGGAGAGGGGACGTCCCTGGTGGTCCAGTAGTAAAGAATCTGCCTTATAATGCAGGGGACGCAGGTTTGATCCCTGGTCAGGGAGCTAAGATCCCACATGCCACGGGGCAACTAAGCCTGAGTACCACAACTACTGAGCTCACGCACCTCAACTAGAGACCCTGCGTGCCACAAACTACAGAGCCCATGCACTCTAGAGCACGCACACCGCAACTACAAAGCCCATGCGCCCTGGAGCCTGTGGACCACAAATAGAGAAGAGAAAACCCAAACGCTACAACTAGAGAAGCCCGTGCACTGCAACGAAAGATCCCTCATGCCTCAATGAACGTGCCGTGTGCTGCAACTAAGACTGGACGCAGCCATAAATAAATAAGTAAGTAAGTCTTAAAACAAAACAAACAAAAAATGGACAGAGGATCTGAAAAGACCTTTTTCCAAAAAAGACATACAAATGGCCAACAGGTAAATGAAAAGATGTTTAACATCACTAATTGTTAGGGAAATGCAAATCAAAACCACAATGAGATAGCACCTCACATCTGTTAGAAAGGCTATCATCAAAAAGACAAGAGATAAAAAGTGTTGGTAAGGATGTAGACAATAGGGAACCCTTGTGCAATTGTTGGTGGGAATGTAAACTGGTTCAGCCAGTATGAAAAATCATGTGGAGGTTACTCAAAAATTTAACAATAGAACTACCATGTGGTCCAGCAAATCCACTTCTGAGTATTTATCTGAAGAAAATGAAAACAGTAACTCGAAGATATATATACCCCCATGTTCACTGTAGCATTATTTACAATAGCCAAGACAATGGAAACAACCTAAATGTCCATCAATGGATGAATGGAAAGGAAGATGTGGTATATATATACAATGGAATATTACTCAGTCATAAAAAAGAATGAAATATTGCCATTTTGATAACATGGGTAGACTCTGAGGGCATTATGCTAAGTGAATTAAGTCAGAGAAAGACAAATACTGTATAACCTCACTTGTATGTGGAATCTAAAAAAACAAGAAAACCCAAGTTCAGATACAGAGATCGGACTAGTGGTTTCCAGAGACAGGAAGTGAGGGGTGAGGGTGGGTGCAGTGAAATGGGTGAAGGGTGTCCAAAGGTAAAAACTTATAGTTATAAAATAAAGAAGTCATGGGGATGTCATGCACAGCATGGCAACTACAGCTAATAATATTGTATTGCACGTTTGAGAGTGGCTAAGAGAGTAGATCTTAAAAGTTCTCATCACAAAAAAAATTCTGTAACTATACATTATGATGAATGTTCACTATATTTATTGCTGTGATCATTTTGCAATATATACAAATATCACCATGTTGTACACCTGAAACTAACATAATGTTTTATGTCAATTACACCTCAATAAAAGAAATAAATTTAAAGAAAAAAAGGTCTTTGATGATTTTCAGTAGATCCACAATAGGTTGCCAGGGGATGCTAGAGATACATAAGGTCTTTGCTAACCTTCAGAAGGAATGTCACCAGCCATGATTTCCCACAAAACATCACTGGGTGCTATCCTCAAGTGAAAAACACTGGGCTGAATGAAACATTGGTTTGATGAAGAATCTGAGTTACAGTGAGTACACAGGCAGGGGAAACAGGAATGCAAAGTATAAATAGTAAAAGGACTATGTGAGCTGATTACAGGGAACAATGGTCAAATTGTCTGGTATTTATGCAAAGCTACCGAAGAATATCTGATTTATAGTAAGACTAAATTTTGTGATTATAACACATTTACTAAACACTTAATGTGTGCCAGGCGTTGATCTAGGCAATGGTGGACAAAAGATAGAAGGTCCCTGCCCTCATGATCTTTGTACTCAAACAACAGGTAAACAAACAATTATTTCAGGCAGTGAAGAGTAATATAAACCAGGACCATGTGCTTGCAGGTGATGAGAGCAAAGGGGAAAACTACTTTCAAGAGGTGGTCAGGAAAGGCCTCCTTCACGATGTAACTTCAGGACTGAGTCACATGATGAGTCAGCCAGGCAAAGCCCCAGAAGAAGATGCTTTCAGGTTGAGTGAACAAGTAATATGCTGCCAGAAAAGGAAAGCAACACATGTGAGGGCAGAACAAAGGCCAGCGTGCTAGAAGCAGCACAGTAAGTAAAGGGAAGAACGGGGTAATAAGACAAGGTCACAGAGGTAGGCAGGAGTCACACGATGATGCAGGGCTGCACGGGAATTCAGATTTTAGTTTAAGTAAGAAAGGTATATTAATAACCATAACCTTTACAATGCTAATGGTAGTACAAGTGATAACCATACTCTGTGCTTAATCAAACAAGTCCCAAACAGGAAACCGCAATGTACCAAAAAACGTGTGTGCGCGTCCATGCTAACCTGAATGATAAAGTGGATCCTTAAGATCTAAGCAAAGATAGTGGCTGGTCACGTTAAGGCCAAACTACATTCTTTAAGAAACAGACAATCTTACACTTGCATATGACTAATGTGCTACTTTACTCATCTGAAGCAAAAAAACCCCCTAAGGAGTCATCTGCTTTCCTGGGCCCCATATACAGCTGCTCTGAAATAAAGTTTTGACAATTCGGATAATTCTATGGCTAACTTTTAACAATGAAAGATCACTTTGCCTTAAGCAAAGACATGATGTATTCATTCTTCCCCTACATCTCCTTCCCTCACTTCCTTGAGGTTTTGACCAAGTGTCAGTTTTTCTAGAGAATGATTTTAAAAATACTAACCTGTGCGTCAGTGAAGAATAGTGTGTCCATCACCCCATAACAACATTCAAGTAAAATCAAGAAATGGATGAACGGTTCCCTGGGCAAAAACTAAAAATGGGGGCTTCCCTGGTGGCGCAGTGGTTGAGAGTCTGCTTGCTGATGCAGGGAATATGGGTTCGTGCCCCGGTCCGGGAAGATCCCACATGCCGTGGAGCGGCTAGGCCCATGAGCCATGGCCGCCGAGCCTGCGCGTCCGGAGCCTGTGCTCCGCAACGGGAGAGGCCACAGCAGTGAGAGGCCTGCGTACCGCAAAAAAAAAAAAAAAAAAAAACCTAAAAATGGAGTCCCACAGATGAAAGCTACAACAAATACAATGAACTGTTAAAGATGATGCTACCACATAAAAGACTACTTCAAAGATGATCGCAAGATTCCACATCAAACCACAATCATACAAGTGCTATAATCCTTTGACCTGAGTTAGTCTGGGGGGCTGATACTTGTTTATTTGCCAACTATGGCAGCAATTCATGATCTTTTTTTGGGTCAGAGACCTCCCTCTCTCCATAAAAATGAAAATAATACACACGAAGTATTATGTGTAAATTAAGGAGTTCCGCCACTGTGGAGAACAGTATGGAGGTTCCTTAGAAAACTACAAATAGAACTACCATATGACCCAGCAATACCACTACTGGGCATATACCCTGAGAAAACCATAATTCAGAAAGAGTCATGTACCAAAATGTTCATTGCAGCTCTATTTACAATAGCCCAGAGACGGAAACAACCTAAGTGTCCATCATCGGATGAATGGATAAAGAAGATGTGGCACATATATACAATGGAATATTACTCAGCCATAAAAAGAAACGAAACTGAGCTATTTGTAATGAGGTGGATGGACCTAGAGTCTGTCATACAGAGTGAAGTAAGTCAGAGAAAGACAAATACCGTATGCTAACACATATATATGGAATTTAAGGAAAAAAATGTCATGAAGAACCTAGAGGTAAGACAGGAATAAAGACACAGACCTACTAGAGAATGGACTTGAGGATATGGGGAGGGGGAAGGGTAAGCTGTGACAAAGCGAGAGAGAGGCATGGACACATATACACTACCAAACGTAAGGTAGATAGCTAGTGGGAAGCAGCCGCATAGCACAGGGAGATCAGCTCGGTGCTTTGTGACTGCCTGGAGGGGTGGGATAGGGAGGGTGGGAGGGAGGGAGACGCAATAGGGAAGAGATATGGGAACATATGTATATGTATAACTGATTCACTTTGTTATAAAGCAGAAACTAACACACCATTGTAAAGCAATTATACTCCAATAAAGATGTAAAAAAAAAAAATTAAGGAGTTCCATGTCACCTGAAGAAATCTCTGATCTATGGTGTGACTATGCTGATGTGGGTATGTGAAATGACATCTGGTAAATCAGTATTACCATAGTATTCTAGAATAGGAGAAAAAGCATATAATCTCAGGGCTCTTACACTATAAGACACTGGGCTTTGCCCCTTATTATAGCTATATGAACCTTGGCCAAGTTACTTAACCCCTTCTAAGTTTTAGTTTCTCATTTTTTAAGATAAGGACAATACCTACAGCAGAGGATTCCTGTGATAACTGAAGCACTGTATAAAACACTTCACACTCTGACTAGCTCCAAGTAGGTTCTCAAATGCTGTTATTTCTTAGTTCTTCCCCTTCAAGTCCTGTTTGACAATTAATGGTGTTTAGAGTAGTCTGTAAAAGGTTACAGGAGATGACAGAATTCTCCAGAGAACTGGGAGTATTAAATTTGACTTTTTCCCTCCACTTAATTTTGGCTCTTCTCTCCAGCACAAACATCCGTATAAAAGAATCTGCTACTGGTTTAAAGGAGCACATAGGATTAACAGGCTAAAGGGAAGAAACCTCAAATATACACAGACCACACTGGTGGTCTACGAGAACTGAAGAAACTGAATTCTGAATACTTTATATTTAAGTGATGGATTTTGTTTTCAACAGAGCCGTGAAAGCTGGGTGTCTTTTTTTTTTTTTTTTTTTTTTTTTTGCGGTACGCGGGCCTCTCACTGTTGTGGCCTCTCCCGTTGCGGAACACAGGCTCCGGACGCGCAGGCTCAGTGGCCATGGCTCACGGGCCCAGCCGCTCCGCGGCATGTGGGATCTTCCCGGACCAGGGCACGAACCCGAGTCCCCTGCATCGGCAGGCGGACTCCCAACCACTGCGCCACCAGAGAAGCCCTGGGTCTTTTAATTAAATCACTAAATCATTATTAAGTTTTGATAGAGATGGCTTGCTTTTTCTGGACAAAACACTTCAAAAGCACACACAAAAATCTGTTTTAAAAAGGAGTTTTGTGTGGAGGATAAGTGTAGCAGTTGGAATGGTGGAAAAAACAAAGTAAAATCCAGGAGGCCCATTAAGTCAACACTCTTCATTGTCAGTGGGGCTGGGTAGAAACTAAAAGGCAATGAGGCACACGTGGCAGGAACCAGCAGGGAGTCAAAACGCAAGCATCCTAAATATCATTTAGAAAAGACTCTCATACCACTGAACACAGCCCTGAGGAAGAAATACATTTTAATGCACAACTAAGACACATCTATATATGGATACGCTTACCTTGACCTCATGTATCACACAGACATTTTCTATTCTACTCTATTCCACAGGGAAGTCAAAATGCTGGTAGCTACTCACTAAACTGATTTCACAACTCACTTATGGGTTGAAATCAGCAGTTTGAAAGACACTCAGCTAGGGTGTTCCCACACAGTAAAAGTTAGGAACCTCGTGCCAAAAGTGCTTTCATAGCATTTAGCTGAAAGCAAAAAGGGAACTGAAAGGAAGAAAGCAATAAAGTACTTGTTTTTAAAAAGGTAGGAGTAATGCCATACCCAGGATGAGCGCCCTAGTCAGGATTTTGTCTGGACTGCCACAACTACTCATGAGCCTGGGGCAAGCCACTTTCTAGGCCTCCGTGAGTAGGGGGTTGGGTAGATGTTCTTGAAGGTCACAAATTCGAGAATTCTAAGATCCAGAAGCAAAATTCACTCTGGGAAAAAATTAAGTCTCAGAACACCACCCACCACCCATCTGATATAAAACGGAACGCTGACAGTATCTAATGCATCAGCCAGGTGTCCAATTAGGCTAATTGAATTTTCTTGATTCTTGTGAGGCAAAGGACACCCTGAAGAGTTCTACAACCTACCTACCAGAATAGTTCGTATCAGCACTTATTTTATAAATATCAGGCACAGACACTGCACACAGGGTCAAAGGCAGAAGTGGCCTAGGCTCCTCAAAGAGGGGCTGGATTTGTCCTCTAACCTGAAAGAATCAAGGCTGGCGTGCTCTTAGCCAGCACCTGCTCCTCATTGGTTCATCCCATCCCTAACAGGCGTCCACGTGTTTGTCTTGAGACATGAAGCAAACTCCTCAGCAGTAAGGTCCAGACTAGAAGCTCTGTGTGGACCCAGGTGAGACTCGAAGGAAAGAGGAAATAGAGTCCCGCAGCTCCATAAGCCTGCGCAAAGGGCCTGGCGCGGCAAAAGCAAACCTACCCAGGGTCGAAGCAGCTAGTTAGAAATGGGGAACGAGGGCCAGAAACCAGGGAGTCAGCCCGGGAGATGGAGGGGCGGGGCAGAAACAGAAAGAAGAGTTACCATGCCGCCGAGCACTTCGTCCTGGTCGTCGGCGAGAAGCAGCACCACATTGGGCCTCCGAGAGCCCGCCGCCGCCCCGGAGACCCCCAGGCAGCCTCCCAGCAGCAGCAGCAGCAGCGGCGCTGAGCTGCAGTAGGGCAGGTGGCGAGGGCTGCCCCGCTGGGGCACACCCAGGGCTAGAGGCAGGAGCCGCATGGCGGTCAGGGCTCCGGGGGGGGGACCCCGGGCGGACGGGAAAGACGTGCAGAAGGCTAGAGAGCGAGAAAGCCACGAGCAGCTGGAAAAAAAAGACTGCACTGTGAAGGCCGGCGTCTGTGGTCGGGCGTTTTCTACCGGGCGCGATCACGTGAACCGGGGGCAGGAGGCGGAGCACGCCGTGCGGTCACGTGACGGGTGGAGGGGCGGGCTCCGGACCGAAAGGAAGAGGGGAGACAGCAGCAGGGAGGGAAACCCGGAAGTGGGCGGAAAGAGGGAAAAAGCCATGGGGGAGCAGTACCCGAGCTTGCTCCCGACTCAGGCAGGGGTTGGGTTTTGGTAGGACACCTTTGTTCAGGGATTAAAATGGGAGGGGGGACGATCAGATAAGAGGGGAAGGGAATCAGCCAATAGGAAGCAGTTAAGAGAAAGGAGGAATGTGCCTACGAGATAGTAAGATCAGCTGGTGGGCAAAGTCTGGGCCGTAACCTATTTAATCCCCGAGTCAACAACACTTATTGAGTGCCCTTATATTTAATCGCTTTTAATTTTCCCTACAACTCAGTTTAAGTCCAAGCCTGGTTATGCTGTTCCTCAGCTGATATCGTGGTTTCAAACAAACGATTTAGGGATATTCTGACAGCCTAATATTCCTTGATGAATTTTGGAATATTTACTCTAATATTAAATTGGTGATTTTTTAAAAAAAATTTTATTTATTTATTTTTGGCTGCGTTGGGTCTTCGTTGCTGCTCACTGGCTTTCTCTAGTTTCAGCGAGTGGGGGCTACTCTTCGTTGCGGTGCGCGGGCTTCTCATTGCGGTGGCTTCTCTTGTTGCGGAGTACGGGCTCTAGGAGTGCAGGCTTCAGTAGTTGTAGCACGCATGCTTAGTTGCTCCGCGGAATGTGGGATCTTCCTGGACCAGGGCGTGAACCTGTGTCCCCTGCATTGGCAGGCGGATTGTTAAAAATTGGTGACTTTTTGAAAGACCTTTTAGATGATGTTGGAGGATGTGCACATTGAACAAAAACCAAAACACTGCGACATGGTCACCCAACCAAGTTATTAAGTAATGTTTAGGGATAAAAATTCCATGACACTAGGGCTCCAAATATTTTTGTGGTAGCTGTAGAACAGCTCTACCCTGCCCCTCTGCCCAAGTCTAGGAAAACAGAAGTATCGCTGGCCTTGGAGGGTATTATGCTTAGTGAAATAAGTCAGACAGAGAAAGATAAATACTGTATGATATCACTTATATGTGGAGTCTAAAAAATAAAAGAAACTGGTGAATGTAACAATAACAAAGGAAATATCCCTGGCAAGGTGAACCACCAAGCCTTATTCCCAACTGAGAGCAACAGGCTGTACCTCCTGGTTCCTAACAAATAAGGTGTATTTTCTCTAAGCTGAACCCTCCAACTGGAAGTCTTCAAATCGGTGAAAGCACTGTAGTATAAGGTAAAAATAACTATGGAAGTGCTTGGGAATGTCATACGCACAACTCTCAGGCTTATGCAAAAGGAAACATCCTTAGTTTTATTACTTTTTAAAAAGTAAGTCTACAGAAGACAAGAGAATTTTAAAAAATGAAGTAGAATATATAAAATAGAAAATTGGTAAGGACCTACTGTATAGCACAGGGAACTCTTTTCAATACTCTTTAATGACCTATATGGGAAAAGAATCTAAAAAAGAGTGGATATATGTATTAATGTATGTATAACTGATTCACTTTGCTGTACAGCAGAAACTAACACAACACTTCAAATCAACTATACTCCAATAAAAATTATAAGAAAAAAAAGCACAGTGAAAAATAAGAATGAGGTAGATTTCTACTGCAACAAAGGATTGTGCTGGGAATCTGGTCAGAGCACTTCCCAGATGGCCAGTGTACTATGTTACAGCCTCAGGCTAGGCTAATTTTGCACACTGATGGAATAACCACCCCCCATGTATTCAGATTTCAAGACTTCCAGTAGGACTTTCTGCACACAAAAATAATCTATTCCATCTGCACTGATGCTCCAGATTGTTAAATTTTCTCACTGTTTCTGTTTCAAAACTAGATTGTAAATTATTTGGGGCCAGAGATTGTATAATTAGGTACCAACTTTGTTCCAGATGCTAGGCTAGTGCTGAGGAGACACAGTCCCTCTTTCATGGAATTTGCAATCTAGTGGCAGAGAAATATACAACCTAATAATGGCAGAAGTGTATAATTACAAATAGGGAGACATACTATGAAGGAAAAGCAAAGAGTGTGATGAACATTTAAGGGCGTAGGGGGCTGATCTAGTCTAAGATACCCTGAGGAAATAACCTTGAATGACAGTCTGAAGTTTAAAGGAGATAATTTGTTAATGGAATAGGTGGGTGGTAGAATGTCTCCTAGGCACAGAGTACAGCATGTGCAAAAGTCCTAAGGAGGTGCAGTCAAATAACTAAAAGAAGCCACCATGACTGCAGCTGAGAGAGAGAAGGAAGGGGATAAGTAGGCAGGGCCCAGACCCTATGTTAAGGATTTTGGTCTTTATCCTAAGGCTAATGGGAAATCGCTGGAAGAGTAGAGGAGA
Source organism: Aethalodelphis obliquidens (assembly GCF_003676395.1). NCBI lineage: Eukaryota > Metazoa > Chordata > Mammalia > Artiodactyla > Delphinidae > Aethalodelphis > Aethalodelphis obliquidens. Next base: position 13,340,235 of record NW_020837952.1, read on the forward strand.
AATATAATCATACATGAATTTTTATAAGATCCTTTTGGCTGTGGCACGGTGTACAGACTAGAAGAGGACAGGAGTGGATGAAGGTAGGTCAGTTAGGTGGAGAGATGATGATAACAGTGGCAAATCCAGATTTTGTGTGGCCTGAAGCTTATATACGATTTCGGGGGCTCCTTAAGAAAAAGAATAGCAATTATAAATACAAAACTAGATACAAAAGCGTATATTTATTTAGACTGAGAAAAGAAATCACAATATTATAAACTATTAAAAGTTGAGAAATATTACAAATAATGCAAAATGTAAAAATAACAAAATATTTTTATTAATAAACTGTCAGGCATGCCTCTCCAAACTTTTTTCCCAAATTTTATGGCTATGTACTCTTTAATCGACTCTTCATATGACCATGGTTTGTAATATTTTCTATAGAGAGAATATGAAGATAATTTACTTTTTCTCTAGCATGGTTGATCAGTATTTGTTTTTTTATTATTAATAGCTCAGAAAAATTTTTTTCATCCTTGTAGTTCATTATTTGTGTGTGTGTGTGTGTGTGTGTGCGTGTGTGAAATTTCAGGAGCTCTATCAAATATTTTTAGATGGGCATTTCAAATTATCTTGCACAGTTACTAATCTTAGATATTCCTTGAATTGAAGGCACTAATTTAGTCATCAGTGCACTCATTGTAATCACATATTATCAGTTTATATGAATTTCACTGATGTCAGTTTGCGGTCAAATCAGAAAAAAATTTAAATATTTTTAAATGAATTCGTATGATTCACTTCTCTTTACAAATTATCAAACGATTCAAGAGCCTATTTATTACTTTTATTTGCAATTTGTCTCTTCCTCTTAGTCTGCCCTTAAAGAGTACATGTGAAGGGAAACAAACAGTTGCCCCTACCTGGAGGCACATCCTAAACCAGGGAGCCAGAAAAAAGGTCCCACGCAGAACAAAACTGAGTTGAAGAGAGAAAGATTACAGTTAAGGGGGGCTGAAGTAGCTGGAACTTGTGGGGCAATGTTCCAAAGAGGAGGCTATGTAGGTGCAAAGCTTCATAAATCTGGGTAGATATCTTTGGGAGACATTGTTGAACACAAAGATGAACATGCCTAGGGTGAAGGCACCATAAGGTAATGCAATGAATGACCAAGGATATATAATAATTCCCAGAGGAGCTGGAAATGTTTGAGATCCAACCAGCCAGAAGGGAATGTCTTTCTTGATCACAAGGAGCATTCAGTAGAGAACCCAGAAAGGTTATACTTTTGTAGTAGAGCTAAACTATCATGCGTGAAAAGTACTGTATGCCTACAATGACAAAGTTTAAATACAAGTCTCAAAGTGTCAAGCTGATCTGCTAGAAACTTAACTGCCAAAATAAGGCCCCATACTCTTTAAGGGAAGACTACAAAATCTAGATACTGGACAACATGAAATTTACAATGGCCTGGATCCAACTAAAAAAAAAATTACTGGAAAAAAAAAAAAGAAAAAAAAAAAAAATTACTGGGCTTCCCTGGTGGCGCAGTGGTTGAGAATCGCCTGCCAATGCAGGGGACACGGGTTCGAGCCCTGGTCTGGGAAGATCCCACATGCTGCGGAGCAACTAAGCCCGTGCGCCACAACTACTGAAGCCCATGAGCCCAGAGCCCATGCTCCACAACAAGAGAAGCCACCGCAATGAGAAGCCAGTGCACCACAACAAAGAGCCCCCGCGCTCTGCAACTAGAGAAAGCCCGGGTGCAGCAACGAAGACTCAACGCAGCCAAAAATAAGTAAAAAAGTTACTACACAGGCCCCCAAACAGGAAAATGTGACCCATAACCAAAAGAAAAACCAGGCAGCAAAAACAGATAATAAATGACGAGATGAAGGAATTAGCAGATCAGTGTGTTAAAACACCTATTATAACCATATGTCGTAATGGAGTTTAAACAGATCTGGACATCCTGCAGAACATCATATCCATCCATTACATTGATGACATCATGCTGATCAGGCAGGATGAACGAGAGGCATCTAACATGCTGGAATCTTTCATATGACACGTGCTCCAGAGGGTAGGAGAGAGACCCTATAAAAATTCAGGGACTTGGCACTTCAGTAGAGGATCTTAGGGGTCCAGTGTTATGTCAGGACATTGCCTCCAAAGTGAAAACAAATCGCTGCTTCTTGCATTTCTTATTGCAGAAACGGAGGCACAGTGCTTGGTAGACCTTTCGGTATTCATAAGCAACCCATTCTACCTAGGAGTATTGCTCCAGCCCATATACTGAGTGACAGGAAAGGATACCAGATTTGAGTGGAGCCTGGAGCAGAAAAGCACTCTGTAGCAGACAGGCCTGGTTACATAATCTGTAGGGCCCTGTGTGAAATAAAAATGTGGGGCCCTTTGTTAAAAAAGCAGGAAAAAAGTGCCACTGAAAGTGGTAAAATATAAAGTTTTTCATTAAAAAATATTGAATTACTTACAAAATGCAATGGGTGTTATAGGGATACATGAATAACACTGTAATCTTACAAACTGCAGAGAAACTTTTGGTGTTATAATTTATGTAATACAATAAATAATGATTATTAATGTGATATCTTGATTGATTATATGATTTTTCTGGCTTGCTTTCCTATTAATTCATTTTGTAGGCCTATAAATTCACAATTTCCTACAAATTCATTTCAAAATCAGAATGTGTATTTTTAGCAACTTCATTTTCAATTGATATAACTAAAAGTGATCTCGTGACTCTCAGCAAATGCCTGATTGCAAATAATTTTTGATAATTTTTAATTTTGAGGAGGATCTTCTGATATAACTGTTACTGGAGCTGTTAAGAGTATTTTATAGGGTGTATAACAATGTGGGATAAACTTTTGACAGATTATTTCAAAATACAAATTTTAGCCCAGGTAGAGCTGATGATTGTGGAACAATTTTTCTAAAAACATTTAAATCTCTCTACAGTTTTATTTAGATATGAATTTAATTTCAATGTAAATCATAAATTATTATAATTTTGCAATTGTAAAATTGTAACTGGTGTAATAGTTACATTGTAATATTTCCTCCAACATTTCCTGTAACTTCTGAAGGGCCTACAAGAAGCTTCAGACGGCTTCAAGTTTTTATATAATTCGGAGTGCCTGTTTTTGCATTCTAACACTGCATCTTCAATTATAAGAAAAAGTTAAAATTTTAAGTTGTTTTCATCATTACTAATTGGTTTATCTGGAGCTACATTTAAAAATAGTGTTCTTTTCCATCAAATGCATTGATCTTTAATTTCTTTCTAAGACTGTGGAAATTTGATTTGCCGCATTGCAGAAGTTTTCAAAACCAGAGACTCAACTCAGTGAAGAATTCTAATAATTTTCTGATACGCTTTATTTCAATATCCATATGTGTGCTTATATTTTATAATAATTTACTGACAAAATGTAATGCCTGAAAACTGGCAGTTCCTGTCCCAGATCTCAAAGATTTGTGCAAATGTCACAAAGATGGCATTCAGGAAACAGATGGGCAAGCTGGATCCCCACAGCAGGTCCCAGCACCAGTTTTAAATAGAAAACCTTTCTTTCTTACTGCTGTTGGCCACCACTGCTGCTTTTCCACTATTCTCTCTACAGTTGCTGCCACCAAGCTGGGTTCTGGTCTCTGCCTGCCCACCTGGGGGCCCTGAGGCTCCCTGGACTGCCTGGAGGTACGTACATGTGACAATTTCTTAGTGCTTGGCTGCTGCCTGCTCTACCCCCCAGTCCTGGCTCATCTCTACTGCTCCTGCACACTTTCCATTGTCCCACTGGACTTCACTTACAAAACACAAGTTCAAAGAAAATATTGTTAATAATTTCAAGATGATGACAACAAAGCATTAAGTCAAGTGTGGGGACATTCTGAAAGTGCAGCTCTGTACAAGTGCAGAGGTCACATCTTGAAGTCCATCCTGGTGGCAGGTCCAACCTGTGATGCAGGTAGCCCTTCTGCTTGGGGCATACCTGCAAGCAGACCCTATGGCATTCCAGATGTCAGTGGTGGGAACAGATGCAATGTCAAACACACTCCAATAGGAAAAAATCACAAATCAGACCCCTGTGGTTTTGGAGCAAGGTCATGATACCTATAGCAGGAATCACGCATCTTTTGAAAAACAGCTCCTAATGTACTGAGCCCTGAGAGAGATGGGACTCTCGACCATGAGGCCCTAAATGATGATGCTACCTGAATTATCCATCACCAGTTGGGTCCTCTAGGATTCCCAAGTTGGTCAGGATCAGCAGTAGTTTTATAGAAGATGAAACGGTACACCTGGAACCAAGCATGAAGAAGACCAGAGGGCACAAGCAAGTGCATGAAGAGATAGCCCAGACTCCCATATCACTCATCATGGTTGCCCCTTACTCCTATCTCAGCTCACACCTGGGAGACCATAGACCAGCTGAAAGAGGAGGAGAAAGTCTGAGCTTTGTTTAAGGATAGAACAGCTTGGTATATGGGTGCAAAGTGGAAGTGGTTGATGGTTGCATTACAGCCTCACTCAGCTTGGCCTTGAATGACAGTGGTGAGAGAAAACCATCTTAATGGGCAGAGCTTTGAGTGATGCACCTGACCATCCAGTTTGTGTAGAAAGAAGTGACCTGAGATTAGAATATATATGGACTCACTGGCAGTGGTGAATGGCCTCTGCTGGCTGGTCATGACCCTGGAAGGAAAATGACTGGGAGATTGGAGATGGGGAGTTCTGGTGTGGAGGCACAGGGATAGACATGTAGGAATAGGCACAAAGTGTGAAGATCTTAGTATGATGTGTATACATCCACCAGAAAGCATTCACATGGAAGAGGCACTAAACAATGAATTAGACAAAGCAGTTGAGGCCATCAATGTTAGTCCGCCCTTGTCAGTGGCTACCTAAGACACCTCACTTGCTCTCAAAGAATATCACTTGAATATGGGTGAGAGATCAGAAGTTCAGTTCCCAGCTGATATGCATTGAGCAATCACAACTATTTCTACCCTTGCAAAGGAAAGGTTATATAATCTGTCACTTTGAAATATAGTATAATAATTAATTATTAAGCAGTAGTCAAATGAGATCTCCAAAGTTCTTCTAAGCACTCAAATTTTATGACTTAAATGTCATTCAACATTAATAGCTCTTATTTATTGACTGTCTACTATGGATTACTATGTATTTCCCAAGGTCTAAGGTTTGGTGGCTTTTTAAAGTATGAAAATCCCCTTTTTACCTCTTATCCCAACTTTTGGGATTGAAAAATATGATTCTTCATGTATAGTTATTAAATTGAAAATAGAGATTGTATTGCATTCTAAGGATATAAATCAATTGTAACCAGCAATTAATTTTGAGAGTGAGCTTCTATGAGAAGCTGAAACCCAGCAACGACCTTGTGCATTTCTCCTGTGACTCGAGAATGAGTAATCCCTGAAAGATTAGAGTAAAAGGTTAAATGCTAGATTTTACAAATCAGCCATTCCAAGAATAGTCATAACTTTCATCATAGCAATTTCGTCTTTATGTGTGTTTGCACACGCTGAAAAAAATTATCAATAATGTTGAGAGTCTTAAGGTAGTTTTATTTTTTTAAATAGAGTATCATTTATTAAATGGGATAGTAGGGAAAATACTCATAATAAAATGTTGAGCAAGAAAACAATATACAAAATCCATCTTATAAAGGTTAAGGTAGTTTTAAATGACAGGTGACAGAAGGTTATTGGCAAGACCCTGATACAGGTTTGGAAATAATTGAAATGTTCATGGTCTGTATCTTGTACACAGATTTATATAAATTATATTCTACAGATTATAGTAAATTGTACTCAACTTAGAGATAGATGCTTCATAGCTCCTTGTAAATATAATGCAATATTGGACCATATATCTGATACAAATAATTAATAATTATTTAAATATTAAAACTAAAGTTCCAAACAAATTAAAATGCTGATTATTATTAGTAGCATAGTTAACCATAGTAAATTTACTTTAAGCTATTAATTAGTCATGATCAGTTTGAAATCATATTCTGTCAGGCCAACGGTTCCCTCTCATATCCAATTAGTTGGCTTCAGACCTCTAGGGAACTCATTGGGGACCATCCCATCACCGGGCAGCAGTAATGTAGGGTAAAAAAATGGGCTGCTCTTTGCCAACACCTCTTCTAGGACTCTGTTTAATGGAACTCACTTTTCTTAGGAAAGTAGGTAATTGGTTGATCTTTTCTCTAGTTTTCATATTATTCATTCAGTTAATTAATTCAACAAATATTTATTGAGTACATATAATGTGCTAGCATCTGTTCTAGGTGGTGGGCATACATCAGTGAACAAAGGAGACAAAAATTCCTGCCTTCAGGAGTTTATATTTTAGTGGAAGAAGACAGAGAATAAAATAAGTCCATAGATGGCATAATATGTTGGAAGGTGGTGAGTGTTATGGAAGAAAAGAGAACAAGGAGGGGGAAGAAGGAAATACTGGGGGTTAGGGAGATACAATTTTAAATAGGGCGGTTAGGAAGGATCCACTGAGAAGATGACATTTTATTTTATTTTTTTAAATTTATTTATTTATTGGCTGAGTTGGGTCTTTGTTGCTGCGCGCAGGCTTTCTCTAGTTGCAGCAAGGGGGGGCTACTCTTCATTGTGGTGCGTGGGCTTCTCATTGCAGTGGCTTCTCTTGTTGTAGAGCACGGGTTCAGTAGCTGTGGCACACGGGCTTAGTTGCTCCGCGGCATGTGGGATCTTCCCAGACCAGGACTCAAACCCATGTCCCCTGCATTGGCAGGTGGATTCTTAACCACTGCGCCACCAGGGAAGCCCTGAAGATGACATTTAAACAGAGACCTCAGCTGGTGAGAGGAGTCACGTGGATATCTGGGCCAAGATCGTTCCAACAAGGGCAAAGGACTTTGAATCTGCTTTCCTTGTTAGTTTTTATTTTGCCAATTTTCTGTCCTCAGGTGATTTGGTAATGATGGGTAACAGGAGATGATTTTGGAGTTTGATTAATTTAGAAATGTTGACTGTCAATGACCTACTGTTTTTCCTGGCCTCTTTCACCATTCATTTCAGCTAACTTTGAGTTTCTTTATAGGTCCTGATAGTGATACCCGAGATGTGAATTGTGCTGAAGACTAGTAGTTATCACATCTCTTACTGGAGATAGAAAGAGCTGGGAAGTCAACTAAGAAAAGAGATCCAATTTCAGCGTTTCCCTTTGTTTAAGTCCTGCTTGTTGCAAAATTTGACATCTGAAGGAAAGACTTCAGGACTGTATTCAATGCTGGAAACAACAGAAAAAAAAACCAAACCTCAAAAAACAAAACAACAATAAAATAACAAATAATTCCATTCCTTCTACTGCATACATTTTAAAGTTAAATGGATACAGTAGTAGTTAACACAGTTACAAAACCATAAAATACTATTTCTAGTATAATTTTAAATTCTGGATACATAAAGGAAAAGTTATAAAACTTCTGCTTCCCTTATAGTAACTCCAGTTTCTAAAAGGGTCCTATTGGTCTCACTCTACGTTTACATGTATTTTGGTGGTGATGCCAAGGGACACCAGGTTTCTACAGGCTCTATTATGAAAGTGCCTTGAAAAGTAAAAAGTGTGTTGAACAAAAAGTACCACCATTGTTCACTAGGTGCTCTGCTGTTCCTTTAAAAAATACGTCAAGTATTTAATAGCATTAGGAGATAGACAAATATATACGCATCTGTACTAAAACCAAACACTTTAAGCTTTAAAGAAAGTTTACTTTATTCTTTGTAAATTGGCAGTTATTCAGCCTCTCTGTGCTTCAGCCCCCTCATCTGAAAAGTAAGGAAAAAAATAGTACTTACCTTTGTAACTATATGGTGACATATGTGAGCTAGACATATTGTGGTGATCATTTTGCAACATATACAAATATCGAATCATTATGTTGTACTCCTGAGACTAATATAATGTTATAGGTCAATTATGCCTCAATAAAAAAATAGTGCTTACTGCTTTATAGGGTTAAAGTGAGAATTAAATGAGATAATTCATGCAAAGAACTCAGAACAGTGCCTGGCACACAAAAAGTGCTCAAAAACATTGACAATTATTACTAAATTCACAAAAATATCTACAGTGGAGGGGCACCCAGTTCTTCCATTGAGGTGCAGGGTAAAGATACATCTCTTACGAGATCAGGTAAACTTTTGATTTTACTGATAGAATCAGCTGCATCAATTTATTAGTTTTGCCTTCTCATGACACGTATTAAATCCTCATTCTCTGTTAGGTCTTGCGCCAGGGCATTAGTTGATTTTAATCCAGTACTTGATCTTTCACCGAAGGAAAAAAGTTCACAGCGTTATTAAATCTCAAGTATATGCCAGGTCTTCAGAAAAGTTATTGTCAGAAACTAAACTAAGAAAGCCTTTAAAGGCGCCCAGATCAGGTGGGAAGGTGAGAAGGGCTGGGCATTGTGCCCGGAGTAGGTGAAGGAGGGAGCTCCCGGCCTCGGCCTATTGATGGGCGCTTAGAATCGGCACTATTTCGAGCCGGTGGCTGAATAGGATGCTACAGCTGCCCTCTTTTTGAGTTAATCACGTTCATAAACGTGAAGGTGGCAGCAGCCAGAGCGCCCTTCCCCCTCCGGGCTAAAGGCTTCATCCTGATTCGTTCTGGCCACATCCTGCTCCTGGACGCTCTTCAGAGATCGCTCCCGGGCGTAGGCTGGCCTCACCTGCTGCAGGTGTCCCCAGTTATCGAGCGGCGTGGCCGCCGCCCTATCCTCCCCGCCCGGGGCCGAAGGGCGGCGCCGCGCGTACAGACCCGGCGGGAGGTCGGGCGCTTGGGGTATCCGGAGGCCGCTGGCGCTGCGCCCGGCCCAGGACACCCCCGGTGGGGCCGAGGCCGCGCCTCCTCCCGGAACTGGCCGGCGCGGCGTGGCGCCGCGGGAGGAACGGCGGGAGGAGCGGCGGGAGCCATGGAGGTCCTGCCCGCTGGCGGGGGCCGGACGGGGCTCCTGCAGCCTGAGGTGAGGCTGGAGGACGCGGGCCCCAGAGCGCCCCTGGTTGTAAACCTGCGAGGGGCGCCCCCGGCGGAGCGGGCGCGGGGCTCCCGGGACTCCTGGGAAGGCGAGGAGGACCCGGAGCCCGGCGAGCCTCGGGGCAGCTGCACGGCGTCCCTGGTGAGCGGGTTGCTCACCGAGCTGTACAGCTGCACGGAGGAGGAGGAGGTGGCCGGCGGGGGCCGCGGGCCCTGGGGCCGCCAACGGCGCCGAGACAGCCTCGACAGCTCCACGGAGGCCTCGGGCTCCGACGTGTTCGTGGGCGGCCGCGGCGGCGCCGGCGACTCCCGTGTGCTACAGGAGCTGCAGGAGCGGCCGAGCCAGCGGCACCAGATGCAGTACCTGTGGCAGAAAGGTGAGGACCGGGGAAGGGGGTTCCCGGGAGCTTCCCGGAGCCGCGCCCCCGCTGGGACAGTCCGCGCTCTCCGGCTCACCAGCGCGCACCTGTGCTGATGGGCCGTGCGCCCAGATGTTAAGTTTGGGACGTCTCTTTTGACCTGGCACGGCTGGCCACAGTGTCACGGATTCATGACTAAGTTCTTATTGTACCCCCATCCCTTCTCGAGTTGTCGAGTGAAGCATCAGTTATCGGAATGGTACCAACGGGCCTCCCCCCTCCCCCCCCCGTCCCCCATCCTCCTTGTGTTTGTGGAGGCCCAAGGGGAGAGGCAGTCCAGGTTCTAATTTCACCAGAACAGCTGTTAAGACAGGTTTGGAGTTTCCGATTTGTCTATCTGAAGTTATCTAGAGGGCCCTGGGAGAGAATAGAGGCGACTCTTGGGGCTGGTTTAAAAAAAAAACAAAATCCACTTTTTAAAAATTTTATTTTACATCCACCTTCCTTGGCCACACCACTGGGAGAGTGTTTAACTAGTGAGGCAGAATAATTCAGTAATGCAGTTTCTAAGCAGAACGTGTGAAATCCATTTCTCAGAACGTCTGGTTTCAAGAAGCTCACTAGGTGGATTTTTTTTCCCCCTTGGGTGGAGGATTAGTGGAGGGCCCTAGGGCGTTGTCATTATCACAGCATTTAACTACCAGTACCTTCAGTTGGAGAGGTCGATCTCAAAAGGGCCTTGGCTTTGGGGGGAGAGGCTAATTTGGTTTCTTTTGTTATCAGACTCTGATGCTCTGTCCTAATTGAGATTTTTTTTTCCCTCAACTGTTCATAATAGATTTCCTTTCAGGCACTGACACAGTTATTACAGTTGTCTTTTTGTATAGCTATATCAAGACCTCAATTTACAAAATGAAGTCAGGTGTGGAAAAACATGTGAAGCCACCATAACGTTTCTTGAGTTAATGTCCTTGTGGTAAATTACCATGAAAGGGAGGAACAAGAATACTATGGATGGGTCTCCTGTCTCCTATTTGTAAAGTCAGTCCAGCTGGTGCGGGGATGGGGTGGGGTCGGGGTGGGGGTGGGGGTGGGGGGTGGGGTGGAACCTAACTAGAAAAGGAATAAATTTCCCTGCTTTCTGAAATCTGTGTAAACAGCTTTCAGCTTCCTCTTTTGGCTTCCTGGTGAGGATTTTTTTCCCAGCTGATTGTTACAAATGGCTTCCACTCCCCCCCACCCCGCCAAACCCCGCCTGGGACTTTAGCTGGAGTTGTGCTGTTTAATTTTATACAGTTATTTGGCTGTTCTCAGGGTGTTTATGCCAAGAGTTCTGCGGGGCAATAGTTCTTTCAGAATCAATTTTGAAGACTTATGATTTGGCTTTCTGTTTTTTACAAGGTTATTTACTTTTCATTACGGAGAGAATTTTGTGGATTAGTGATTTCCTTTTGGAAGAGGAAATTTGGCAAGCTAAAGTTTAGGGAAGACGTCACAGTACAGCTTTGGAAATACAGATTTCAAATAAGTGACCACTCTACTAATCATTCATAAGACCCGTAAGAGTCAGTTTTGCCCAAGTCTCAGTCTTTCTGCATGGTTAGCTATCTGCTAATCTCTTCCTTCCTTGTAGTCGACCCTATTAGAATGTACATGATGCCGTATTATGATAGTCCTACACACGCAAACACACACATATATCCCTTTTCCTTCATCGATGAACATCATTAGAGTACTAAGAATAAGGAATCAGGTAATGGAAACAGCTGTCTACTTAAATAATTTTACAGCTTATTAGGTTATTTGATTTTTTTCAGGGTCAAAAAAATATCTCTCCTAACGTAATATGTAGTTAAGACTCTATAATGTAGATAACCTGTGTATTAATTTGCTCTTCCCTCTGATACGGATTTTGTTGTAGCACCTATTTAGATATTCAGCATGCGTGGGTTGTTGATTTATGTGAGGCACCAAAATGGTTTCTCAGGAAATCTAGGCACTCTTTTCACTGTTGTCATTAAGGGCGTGAACTTTGGAGTTAGAAAGCTTGAGTTAATATCCTGCCACTGTTCCTTACTAGTTGTATGACCTTGGGCAAGCTCTTTAACCTCTCTGAGTCTCATTTTCCTCACCTACAAATAGGGATAATAATACTACTACTTCATAGTCAGGCAGAGAAAAAAAAATATTATGTCACTTATATATGGAATCTAAAAAAATAATACAAATAAATTTATTTACAAAACAGTAACAGACACACACAGAAAACAAACTGATGGTTACCAAAGGGGAAAGGGGGTGGGGAGGGATAAATTAAGAGTATGGGATTAACAGATACGCATTACTATATATAAAATAAACAGCAAGGATTTACTCTATAGCACAGGGAACTATATTCAGTATCTTGTAATAACCTATAATGGAAAAGAATCTAAAAATATGTATAACTGAACCACTTTGCTGTATACCTGAAACTAATACAATATTGTATTACAATACAATACAATATTACAATTACAATACAATATTGTAAATCAGCTATACTTCAGTAGAAGAAAATGCTACTACTTCATAGGGCTGTAGTGAAAATTATGTAAGTTAATGGCTGTGAAGTGCTCAATAAATGTTAGATATTGTTTTTATTATATACACTGGAATTCCTGAAAGAGGAAATTGTTCAGTTTGTCAGTTGATCTCATTTTTCCTCATTTATTGAACACTGTGTTAGGAGCTATGGCTGATGCTGTGGGACATAATAAAGATAAAGGAGACCTTATTTCTGTCTTCCAGATATTTATATACCAGCAGATGTTGCTGTAAAAGACATTTTCAAGTTCAACTCTGAAGATTTTTCCTACATTGGACAGTACATATCATTCAGAAAATCATAGAGCTCTAGGTATCTGAAGAGTCACGGAAAATGACTCTTTTGTGGAAGGAAAGTGTAATTTGAATATAAGATGATGATATCCCTATCCCTTTTATAGAGGGAAAAACTTTAAACATTCGAATTTGCTCTATTTGAAGGAATTTGGGATTGAAGGGTCTCTGGTGTCTTCTTGTTGCGCGATTCCACCTTTAATCATCCTCAGAACCCAAATGTTTTCAATTAACCTAAGTGTGTTCTTACTTCTCATTATATCTCACTACATTTGAACTCAAGGTGAGAGAAATAGCTGGCTGTTTTTTTCTTCTTAACAGTAATTCCTTATTCTTACTTTAGTGCTCTTTATATTAATGTTTATAAAGGCTATTCACATCTGTTTTTCAGAATAATCTTGTAGAATTTGAGACTTGGAGCACTGCCTTGCCTGAGATCACACAGATAAGTGGATTGATCCAAAGGCAATTCTTTTTAACTCAAGGTCAAATGCATTTTCCATAATGAGGTCAATCCAGTGTGAGGGCTGTTAAAGCAACCCTCACCCACTTCTCTGACACAGACCCCGACAGTTCACTTCCTGTGATCTCTGGAATGTTTTTCTTACTTTTGCACACTTCCTCTGTTCTCTTCTGATCCTCTCTAGTTTCTCCAAATCCCTTTCAAAATGAGTAGATCCAAACCCCACACAGGACCCCTAATGAGGGCCTAGCCTGTGCCACACCAAGTGGAAGGCTTTGCCTGCCTGACAGGTCACAGCATGGTGACTAATGAAGTACGACATTAGTCATACTAATATGCAGTATGAGAAACGAAACTCCCCAATTGTAATGATTATTCATATAGATGTTGTGGTCACTTCTGATTCCCAAGTCTTTTTTCATTTGTAGAAAAACTGCTGTTGAGAATATTAGTTTTATAGATGCGAACTTTTTTTTTTTTTGCGAACTGTCTTTTACTTATCTGTTTGAAGGACATATTTTCTACCATATTTGAAAATGAAATGTTGTACTCAATGTCAAACTATGGGAAGCCTGTATATTTAAAACAAAACCATTATCACTACATTTATCTATATTAGAAAATGTGGTAATATTACGTTGATCATTTATAAAAGTGAGTGCTTTTTTTTTTAAATTTCTTTATTTTATTATTTATTTATTTATTTAGGCTGTGTTGGGTCTTTTGTTGCTGTGCACGGGCTTTCTCTAGTTGCGGTGAGCGGGGGCTACTCTTCGTTGCAGTGCACGGGCTTCTCATTGCGATGGCTTCTCTTGTTGCGGAGCACGGGCTCTAGGCACATGGGCTTCAGTAGCTGTGGCACACGGGCTCTAGAGCACAGGCTCAGTAGTTGTGGCGTATGGGCTTAGCTGCTCCGCAGCATGTGGGGTCTTCCCAGACCAGGGCTTGAACCCGTGTCCCCTGCATTGACAGGCGGATTCTTAACCACGGCGCCACCAGGGAAGCCCAAAAGTGAGTGCTTTTAAAAAACATTTGTTATCAGCTGTTAGATTTATCATTGATTTAACAGACTAAAGATTCTTTTTCTGTAAGCTTACCGTCTGAGCACTTTAATGATAGAAAAAAATACATGCCAATTTTAAGGCAATGAAACAAATTTGAAACCAGAGCTGGATATCATAAGAGTCTTTGCTTACATGTTACAAGTAGCCTCAAGAATAAAATTATCTTACAGTCTTTGCATGGACAGGGCAAGAAATATTAATAGATGAGTGACTTACTTCATCAGAATCTTTCAGCTGAATGTTTACATGTAATCCTGGCTGAGAATCCAGGATTACTTGGTTTAAATGGATGTTCCAGAGATTTATCTCATGATTGATATCACATTGGAATTTGTATTCCTCTCAGGGTATTTATTGTTCTATTTTCCTTTTTCTCTACTGATAGACACAAATGAACTGAAGATGATCCTTCGAGAGCTAAAGTACAGGATTGGCATTCAATCGGCGAAATTACTTCGGCAGCTGAAGCAGAAAGATAGGCTTGTGCACAAAGTACAGAGGAACTGCGATGTTGTGACCGCGTGCCTGCAGGCTGTGTCTCAGAAGAGAAGTAAGTGCTGGATTGGGGTAAGCCCTTTTGCCACGTGGGACCGGAATGTTAGTGAAGCTACGTCAGTAGTCATTATGCTTTTGAATATATGTATTGAGAAGTTTTAAGTGAAGTCTATACCTTCAGAACTAAGAACGATGAACAACTCAGACAGCTTCCTATATTTTTCAGTTAAAATGTATATTACGTGTCTGATGTTACAATGTAGTTAGTTTTATTATTATAGATTTGAGGTAGCACTTCACTTTGACAATGGTTATTTTTGCCTGATGCTACATAATGACTAAAATCTTTATTTTTAAAACAGCAGCAAAGAGACACAACCTAAAAGGCATGTCTCTACTTTCTTATGCTGTGTTGCTCTAATAAGTGAATTAAGCAATTGATTTAAAAGAAGGAGACTCTTGGAACAGGATCTTACAACTTGCTCTGAAATCCGAAAAGGACAACATAGTTTAACAAGTTAAACCTGTCTCGTGGGTAATCCATTCATAAGTAAGAGATGCATGGTTTATTAACTGAGTTAAAAACAAAATATTAACTTACTAATCCATGTTAGATACTGGATATAAAAGCTTGTGAATTGATTTTTTAATTCTCCATGCAAGAGTTTTATGTTTTATTCTGCTAATGTTTCCCTATTTTTGTTTATTTTTTATTAACATGCAGCGTGGCAGAACAGGTATGGTAAACAGAGGCACGATAATGTGTTTTGACAGAATGCCCGTGGCAGCTTTTTAGGTGCATGTGAAAGTTGCCTTTTCTTTTTCCTTTACCCTGTCACATTTTGTATATAAAGTGACACTTACTAGAGTTTTTTTTTTTTTTTAATTCCAAATGAAGATGTGTCTGTTTTCATAAAACAATTTTTAGGGCTTGATTAGCTTCAGATAATAAAATTAATGACTTAAATTCCATTCTTATGTTTGTTATTAAAAGAAAATACTGTTTTCTTCCTCTCCTTTTATTATCCCTGTTATTATCCCTTTTATTATCCACTGTTATCCCCAAATTATTATTATGCTGTTTACTGAGGAAGGTTTCAACCTAATGTGTATTAAATGGAATACTTCTTTATTGTTATAATGATGTAATAGTCCATACAAGAAGCAGGAATATAATTGAGTAGACTGGTTTTGAATAGGGTTTTCTGCAGAGCCAGACACTTGTCTGAAATAGGTAGAGAAGGAGGGTAGAGATATATAGATATACGTGTACATATATAGATATACATGTATAGCATATAGTACATGTATATACATATATGTGTATGTATACAAAAAGTTGTCATGTGTTATAAGTATTTGATATTTTTCCATGGATTCTGGTTGATTTCACTAGCGTCCAGTAAAAATGGTATTATTTTCCCTTTTTATTTTGAAATGTTTTGATTTTGATTTTTCTCTTCTCAACTGTGTTTTCATCTTCCCATTATTATTGTTTGTACCAGAAGTTAAAAGCACAAAGTGGTAAATGCATGGATTTGGATGTGTGGGAAAGTATAAGGGGGGGCGTTGGAGCCAGTGTCAGGAGACAGAGAGGAATGTCAGGCTAGCACAGGATCACAGGCTGGTAAGTACCAGAGACTGATAATCATTTAGAGTTTCACTTTGCTTGACTGATGAAAGGACTGGCTTTTACGTCTTTTTAGAAAAATGTGTCCACACGCCCCCAATTTAATTTGTGGATTTGTGGGTGCAGCATTCCTATGTATTTTAGATTTTTGTCTCTTTAAGTCCAGAGTTTTGCATGTCAGAGAATATGGGGTTAATGGCTCCTTTCCTTGGATTTCAGTTCTCACCTGGGTAATAAGACTCTATTAAATGGAACAGAATTTTTTGTTGAAATTAAGAAATAACAGTGTATTAGAATTATCATTCTCATCATGTGATAAAGTATTATGATGTAGACATTGTTAGAAATTTGACTAAGTGGTTATTTATCCATTTGAGAACTCCAGAGGTTAGATTTTTAAAAAATTAATTAACTAATTAATTTTTGGCTGCATTGGGTCTTCGTTGTTGCGCGCGGGCTTTCTGTAGTTGTGGCGAGCTGGGGCTACTCTTCGATGCAGGGCACGGGCTTCTCATTTTCGTGGCTTCTCTTGTTGCAGAGCACGGGCTCTAGGCGCGTGGGCTTCAGCAGTTGTGGCACATGGGCTCAGTAGTTGTGGCTCACGGGCTCTAGCACGCAGGCTCAGTAGTTGTGGCATGGGCTTAGTTGCTCCACGACATGTGAGACCTTCCCGGACCAGGTCTCGAACCCGTGTCCCCTGCATTGGCAGGCGGATTCTTAACCACTGCACCACCAGAGAAGCCCCGGAGGTTAGATGTTTAGTGACTAAATGCCTGATTCCAGTACTTACCCATTTGTCCTCTTTCCTCAGAGTCAACTAATAACAAATATGTTTAATTAGATTAGTCACTGAACTTTCAGTTTAGTAGTGACTGTCAGTGATGCATTGCAATACAGCATACGTGTTGAATTGTTTGCATTTAATGTGCAAAAGTCAGATAACCCCTATTTTCCCCTCCATATGGATTCAGTGCTTATGATTCTTTCTCTAAGTGACTTTTCCCCTTTTATAACACGCTGTAGAATTAAACACTTTTTTTTACATATACATGAAATATTTTTATTGTTGTTAGGTTTACAAAAACAGGGTCATATTATAGAATTAAACAATTTTAATCTTTTATTAAAATGGATTATTTCCTGTTGATACCCCGAAGAGGACATATTAATTTTGAAACAAGAATCACAAGTGGATGACGATTCAGAAAGTGTGGATTATGAACCAAAATGACTAGATCATTTCTATTTCCAACACAGGTGATGTAACTGCTTAGACTTTTTGATTTTCTACACCAAGCCTTACGGTGGCATCCCTTTATTTTCAAACGGGTGCGAATAAGAGCAGGATCAATACTTGCCTTATAGCACAGCAGATTTTTCCCCTCGATTTTACCGTTTATCTAAGGGTAACCATAGTATAACCACTTCAATGTTAATCTTAAAATGAATAATAAGAATAGTAGCAGCAGCTACTCTTCACTAGGTATGTGCTTTATGCGAAAGTGTTGCTTTTATCTCTCATAGCAATTCCCAAAGTATATTGTCCTTAGGCACAGTTTATTGGGAAACTGAGACTCAGAAAGTTGAGGTAATTTGCCTAGTGGTTGAGAAGGAATTTGAAGATAGGTATCTCAAAACTTCACTCTTTGGACCGTAAACATAAGAGGGGTCTGCTTTTTCTTAGCAATTAGATTGATACTTCTCTAATACTGGATTACTGTTGGAGCAATAAGAAATTTGTAACATACGAAGGCTGTAATACAGAGTTTCAGGTTTATTAGAATATACTGCTTTAGCGCAGTTGGCACGTGAAGTAAATATCTTTTCTTGGCCATCTGGATTATGGAACGAATGTAGTGTGGTGTGCAGGAAAATCTACCCAAAGGCATTAAGATGATGGGAAGAATAAGGTGACTATTTGGCCGGGAGTTTGATTCTGATGATAAGATTTTTAAGTAGTTTGCTTATCCCGTGGTGTAACTCTTTTTCCTGAAAACAGAAGGGAGGCCATCTTAATGATCAGCGTTGCCTAGTTCTACAGTTTTCTGCATTGGTATATTAAATGTTTGTTCTGCTGGTTGAGTTTGTGAAAGGTGTTATCGATCAAGTGATTGATCTAGATGATTCCAATCTAGTGGTGATTGGAAAACTGTGAAAAGAGAGAAGCATGAAAAAAACGTGAATGTAAATGGAAGTATTATCTTTATTTTAGCCTGGTCTCTAAGTACAGGAATTTTAGGCAGCTTATAGACTCATTTTATTAATGTGTCCACCCTGGCATCCTGATAATGTAATTAAATCTTGCTATCATAAATGCCTGGTAGAGACTGATACTTTTGTCAAACAGTGAGTGGCCTTTGTTCTTCTTTTTCTATGGGTCTCTTCTCTACAGTAGTACCTTGTCGTCTGCGGCAGAAGAAGGAATTTGTGTGACGCTGAGTTTGGTATCACTGACATTCAACATTTTCCACTAAGAAACAATTCTCCTTGTTTTTTAAAAAATTATAAAAAGTAATGCACCTAACCAGCCATCTACTCCTAGGTATTTACCCAAGAGAATTGGAGATGTATATCCCCACAAAAATTGGTACATGAATGTTCATAGCAGTTTTTTTTTATAATAGCCAAAAAATGGTAACAACGTGAATGTCTGTCAATGGATGAATGGATAGACAAATGTGATACATCCATATGATGGAATATTATTCAGCCATAAACAGGAATGAAGTTACTAATTCATGTTACAACACGGATGACCCTTGAAAACATGATGCTAAGCACAAAAGTCCACATACTGTATGATTCTATTTGAAATGTTCAGGATAGACAAATCCATAGAAACAGAAAGTAAATTAGTCATTGCCAGGGCTTGCGGGTAGGGAGAATAGGAAATGACTGCTAATGGCATGGGTTTCTTGCTGGGGTGATGAAAATGTTGTGCTGTCAGATAGTGGTGTTGGTTGCACAATTCTGTGAATATACTAAAAGTCACTAAATTGTACAGTTTAAAAGGGTGAATTTTATGGTATGTGAATAATATCTCAACAAAAAGTGTTAAAATATAATAATAAGGAAACTTTGGAAAATACAGAAGTGTAAAAAGAAGAGGAAAAACCATTTTCTAAAGACAGTCTCTTAATGTTTTTGAATTTTTATGCAAGTGGTTTTTTAATATGAAGTTTTTCCAAAGTCGGTGTACCTGTATAATATTTCTGTATCCTGCCTTTTTCATGTAACATATTATAAGCTGGTGCCATTGGCATAAATTATCATAAACAAAATTTTGAATGATTAATGCACTACTTTTCAGTCTACCATTTTATTTTGTTACCACATTGTAATAGTGACGAATCTCCTTTCAGTTGTGAGTACAGAAACACAACTCAAACTGATTTAAGCAATAAAGGAAATTGATGGGCTTACATAATTAAAAGTCCAAGGATGTGCCTTCAGGTGTAGCTACATCAGGTAAATACAGGTGCTCAGAGAGTATCTTTAAGAATATGACTTCATCTCTTAGCTGTGCTTTCCTCTGTATTGGACAACACCAAAATGGCCAACAGCAGCTCCGAATCAGCAAACGTACCAAAAAGAACATCTTTTTCCGTAGCTCCAGAAAGTCCCATAATTTACTTTCCTTGACCTAGTTGGGTCACGTGCTTACTAAGACTCAACCCTTTTTTTAATGTATGTAAGAAGGGGTTAAGGTGATAAGTGCCATGGGGAAAAAAAAACCAACAGGAAAAGGCAGATTTGGAGTGGCCAACAATTGGTGTTTGTGTTGTCAGTCCTTTAAATTTTAACTCTTCTAGTGAGTGTTTTAGTGGCTGCGTGATTTTCATTTTCATTTTGCTGATTACTAACGTGGTTCAGCCCCTCTTCATGTGTTTACTGACTAATTGTCTCCTAAGAAAAGGATTGTCTCCTTTTTCTTATAGATTTGTAGGAATTCTTTATGTATTCTGAATATGAGTCTTTGTCAGATACATGTGATGTAAATACCTTCTCCCACTTTTTTGGCTTGCATTTTCACTCTCTTAAGAGTGTCATCTAGAGGGCATCTATGAACATTCCATCGGGAGTCATCCTTTCCTATCAGGCATCTCACCTGCTGCTTTGTGTGTTTGGTCAGACTTCTGGCATGTTTCGTTTCCTGTTGTTTAGTAAAGGTGCTGTTCCTGGGATGTACTAAACCAGGTGATTTTTCTTTTTTTTGATTTTTTCCTTTTGATTTAATATACTGAGAAAGAATTGGGGCTGTTAAGATCAATTTTAGGAGTGGTGTGTGTATTAAATAGTTATTCATTCTGGAACACAAGGACAGGATTGTAATAAAAGGAGATGGAACAGTTTTAAAAAAAAAAAGAGTGTCATTTGATGAACAAGAATTCTTAGTTTTTATTTAGTCCAATTTACTAGTCTTTTAGCTTCTTGCAGGGCCAGCTTCACGGGCATGTGATCTGTGCAGTCACTTGGGGCCCATGCTCATCAGGGCCCTACAATTGGTTTAATGCTCTGCTGTTGCTTTTCTTAGTGATTTTTGAACAAGGGGTCCCACAGGTTAGGTAACCAGTCCTGCCTTTATAGCTGGTGCTTTCTGTTCTCCCATTATATTTTCAGGAAGCTTTATTGTTTTGTTTTCAGATCAAAAGCCACCTAAAATTGATCCATTTTGTTCACATGAAATGAGAAAGGAGTCAAATTTCATTTTTGTCCAGAAAAAAAAAATTCATTTTTGTCCATGTGGACATCTAATTGACTCAGCACGGTTTATCAGAGACCATCCTTTTACCACTGCTCTGTGGTGAGATTTTTATATAAATGTCTATATGTGTGTGGGTCTATTTGGGGTCTTTTATCCTATTTTATTGTTTTATTTGTCTATCCTTGAGCCAATGCAACACTGTCTTAATTACTGCACTGTTTTGGTTTTTTTTTTTTTTTTTGCGGTACGCGGGCCTCTCACTGTTGTGGCCTCTCCCGTGGCGGAGCACAGGCCCCGGACGCGCAGGCTCAGCGGCCGTGGCTCACGGGCTCAGCCGCTCCGCGGCATGTGGGATCTTCCCGGACCGGGGCACGAACCTGTGTCCCCTGCATCGGCAGGCGGACTCTCAACCACTGCGCCACCAGGGAAGCCCTAATTACTGCACTTTATAATAACTCGTACTCTCTGATAGTGTAGGTTCTTACATCTTGTTCTTCTTCAGGACTGTTTTGCTTATTATTGGCTTTTAGGGGAGAATTGACAACTTTACAATGTTGGGTCCTCCAATCCATAACTATGGTATTTAAAATTATTATTCAAATTTATTTGAATAATATTTTACAGTTTTCTATGCAGAGGTCTTACATATCTTTTACTATATTTATTCTTAGGTAATTGAGTTTTCTTGATGCTATTTTAAATTGGTATCTTTTAAGAAATTCATTTTCTATTTGTTTCTAGTACATAGAAGTATGATTGTTATCTGCATATTGGTACTATATCCAGTAATCTTACTTTTCCTTTTCTTGATTCTAATAATTTATTTGTAAAATCATTTGTTTTTTCTAAGTATATAATCTTTATCATCTGTGAATACTGTCAGTTTTATGGATTTCTTTACCATCCTTTCGTTTATTTTTCTCGTCTTATGTACTGGCTAGGACCTCCGGTTTAATCTTGAATAGAAGTAGTGAAAATAAGATGAGAATTTTTGTCTCATGTACAACCTCAGAAAGAAAGTTTTCTTTTTATCATTTCACCATTAAGTACAATGTTTGCTGAAAGTTTTCTGTAGAAATCCTTTATCAAATTAAGAAAATTCTCTTGTCCAGTTTGCTAAGATGCTGAATTTTATCACATACTTTATTGCTGTATTGAGATAATATGTTGAATTTTATATTTTTGTTGAATTTTAAAACAACTTTGTATTCTTGAAAAAAATCCTACCTAGGTCATTATATATATATATACACACACACACACACATATAATATACACACGAATATATACACATATATACACACTCACAATATGTATATGTACATACATACATATATACATTGCTAGATTTGATTTGCTAATATTTTGTTTATGATTTTTTATGGCTATGTTCACGAGTGAGATTAGCTTATAATTTCCCTTTCTTGTAATGCTCTTGTCAAGTTTTGGGAGTCTCATAAAAGAAGTTACAGAGTACCCTCTTTTTCCATTCTTTGGAAGAGATTGTATAAGACTGGAATTATTTCTTTCATAAAAGTTTGGTAGAATTCACTGGTAAAATATTTGGGCCTGAAGTTTCCTTCATAGGAAGGTTTTAAATTATGACAACTTAAAAAATTATAGGATTATTTGTATTTTCTATTTCTTTTTATATCAGCTTTGGTAAATTACATACAATTTGCCCATTTCACGTAAATTTTCACATTTATAGGCATAAAAATTTTAAGAATATTTTTTTGGTTCCTTTAGTGTTCCACAATATTAAAACAATATCACTGATTTAAATAGAAATTCACTTATTATTTAAGATATCTATTATAGAATGCATCACCATAAAGAAGAGTATTCTAGTACATGTATATATATTTAAAAATAAGCAAAATCTATGTATGATATCTACCTATGAAGATTGAGTAATAAATATTACTTGCACATTAGAAGCCCTTGTGTGTTCCTCCCTGGCTGAAATCTCCTTTCTCCCCTGCGTTTGTGTTAATTATTCCCTTGCTTCTCTTTATAGTTTTTCTGCCTCTTGTACATATCCCTAAACAACATATAGTTTTGAAAAGCTGAGTAGCAAGCCCATGCCTAGTTGTGTAGGGAAAGGGTAATGTTGCTGCCTCTGTTAGAGAAAAGCTCTCAAAAGGTAAACCAAACTGTTTCTGGGTCACAGTCTGATGTTGGGTTCCTCAGAGAATTCACAGGAGCCCCTTCTGGGGGAGTCAGAGGGCAGGTCCTGTGGCATCTGCCAGGGCTGTGTTTTGGACTAGTTGATGAATGATCAGCTAAGCTGGAGGAGTGGACTGCTGCTTATTTTTGATTTGAAGCTCGCCAACATGGCCTTGCTCTTTCTCTCTGAAGTAGGTCCAAGCAGAACACTTTTGTGGGCATGGAGGGGAGTGGAGAACAGGCACTTTATCAGCACACTGTGAGATAAACAAGCACAGATAAGAATCTGGACCAGCTCACCTGGGCATTCTCTCTTGGAGTTAGAAAGAGGGTCCAGTAGCAGGAAGCATCTTGTGTTGACTGCAGTCAACACAACTGTTGCCGGTTGTGCCCTGTCTGATGCACACCCATGGTCTTGGGATCTCTCTTCACTCTCAGCCTGGAGGCTCTCTTTTTCTCCTGTGTTGGATCTGTTACTTCCTGTGTCCTGTGTTTTCTTTCTTTCTTTCTTTTTTTGAAAATATCATTGCCCATATCTCCTTGAGGAAGGGCGCCTGTGAGGTAAATTTTTGGAAATTGTGCAGGAATGAAAATATCTTTATTATATCTTTGCTTTAATTGGCATTTCTATACCTGTTTTATCGCCTTTATTGTTTTATTGCTTTCATTGTTGGTCTAGAGAAGTCTAGAGTCTTATTCCTTATCCTTTGTACTGGACTGTTTGTTTTTCCTCTTTGAAAGCTTGTGGGATCTTTCTTTGTTCTTGGTCTTCTGGAATTCACGATCATGTTGCTTGGTGTGGGTCTATTTTCACCCACTGTGCCTGGGTCTAGACGGGCTCTTTTGATCAGGCAACTATGTCTTTCAGCTCTGAAAAATTTATGTGAATTAATTCTTTGATGGTTTTCCTCTCTCCTTTTATTTTTTCCTTTTTCCTCTTTCTGGAATTCTATTGTTTGGCTGTTAGAACGTCTGGACTAGTTCTGTAATATTCTTGTCTTATTTTCTATATCTGTTGTTTATTTTCTTGTTTTTGCTTTACTCAGAGATTATCGCAACTTTATTTCCCACTCCTGTTACTGAGACCTTTTTTTTAAGTTGTTAGTTGAATATTTCATGCATATATATGGTATTCTGTTCTTATTTCATAGATGCAATCTATTTCCTTGTTGCTCTAAGGATATTAATGATAGAGACTAAAACAGACAAACAGAAAATAACAATTTGGAGGAAATAGATTACCCAGGGAGGAAAGAAACCTTCAAAATGCTGTTATACTTCAAGTCTTTCCCCGGATATCCGGTGATCCTTGACTGTCTGCTCATAAGTGTGAGAATCTAAAAGAATGAGTTGAACTCTGAGCTCGCCCAGTAGAGCTTGTAGACTTTGAGCTTTACTGGAGTGTCGTCTGGATGGGCCCTTTCTTATAGGGCCCCCAGGTCAGTGTCTCCAGGTTTTTCTTGTGGAGCTGGTCAGAGTCCTCAGGGAAGAGTCCTCTGACTTCCTGCCCGGATGGTGAAGGTCTATGGAGCTAAGAGCTGGGTCTCTGCATTCAGTATTCAGTGTGCATATGGTCACTGGATTCCCTCTGTTTTAGGTAAGGTTCCCGCCCTCAGCTGGTTGTCCAGCAACTCTCTGTTTTACCCCTTTTCAGAAATGAAACCTTCAGTCTTTGGCAGGGATGGAAGAGGAGTAATTGTCCAGCCTCATGAAGTAGGGCAGAGGATATAGGGATCCAACTGCTTCTCAACAGCTGTCTCCCAATTCTCCTTATGAAGCCTGGCTGCCTGTCTCTGAGTCTTTTGTGGAATATGTGGTGTAATAGAGGTTGGATTTCCACTTTCCCATGCGATTTTGGGATTTGGCTTTCTAGGATCTGCTGAGTCAATTTCTACTTGTCCATATGTTTTTTCATCTTCAAAATTCTATTGCTGTTGTCTCTGATGCTTTTTTTTTTTTTGTTTTTTTACTTCTTGGTCCTTGTGGGTTATGATAAACAAAAATCTCTTAACTGTATTTTTTAGTGTGATTTTGGTGGGGACCAAAATTCGATGGAATTTTTTTTGAATCTTCCTTCTTAACCCAGATGTATGTATTCCTTTTTCATAAGCTCATT
The DNA here is from genome assembly GCF_003676395.1 of Aethalodelphis obliquidens. Taxonomy (NCBI): domain Eukaryota; kingdom Metazoa; phylum Chordata; class Mammalia; order Artiodactyla; family Delphinidae; genus Aethalodelphis; species Aethalodelphis obliquidens. Next base: position 13,365,177 of record NW_020837952.1, read on the forward strand.
TGTTTTGCTGGATGGAAAGTATTTTTTCAGCTTTATTGAGATATCATTGACATATAAACAAGTTAGCATTTAGATTAAGGTGGATGTGCCTTAACTTTGGAACTTGGTTGCAGAGTTGTGACTTTTGGTATAAATTTGTTAATATTGATAATCGATTTAGGTTTGTTTTGATATATAATTAGCAGCGTGGTCTGCCCTAAAGTAAGACTATGACTACGTGAAAGAAGTTGGATTATTATTGCTTACAACATATTTTAGCAACAGTTTCCTCTCATTTCCTTTAAACTTTTAGTGTCTTGCAGCTGAGTTTTTTTTTTATTTTGTCATAATTTACTTATTCTTATCCTCACTGCAAATTTGTGAAATATTTGAAAGTACTGTATAGCTTTTGAACCTCTAACTTCCGAGAGAATCTTTTTTTTAAAAAAATACATTTATTTATTTATTTTTGGCTGCATTGGGTCTTCGTTGCTGCGCGCCGGCTTTCTCTAGTTGCGGCGAGTGGGGCTACTCTTTGTTGCCGTGCGTGGGCTTCTCATTGTGGTGGCTTCTTTTGTTGCGGAGCATGGGTTCTAGGTACACAGGCTTCAGTAGTTGTGGCACGTGGGCTCAGTAGCTGTGGCTTACGGACTCTAGAGTGCAGGCTCAGTAGTTGTGGCACTTGGGGCTTAGTTGCTCCGCGGCATGTGGGATCTTCCCGGACCAGGGCTGGAACCTGTGTCCCCTGCATTGGCAGGTGGATTCTCAACCACTGCGCCACCAGGGAAGCCCCTGAGAGATTCTTGTGGCTTTGGAAAACAACAAAACAGTAGCTGTTTCTTGTGCACATTATAGAGAGAACTGGTTTTTAGAGAAAAACATCTGAATCTCAAAGTCATAGTAATTTAGAGCTAGAAGAGAACTTAAATCTGATTTCTGTTTACTCCCAACCTTAGGGCTGGGCAAAGTGAGGTGGAAGAGTTAAGAGTGTTGCCGAATATAATCTGCAAAACAAAAAACAAAAAACGAAAAACTGAATCACTATGATGTACACCTAAATCTAACCCAGTATTGTAAATCAACTATACTTCAGTTAAAAACAAAACATTGCGGGAACTCACTCTACTGGTTGGTGACTCAGTCAGGGCTCCCCTGGTTGGTGGTGCCCTTGCTATCAGTTGTGACAAAAGCAAACTGTATATACAGCCAGCAGGGGGAGTTCTCTTTCTCTTTTAAGCTTTCCTAAGAACTGTGTTAAATTTACATTCTCTGTATTGTCACAGCTTGAATCCTGGTTCTGCCACTTCCTCAAGGTGCAGTCTCATGTAAGTTCTTTGACATCCCTGTGCTTCATTTTTCTCATCAGTTAAAAAAGGGACATGGGGGCTTCCCTGGTGGCGCAGTGGTTGAGAGTCCGCCTGCCGATGCAGGGGACACGGGTTCGTGCCCCGGTCCGGGAAGATCCCACCTGCTGCGGAGCGGCTGGGCCCGTGAGCCATGACCGCTGAGCCTGCGCGTCCGGAGCCTGTGCTCCGCAACGGGAGAGGCCACAGTGGTGAGATGCCCGCGTACCAAAAAAAAAAAAAAAAAAAAAAAAAAAAGGGACATGATGATAATACCCATTTCATAGGGTGGTTATGAGAACTGAGTGAAATTATATAAAATGCTTATAGAACAGTGTCTGTTACTTACTATTATTGCCATTATTTCTGCTGTGGGGAGGTTTAGAGGCTGCCCTTTCTACCAGCATTTGAAGGCAATTGAGAAGGTTGGAGTTGGGGTTCCTCACATTAAAAAAAATTGATGGGATGGGATTGTTGGAGGAGGAGATATTAGATGATCATAATTAGGGATTTTAGACTTCTTTAGCTCTTTGGGAAAGGATGGCTTACTCTTGTCCAATAACATGCAAGGAGATTGCTCCTCTTTTATGTGATTCAGTTGAAAAGATGATAAGTAAACACATTATATCTCAAAGTAGGCAACTGCCTGTGTGTACAAGGACAGTAGGGTCCAAGGTGAGAATCACCCAAATCCTCCTTGACGCACTTCAAAAAAGAACTAGAACGAGAAGAATGACAGGAATGTGCTACATAGCTAAGGGTAGGTGGGCTGGGGAAATATTCCAGGCAGAGATAATGGCGCAGAGGCTGCGAGGACATCAGGTACTTAGGATACTTTTAGTAATCTAGTATTTCTGGATATAAAATTAGAGCTAGAGGGAACCTCAGAATTCATCTGGTGTAACTGCCTCTTGAACATAGAACACTAGTGTCTGTGAACTGCCTTCTCAACTAGATTGAAAGCTGTTTGAGGATATGGCTATTTGACAATAGCTACTTGATACGTGAACATTTAGTACATAATACTAACCGATAATGAGAGTGCAGCCTTATCTCTACGTGAGGATGAAGTGAGTAGGGAAAATTAGATGATATCACTCTCGTTAGAAAGAAAGTTTGAAAATGTATATACCAGGCAGCAGGAAAATAGCAGAGACAGATAATTCAGCTGTGTTGTCTTTAGAGAATATGTCCTTAACGGCATTGTAAAATTGTACCTGCTCAGTTCTAATTATGGATCTGACCTATCTCCCTCCCCAGACTGCAGGAGCTTTTTTTTCCTACCTGCTTCTTGGCATTTCTGTCATGATTTTACTTTCGAGGTCATTGAACAATAATGTAATATTTTTTTCTGGGGAGGGCATGAAGAAGTAGATGTTTATAATGGACTCTGTATAGAAATATATTTTAATATCTTACGTTGGAAGAGAATTGTTTCTAATGAATGCTCATCGTTGCCCATGCCTAGTCTTTTAGATGGAGCTCTTTTTCGGTCTCATCCAGTATTGCCTTCTCAACACCATTTGCAAAAAGGAATGTTCCAGGACATGGTTACTAAGGCAACATCAAAGTTTGCTCTTTGGCCTGCAATGTCTTCCATAAGGTTTGTGCTGTGTATGAAAGTTGCTGTAGCTGGGTGTCTTGGTTTTTTTGTGTGTCTAGTTCCTCCAGCTAAAGGTGGAGATCATCTCCTCACATCTTACTGCCACTACCCAGGATTGCCAGCAGAGGGCAGGCTTGCTCCTTTCCCTGATCTGGGACCTGCACTGCCTTCTTCCGGCCCAGTCTGTCGCCTCTGATATCCAGCAGTTTTCTGATTTGTCAGATCACACAGTTTCTAGAATCAGTTATAATATAATTAAAAACTAGTGGAAAAGGGACACAAACGTCATTCTTGTTTTCTCCATACATCTTGATTCTTTGGGGCAGATGTCTTTTAGCCCACGTTGGTGGCCCTCTCTGAGCTTTTTCTGCCCATATTCTCCCAGGATGACGCACGGAAGGTATAAGGGACTCAACCCTCAACGCTTGTAATGTGAGGAGGTTGTGGTCTTCATGTTGTTGTGGCCTCTCCCGTTGCGGAGCACAGGCTCCGGACGCGCAGGCTCAGCGGTCATGGCTCACGGGCCCAGCCGCTCCACGGTATGTGGGATCTTCCCGGACCGGGGCACGAACCCGTGTGCCCTGTATCGGCAGGCGGACTCTCAACCAGTGCGCCACCAGGGAAGCCCTGGAGGAGGATTCTTAATAGGTCGTTAAGGAGGCTTCTCAAGTTTGATTCCCACATCGAGGTCCACAATGTTGCAGCGTTCCTACAAAAAGACACAGATTTACATGGAGCTAAAGTCTATACACATCCATATTAATAGATTTTTTTTGTTGTTATTCATGGAAAGATGTGATAATAATAATTCTCCTTTTTAGAGGAGGAACTAAATTTGCAAACAGTATTGAGCTGTGAGTTCAGGAGTCCTGGATTCTGTTTTTGATGTTTCTGGATTTTCTGCAAATCATCTTGCTAGCCTTTGTTCACCAGTTTGTAAAAACAGTATTCTTCTTGGGGACTTACTGGTGACTTTTCTTCAGGGTGTCTCATTGAAGAAAATACATTTTCTCTTTCAAGTTTTAGCCGTTGTATTTGAGAGTGGGGAGGATTCACCCCACATCAGAAAAACATGACAGATTTCCCAGGGAAATGACCATCTCTCTCTGCCCTCCCAGCCTGACCATTAAAAAAAAAATTAGTTGCAATCAATTCATCCCTTTATATGAGTGAAAGTGAAAGTTGAACAGTGAGTAGAAGGCGTCCTCATTATAGTCGTTGCTAATAATTAACCCACCTGTGGGAAGACTAGTGGCATGTGAAATTTGCTCCACTTGTGTCGACCAGTCGCCTTCAGCATCCAGTGGTATCCATGTCCTTGCCACGGATGGCTGGGACCAGGCTCTCTTAAACTTTCCCATTAAGTTAATGCTCTTTGCACTTGAATTTCAGTCTGTGTTTTACTTGAAACCACATCCAGAGGGGTGTCAGTGCTGTGACTCTAGTTAGGGAATGTGAGCCTCAGAATGAGTAAATGACCTGAGTTTTCCCAGTAAATCAACCTAATTCTCCTCTCAATTCATAGAATCATGAAATTTGAGCTCCTTGGGGATCATCTAGTCCAACACACTCATTTTACAGATGAGGAAATTGGAGGCTCAGAAGCGCTAATAAGATGGTTGTAACTACCTCACATCCATTAGGATGGCTGCTATTAAAAAAAAAAAAAACCCCAGAAAATAAGTGTTGGCAAGAATGTGTGAAAAATTGAAAGCTGTGTATACTTTTGGAGGGAAAGTAAAATGGTGCTGCTGCTATGGAAAATGGTATGACTGTTCCCCCCCAAATTAAAAATAGAATTACCATGAGATCCAGCGTTGTTCTGGGTATACAGTCGTCTCTAGGTGTCTGCAGCATATGGTTCCAGGACCGGCTGTGGATACCAAAATCCACCAATGCTCAAGTTTCTCTGTATCTACAGCTCCACATCTGTGGAATCAATCAACTGCAGATCGTGTAGAACTGTAGTATTCATTGAAAAAATCTGTGTATAAGTGGACCAGCACAGTTCAAACCCATGTTGTTCAAGGGTCAACTGTATACCCCAAAGAATTGAAAGTAGGGTCTGGAAAAGGTATCTGTACATCCACGTTTATACCAACATTATTCGCGATAGCCAAAAGGTGGAAGCACCCCAAGTGTCTATTGATGGATGAATGGATAAACAAAATGTGGTTTATACATATGGTGGAATCTTTTTTAAAAAATTTATTTATTTTTGGCTGGAGTATAGTTGCTTTACACTGCTGTGTCAGTTTCTCCTGTACAGCAAAGTGAATCAGCCATACGTATACATATATCCCCTCTTTTTTTGAATTTCCTTCCCATTTAGGTCACCATAGAGCACCGAGTAGAGTTCCCTCTGCTGTACGGTAGGTTCTCATTAGTTATCTGTTTCATACATAGTAGTGTATATATGTCAATCCCAATCTCCCAATTCATCCATACGTTTGAGAGTGGTATCCATACATTTGTTCTCTACGTCTGTGTCTCTATTTCTGCTTTGCAAATAAGTACATCTATACCATTTTTCTAGATTCCACATATATGCGTTAATATACATTTTTTTCTCTTTCTGACTTACTTCACTCTGTATGACAGTCTCTAGGTCCATCCATGTCTCTGCAGATGATACGATTTCATTCCTTTTTATGGCTGAGTAATATTCCTTTGTATATATGTACCACATCTTCTTTATCCATTCCATTCCATGTTGATGGACATTTAGTTTGCTTCCATGTCCTGGCTATTGTAAATAGTGCTGCAGTGAACATTGGTGCACATGTATCTTTTTGAATTATGCTTTTCTCAGGGTATATGCCCAGGAGTGGGATTGCTGGGTCATATGGTAGTTCTAGTTTTAGATTTTTAAGGAACCTCCATATTGTTCTCCATAGTGGCTGTATCAATTTACATTCCCACCAATAGTGTAAGAGGGTTCCCATTTCTCCACACCCTCTCCAGCATCTATTGTTTGTAGATTTTTTGATGATGGCCATTCTGACTGGTGTGAGGTGATACAGCACTGTAGCTTTCTTTTTCTGATTGTTCACATTTATTTTATTTGGCCTCACCCATTTCTCAACATTTAGGACTAGTGTTTTGTTTTTTTTAAATTAATTTTTTTTAGAGTATGCTTGCCTCATTGTAGTTTTGATTTGCATTTCTCTAATAATTAGTGATGTTGAGCAGCTTTTCATGTGCTTCTTGGCCACCTGTATGTCTTCTTTGGAGAAATGTCTATTTAGGTCTTCTGCCCATTTTTGGATTGGGTTGTTTGCTCTTTTGATATTGAGGTGCATGAGCTGCTTGTATATTTTGGAGATTAATCCCTTGTCAGTTGCTTCGTTTGCAAATATTTTCTCCCATTCTCAGGGTTGTCTTTTCATCTTGTTTATGGGTTCCTTTGCTGTGCAAAAGATTTTAAGTTTCATTAGGTCCCATTTGTTTATTTTTGTTTTTATTTTCATTACTCTAGGAGGTGGATCAAAAAAAGACCTTGCTGCAATTTATGTCAGAGGGTGTTCTGCCTATGTTTTCCTCTAAGAGTTTTATAGTGTCTGGTCTTACATTTAGGTCTTTAATCCATTTTGAGTTTATTTTTGTGTGTGGTGTTAAGGAGTATTCTAATTTCAATCTGTTACATGTAACCATCCAGTTTTCCCAGCACCACTTATTGAAGAGACTGTCTTTTCTCCATTGCATATTCTTGACATAGGGTAGAATCTTATTCCTCCTCGAAAAGGAAGGAAATTCTGACATGCTACAACATGGATGAACCTTGAGGACAGTATGCTAAGTGAAATAATCCAGTCACAAAAAGACAGATAGGTACCCCTTATATGAGGCACCTAGAATCGTGAAATTCATAGAGACAGAAAGTAGAATGGTGGTTGCCAGGGGCTTGGAGGAGGGAGGATGGGGAATTGTTTAATGGATGACAGAGTTTCAGTTTGGGAAGATGAAGGGTTCTGGAGATTGGTTGCACGACAGTTCAACGCTACTGGACTACACGCTAAAAATGGTTAAGATGGTAAATTTTATGATACGTGTATTTTACCCCCCGCCCCCCCCGCCCCTCACCGAAAGAGCTTATGTCCACATGGATAGGTGGTGTTTCATTTACTCTCAACTATTCTGTGCTTGTCCTAATACGCCATTAATGATATTCTTTCCACAAAATTAATCATGCATCGGACGCTAAAGCATCCTTCCCCCGACCGGTTTGTCACTGCCCAGAAAAATAATTTTCACTGTTGATGTGTGGATGCTGTTTGACTCTCCATCCTCCTCTCTTCAAATCACACCTTCCCACTCTGTGCTCCAGGCAGGATGCATTACAGGTGGTACTTAAAGTTCACCGCATTCTCTCTCGCCACATGCTCTTTGCTTTGGTACTCTTTTCTCTGCTATATGGTAACTTCTACTTTTAGGATTCAGCTGAGGCATCATTCCTTCTGGAAAGTACTTTTGACCCCAGAGTCTGAATTTGGTGCTTCCTCTGGTCAGGCTTGTCCTGGCCACGTGGAATTGTCCTGCTCTGTTTCCCGGTCTGCATCTCACGCCGGACTGTGCCTTACTTACTCGATGTTCCCAGTGTCTAGCACACCGCTTGCACAGGGTAGGGGCTCAAAAACCTTTGCCAGAAGATGAACTGTGTCTTGGAAGATACTGCTGTAAGAGAGACATATTCAAAACTGCCCAACACCAGTCGCTGATCTGCAACTCTCCGGCTTTTTTTTAAAGTTCATTTTGAATCATTGTGGTAAAATACATGCAACATAAACTTTGCCATCTTAACCATGTTTAAGAGCATAGTTCATTGGTATTAAGTAGAGTCATATTGCTGTGCAGCCGTCACCACCATCCATCTCCAGAAGTCTTCATCTTGCAAAACGGAAACTCTGCACCCCTTAAACAATGCCTCCCCATTCCTCTCTCTCCTCAGTCCCTCGCAACCACCATTGGGTATGTGTCCTTTTGTGACGTGCTTATTTCATTCAGCATGATGTCCTCAAGGTTCATCTATGTAGTAGTAGCATGTGTCAGAATTGCCTTCATTTTTAAGGCTGAATAACATGCCACCATATGTATGTACCACATTTATGCATTCATCCATTGATGGACACTTGGGTTGCTTCCACCCCTTGGCTATTGTGAATAATGCTGCTGTGAACATGGGGTAGCTCTGACTTCTTAAGCATGACAGATCTGTCTTTGTGCCGTCCATACAACACCACATAAAAAACACACCTTTTAGACCCTGAATTCTTACATCCTCCATCCTGAACCATTTTTCTCCATCCATCTGCTTTCTGTCCTCTTCCAGTCTCCCCAGCGTTGATCTTGTGACTTGTTTTCTTCACTTAGAACTGCGTCTGTGGTTTCAGTCTGGGTTCATACACAACCCCTTGTCTGTGGTTTCGGATCAGTCATGTTACAGGTCCAGTCGGAAGACTTGCTTCTCTACCTCGTGGAGTTTGGGATCTCTTGACAGAATGTCTCCCCCTCCTCCTACCCCTCTACTTTCTCCACCCCAACAGGCTTTTCTCTTCCGCTTTGCCACCTATTCCCATTGGAGAAGGGAGGCTCCACTGGCAGCAGCCCTCCCATGCTCTGTTCGGCGTGAAGCCCCCCTTCCTTACCCTTGGCCCCTACTGCTCCCCCTTCCCCCATTTCCCATGATTGCAAGGCCTTGGAGAAATGAAAAGTGACCTCTTGAACTAAAGACAATTGCAAAATATAGCCACCACTCCCAACAGCCCTTATTAGTAGATTGGGTGGGAGAGTGGCTAGTTTCACATCTGTCCTGACTGGGGCCATCCTACTTCTCCTCTGTCACGTGCTGTCTGTCCCTGCAGCACTGTCTTTTTTTTAAAAAAAATTTTTGTTGGAGTATAGTTGATTTGCAATGTTGCGTTAGTTTCAGGTATACAGCTAAGTGAATTAGTTATACATATAGCCACTCTTTTTTAGATTATTTCCCCATAAGGGCCATTACACAGTGTTGAGTAGAGTTCCTTGTGCTATACAGCAGGTTCTTATTAGTTATCTATTTTATATATAGTAATGTGGATGGACCTAGAGATTGTCATACTGAGTGAAGTAAGTGAGACACAGAAAGACAAATATCATATGATACCACTTACATGTGGAATCTAAAAAAAGGGTACAAATGAACTTATTTACAAAACAGAAGTAGGGTCACGGATGTAAAAAACAAACTTATGGTTACCAGGGGATAAGGGGGGGAGGGATAAATTGGGGGATTGGGACTGACACATAAGCACTGTCTTTTCACTCTAAACCTGAACACTTAGGTTGCTTCCATTGGAGTGCATGTATTTTTTGCGAATTAATGTTTTTGTTTTATTCGGATATGTACCCAGGAGTGGAATTGCTGAGTCATATGGTAGTTCTATTTTTAGTTTTTTGAGAATCCTCCACAGTGGCTGCACCAGCTTACATTACCACCAACAGTGTACGAGGGTTCCCTTTTCTCCAAATCCTTGCCAACATTTGTTACTTGTGTTCTTTTTGATGATAGCCATTCTGACCAGTTGTATACCAAATTTTGTAAAGCAACTGTTGGACATACAGCAAGGAAGCATCTGAAGCATTGACTCACTGCATCAAATCTTTAACATCAGTGAGTGGTTAATGAGAATTTTCTGCTGTCTGTGATATTGTGCAAGAGTTTTCAAACACTTTTTTAAAAAAATTAAAAAAATTTTTTTTATTTTTGCAGTACGCGGGCCTCTCACTGTTGTGGCCTCTCCTGTTGCGGAGCACGGGCTCCAGACGCGCAGGCTCAGCGGCCATGGCTCACGGGCCCAGCCGCTCCGCGTCATGTGGGATCTTCCCGGACCGGGGCACGAACCCGCGTCCCCTGCATTGGCAGGCAGACTCTCAACCACTGCGCCACCAGGGAAGCCCTCAAACACATTTTTAAAAGTCTGGGCAACTTAGTTTGAATCATCTTGAATGTTATCCTAACTCTGAGACACAGTGATTGTGACAGCTGGCCCCTGCACAAGAGGGAACACAACAATGGCACAAAAATTATTTGAGACTGATTATACCCCAAGTCCTCATCATTTAACATTTTCTCTCTATGGAGAGGGTCTTTGGTTTGTTGCTTTCTCAAATAATGAACCAGCTTCCTGTCTCCTGAAAATTATTTTCAGAGACAAATCATATCTGCAGTCTCTTGGGGGAACTTCAAGGTGGCCCAAATTTTTCCTGGATGAGTTATAGGGTGGGTTGATGCAGAAAGAATTGCCCCATGAGGTCTCCACCAAGCCCCGTCTCGCTGTGGGTTCTAATGAACTCCTGCATGCCCTGCCACGTATCCTATAGGACACAGCTGGTCTTCTGTAATCCTTACCTAAGAGCTTCACTCATTTGCTCTGGCATCGTGGAATCTTTCTGTTTACCTGGCAGTGCTGGGCTGACCCTGTTGATGCTGCTTCTCTATCATCTCTACCAGTATCTTGTTTGTTTTAGTAGGTAAATAATAAATGGGGAGTTTGAGGAAATTATGGATGTTTCATTCACTTGGTAACATAAATGAGGCTGTGAACAAGTCTCCTTCCAGAACTTCCAAAGTGTTTTTGATCCTGCTCAGATCAAAAATATCTGGCTATATTTTATTGGCTTGGTGTGGCTTTGCAGTGAGATAGACCTGGGTTCAAATCCCAACTCCACCACTTATTAGTTATATGGCCTTGGGAAACTTATTTAACCTCTTTGTTTTTTCCTTCTTTTTCCTTCCTTCCTTCAGGAATAAAAAAAAAAAATCAGAAAAGTACAAGGAAAAATACAATACATTCCCATACTCCCACCACTCAGAATTAACTATTTATATTTGAATATATCTTCTTGCCCTCCCCCACCCCCATGCTTAGGAAAAAATTACCCTGATAATATATGTGTACACTCTCCTTTTACTCCCCATTTCTTGGGGAATAATGTTTACCTTGTTGGGTTAAAATGAGATAAGATACTTAAACACCCAGCCCAGTGCCTGATCCACAGCAGACAGCTGGTACAGGTAGTTGTTACTTATTTTTCTCCTCCCATGCTTCCTTTTCTCCTGGTGCATCTCCATTAGAAAATTTAGTACTGGAACATTGACAAACTTAGAAAAATTATTTTTTTGACAAACTCTTTCTCCTTCTAGGGTGTATTTGTAACCCCCCAACCCCAACTCGAGGAATTGATGTTGATACATGTAGAAATGGATAGAATACACCATACGACTTATTTATATGGCAAATAATAAAAATACATTGAAAGACCAGAACTTTTTGATGAATGATGGAGTACCTTTGGGAAACCCTTTCAAACAAAATGATTGAACCAAATTTTAGAAAACTGCATGCATTATTTAAAAAAGCTGTAATATTGGAGGAATAGAAAGATTGAGAAGAAAATTGCTTACTTAAGCTCTGCGTGAAAGATTGATTTCTTCCCTGTAGTGATCTCGCAAAGCAAGAGGCTGTTGGGTAACTGATGCTGGGGCTTTGTTAATTTATGAAGAGCAGGGAAGGATGAGCTTGTCTGCACTGAAGTGAATTCTCCCCAAGTAACATGTTTGAAAAAAAATCAAGATGATGAGAAATGTGAACAGTTTGTCAATTTAAATGGATGTTCCCTTTTATGGGCTTCCTAGACTGGTTTTGCACTAAAACCTCTGCCCAAATGGAAGGTAACGTAATTAAAGTGCAAAGATGCTTGAGTGACCAGGTGGCATCATTTATAATCTGCAACAATGTTGATGTATAAGCTTAAAATATTTTTCCTTTAAAAAAATATTCTGAGTGCCTTTAATACTATATATTAATGGCACAATAAGTCATTTACTATAAGAACTTACTATAAGACAGACAGCATAAGTGCTTTCTCTGTATCATTCGATCCTTAGAATAACCCTTAAGAAGTAGATAGTTTTCCCATTTTATGGATGAGGAAACTGAGATAATTAACTTACCCAAGTTTAGATAGTTACTGAGTGGTGGAACCAGGTTTCAAATCCAGGTAGCTGGTTCTAGAGTCTGATTTTAGCTGCTATACTATGCTGACTGCCGTTATATCTAGAATTTCAGGAGCATCTTTCACCGGATGAGTAGAGCAACTATGTGATATTTGAGCATCTTATATTTTGGAAACTTGTCAGGGAGACTAAGAATAGTGATTGTGGATTTTTTGGGGGTTCATTGCATAAATGTCAGTCAAAATATCTTTTCATAAACACATCTGCTTATTTCTCTTGTAGTTGAATAAAAAGCCCTTTTTTAATGAGTGGGAAGGTCTAGCTCTCTTCTTGATGTTTTGAGTTTATGATGTTATTGTTCATGTTCATGTACTGAGTGTCGAAAGTGTATGAGCCCCATGCTGGCTGCAGGCAGGGAAGGGGAGAGATCCAACAATGAAGAAGTCTTAGTCCTGGTGCTCAAAGCAGTTTATGATCTATTGAGAAGCCTATAAACAGTTCAAGGGCATGGATGAATCAGACGTGGGGGTGGGACAAGTGTGGCATCTGAAATACAGGTTTTAATGTGGGTACCATTTAAAAATGTCCAGTCAGCAAGATCCCAACCTGATACTCTTTGTGTCATAGATGCAATTAAAAAATTTTACTGGGCTTCCCTGGTGGCGCAGTGGTTGAGAGTCCGCCTGCTGATGCAGGGGACATGGGTTCATGCCCCAGTCCGGGAAGATCCCACATGCCGTGGAGTGGCTGGGCCCGTGAGCCATGGCCGCTGAGCCTGCGCGTCCGGAGCCTGTGCTCCGCAACGGGAGAGGCCACAGCAGTGAGAGGCCTGCGTACCGCAAAAAAAAAAAAAAAAAATTTACTGAGTCCCTACTGTATTTCAGGCCCTGTGAAAGAAAATTATTCTGTATTTTCCTAAAATACACTGTGGTACTTAGTTTTCAAGTATTAGGAAGGTTTAAAGTTTAGAGAGACCAGGGTTAACTTTATTTAGCCATAATCTATTCCCTCCTTAGGAGCTGGTGTATCTGATTGATGCTGGTGTTAGGCCAGAGTGACATACTGCCAAGTGACACTCTGTGGTAAGGTGGTACTGAAGATGGTGGTAATTCAAGGTGCCAGCGCTGCTATTTTAAGTACATGAATATATAATAGGCCACACTTGTATTGTTTCTCGAAGAGAAGGAGTACATCGGAAGTATATTTATTAAAAGCATCTGCTTTGTTAGGAGTTTTTCTCTAGTACCAAAACTTTAAGTTGACTTGCAAAAACTAGAATACATATATGACCAGTTTTAAGACTACACTGGTGAATTCCTGTATCTATAGAGGTAAAGGTAAAAGTGGACGTAAGTCACCCGATATACTACCCTTTGAAATGCTGAGGCCTGTATTGGCTGACATACCATAAAATTTCTCTTACCTCCAAGTATCTGTCACCCGTATAATTCAGGAGACATGCATTTTCCTTTTAATGTAGTTCCCAAGATGATTTGCAGTTCCTTTCTAACATGTGTCCTGGACTCTCAGACAATGAGAATAATAATATAATGTAAGATTTTTAGTAAATACATAAAAATTCAGTTTGTTCAGAATTCTTTTTTTTTGCGATACGCGGGCCTCTCACTGTTGTGGCCTCTCCCGTTGCGGAGCAAAGGCTCCGCGGCCATGGCTCACGGGCCCAGCCGTTCCGCGGCATGTGGGATCTTCCCGGACCGGAGCACAAACCCGCGTACCCTGCATCGGCAGGCGGACTCTCAACCACTGCGCCACCAGGGAAGCCCCAGAATTCTCTTTTTAAGTAAAGAAAGTATAATGGTACATTTAAAAAAATATCCTTAATGAGGATTGAAGCCAACTGGATCTCTTCTGCTTAAACTTCAGTTTACCTGAAACTATAACAATCCAAACTGTATTCTCCCAGCATTATAGTTGGTCAGGATTTGTATTGGATTGAGGAAATCTTACAGAGTAAGAGACCTGAATATCAGTTCAGTTGCTTTCAGAGAATCATAGTGTTGGAAGCTGTTTTACTGATACTGATGCTTGAACCTCACCTCGTTTTAAATGCCCTTTCACAGCACTCCTGACTGCTGGGCTTGCAGTCTTTGCCTGAGAACTCCAAAGAAAGGACATTTATGATCTCCTGAGGCCCTTTTACGACAGTTATAGTGTCCTTAAATTTTGATGTCTGCCTCTCTATAACCCCATTTAGCAGTTCTGGTTTTGCACTTTGGAGTGAACATGAAGCTAACCTCAGTTTTCCTCCCATTGAGTGAGGGTACCAGGGTAAGAAGGCAAAAGAGGAGCATCTGGTGAGGACCTGGGACCTCAGAGGACCCAGGACCTGGGTGTTCTGGCCGGGCAGACTTTCCCTGTGGGTCGGGTCCTGATCCTGTGCTGGGCGGCAGACTTCTGGATAGACCGCGAGCGGGGCCATTTTAACCTTTATCTTGTACGATTATCAACAAACACTAAGGAGGACACCCCAGTGCACATGTATTGAGTGCCTGCTTTGTACCACTACTGTGTTAGAATCTTGACTTTCATTATGCCACCTAATTCTCACAAGTACTCAGGTAAGTATTGTTAATTCTCAAGATGAGGAAACCGAAGCGCAGAAATTTTAAGTAACTTGCCCAAGGGCATAGAGCTAGTAAGTATGGACGTTGGCATTCTAATCTTGGTCTCCCCGCCACGTGGGCAGGCCCTTTCTGCTACACCACATTGCCTCCTGAGGCCTTATCAGGTGCATCTTTTACGAGCTCCCTCATCAGTTCACATGTTCTACACTCTTCTCTTCTGAATGAATACATCTGGGAGATCTAAGGCTCCCAGGCCAGCCAAGCCAACATTCATGTTAATTCAAATCTCTCTCCTCTTCCTGATACCTCTCTGGTCTTACCATCAAAGTTAAGCATATTATTTTCAAAGGTATCACCTTTTTTTCTCACTAGGAGTATATGTTCCTAAGCCAAACTGATCTGCATCAATAGGTATGAGAAACCTCTCCTTTCATATCCCTCAACTGGGTCAAAAAGGATCTCAGATGGCTTAATATAAAGGTTGGGAAATCTTAGCTAAATAGTCATTTGTGACCAGGTTGAACAATGATTTCATCTTCTAAAGTGATGGGTCTCACAAAGTGAGAGAGAGGCATGGACATATATACACTACCAAACGTAAGGTAGATAGCTAGTGGGAAGCAGCTGCATAGCACAGGGAGATCAGCTCGGTGCTTTGTGACCGCCTGGAGGGGTAGGATAGGGAGGGTGGGAGGGAGGGAGACGCAAGAGGGAAGAGATATGGGAACATATGTATATGTATAACTGATTCACTTTGTTATAAAGCAGAAACTAACACACCATTGTAAAGCAATTATACTCCAATAAAGATGTAAAAAAAATAAACAAAAAATAAAATAAAGTGATGGGTCTCAGTCTTCCAGACTGAGATCCACTCCTGATGTGCAAATAAAGGGCTGAATATCATAATTATGAGAAGAACACAGATGAGCTTGGTCTTTGGCCTGCTTTCAGCTGAAATTTAATAGTTCAATAAAATGAAGCCCTGGGAAAACATTGGAATGTATGATACCTAGGAGAAGGTAGAGATAATGGTATCCCTCCAAGTACTTGCATAGTATTTAATTAATTAATTTTAATTGAATTATCGTTGATGTACAACGTTTATAAGTTACAGATGTACAATATAGTGGTTCACAATTTTTAAAGGTTATACTCCATTTATAATTATTGTGTTTGCTATAATCACACTCCCTGACTTCGGACTATACTATAAAGCTACAGTAAACATAACAGTATGGTGCTGGGAAAACTGGACAGCTACATGTAAAACAATGAAATTAGAACATTCTCTAACATCATGTACAAAAATAAATAAAGCCTAAATGTAAGACTGGATACCATAAATCTCCTAGGGGAAAACTTAGGTAGAACACTCTTTGACAAAAATCGTAGCAATATTTTTTTGCATAGTATTTTATTTTTATTTTTTTAAATGTTTTTATTGGAGTATAATTGCTTTACAATGATGTGTTAGTTTCTGCTTTATAACAAAGTGAATCAGTTATACATATACATATATCCCCATATCTCTTCCCTCTTGCATCTCCCTCCCTCCTACCCTCCTTATCCCACCCTTCTAGCTGGTCACAAAGCACCGAGCTGATCTCCCTATGCTATGCGACTGCTTCCCACTAGCTATCTATTTCACATTTGGTAGTGTATATATGTCCATATATACGCTACCACTCTCTCACTTTGTCCTAGTTTACCCTTCCCCCTCCCTGTGTCCTCAAGTCCATTCTCTAGTAGGTCTGCGTCTTTATTCCCATCTTGCCCCTAGGTTCTTCATGACCATTTTTTTTTCTTTTTTAGATTCCATATATATGTGTTAGCATATGGTATTTGTTTTTCTCTTTCTGACTTACTTCACTCTGTATGACAGACTCTAGGTCTATCCACCTCACTACAAATAACTCAATTTCGTTCTTTTTATGGCTGAGTAATATTTCATTGTATATATGTGCCACATCTTCTTTATCCTTTCACCGTTGATGGACACTTAGGTTGCTTCCATGTCCTGGCTATTGTAAATAGAGCTGCAATGAACATTGTTGTACATGACTCTTTTTTTTTTTTTTTTTGCGGTATGCGGGTCTCTCACTGTTGTGTTCTCTCCCCTTGAGGAGCACAGGCTCCGGATGCGCAGGCTCAGCGGCCATGGCTCACGGGCCCAGCCGCTCCACGGCATGTGGCATCCTCCCGGACCGGGGCACAAACCCGTGTCCCCTGCATCAGCAGGCAGACTCTCAACCACTGCGCTACCAGGGAAGCCCCATGACTCTTTTTGAATTATGGTTTTCTCAGGATATATGCCCAGTAGTGGGATTGCTGTGTCATATGGTAGTTCTATTTTTAGTCTTTTAAGGACCCTCCATACTGTTCTCCATAGTGACTGTATCAATTTACATTCCCACCAACAGTGTATGAGGGTTCCCTTTTCTCCACACCCTCTCCAGCATTATTGTTTGTACATTTTTTGTTGATGGCCATTCTGACTGGTGTGAGATGATGTCGCATTGTAGTTTTGATTTTGCATAGTATTTTCAATGAACCTTTCACACTGTCCTATCACTACCCACTTTGTCCCTCAGTAAACTGTAAGCTTCTTGAGGGTAGAGAACATACTGAATTCATAATTTTATTCCCCACAGGCCATAGCACAATGCCTTTCCCACAGCAGTTGAGGAATAAATGTTTATTTCACTAATGAATGAATGAATAAAAGAAGTAGGAAGATGTCTTGTATGGGCAACATAAACCTACCTTAAGTGGTGCTGAATCAGTTTCAGTTATTCTGAAGCAAGAAAATACTTCCTAGAAAATAGAAAATCTTGGGTTAGCTATGCATCTGAAGTTACATGGACCTGGATGCAGGGTTTTACGTGTATTTCCACTATGGTACTGTGAAATTCCTAGCTTCACTCCAGCTAGGAATTAAATCTTTATATTAGATAAGTTTTGAATTTGAAACTTCCTGGCCTGTAAATAAAACCGGTTATTCTTAAAATACTTCGTCCAAAATATTTGAGTGTGCTTGGGGGGAATGTTAAGAGTGGTTTCGGTTTTGAAAATATCTGATCAAAATGAATGGTCCTGAGAAAGCGTAAGCAGGGACTGTTGGGAGGTAGAAGACGGTGCTGAGTGTGATTCGGTGTTGGAATGTCAAAGCTTCTCTGTACCACGCTGGACAGAATCCTTTCTCTGTGATAAGCAAAATACAAAAGCTACACCTGATTGTCTTCAAGGATGCCTGTATTTAAGTAGAGAAATAGGTTTTTATGACTAAGAAGGGAAACCATACAAAAAGAAAACAAAATGTCCCATGTACGTCGTGTGATGTGTCAGATAATTGTAAGGTTTTTCCTTTCCCCTTGGTTTCTTCCTGCTGTCCCGCTTCTGTCTCTTTCATGAGGGAAAGTGGTTATGATGCTCGTCTCCATGAGCTCATAGTTTTGTGGGCTCCATCCTGGATAATGAGTTGAAGGAGCTGCTTATTAAGGCCCTACTCTTAAGTAGTTCTGAGGAGAGTGTTAGCTTCTTATGTGACTGATAACAGTTTACCATCCATTTAGGAGATATTACTTTTCCTATTTAGGAGTTGCTCACAGACCTTCAGAAATTGTGGGGAGAGCAGAGAGGAGAAGAGTGACTTTTATGCCACTAGACCACCACCCTTTTCATTAGCACAAGTGCCAAGACGTACCATCTCCTGCCCGATGGGAGACAGTGCTGGGCCTGATGTTCGGTGCAATCTCTTCTGATCCTTTGAGACTTGTGGGTTGGAGAACAGCTGCCAGGGGCCTCTGAAAGCCGTGAGGATGAGTTCCAGGCTCACCTCCTCAGAGCAGACCAGCTCCCTGTGTTTTCTCTCTCTTTGCTGTAGAGAGAGATTTTTCCGGAGCTTTTTCTCTCGGTAACTCACCATTGGCTCTGTTCAGTCCCTGAAGATAAACACATAGGCCCTTTGTATTTTAAGATTTTACTGTTAGGGCTTCCCTGGTGGCGCAGTGGTTGAGAGTCCGCCTGCCGATGCGGGGTACATGGGTTCGTGCCCCGGTCCGGGAAGATCCCACATGCCGCGGAGCGGCTAGGCCCGTGAGCCATGGCCGTTGAGCCTGCGCGTCCGGAGCCTGTGCTCCGCAACGGGAGAGGCCACAACAGTAAGAGGCCCGTGTACCGCAAAAAAAAAAAGAAAAAAAACCCACAACGATTTTACTGTTAAACGAAAGTAACATCATTAGGAAACCACAGGAATCCCAGACCTGATTCCCTTCTGGAAGCCCCATGGGACATAGCTTTTATTTATGCTCGACTTGCTTTTTCTTCTGGCTTGTCCCCTTTCTCCATTAAAGGAATAGTTTGCTCTCAAGGAAGCCTCACTGCCAGCACATAAGCCTGAAGATGCAGGGGTAGCTGAATGACCCCTACTTCCTTGTTTTGGCCTGGGAGGTTAGATCTCTGGGGATGTACCATGGGTATTGGACTCTCTGAGACATTCAGAGTATTTCCTCAAAGCACTCATTTTCTTTAGCAAGCCAGTAACAGATTCTCATCCGATGTGAAGTTTTCCTTTTCCCAAACTCAGCTTAAATCATAACTACTCTGGACCATGCCAAGGTACGATTTGCCCAAATGTGAATTCATTGATATTATTTGATTAGTAAAAATCACTCAGTGAAGAGTGATGATAAGTTGGCTTTGGCTGGAAATCTCACCAGCTGAGATCCTCAGGCAGAGCTCATGCTGGCATTGTTTCCTCTGCAGGTTGACTTCAGATGACTTCTTTTGCGTTTGGAAAACAATATTCCAGACACGAATAAGAAACTATGAGTCATACAATAAATATAATGCTAGGCTTGTGCCATGGCTGTTTTTAGAGCATTGTATTTTAGTGCTTAATTATCTGTTTGCTACGAAAGTTGGCAGTCTTGTCTTTCCTCTCCAATGTAAACAAAATAATATTATTTAATTCCTTCATTATGTATTGCTTTAATAGTAGAAACTTAAATTTTTTTGTGTGAGTTTCAACTTCTGTGTAGTTTAGCATGGGAAGTTTTCAAGAAAGCATATTTTTTTTAAGTCAGTTTTTCCTTGTAATAAATCTGAGTGAAAGAGAATTTTTATCTTGAAAGTAAACAAGCCCCTGTCACTAATAGTAAGAAAAATGCTGTAACTGAAGAATTTCAGAGACAGGCCTTTTTGTCAGCCGTGACACATCTGGGTGGGTTGGCAATCTAGGGTCTACGCTTCAGCTTTGGCAGCCCAGAAATTTGATTTCTTCAGCTCACTGAGAGTTGAGCAAACTCAGGGATATTGACCGCTGTTAACTGATCAGCGTGTCCTCTCCTCAGCGGCAAAGTCTCTATGGGAAGCCAAATGACAA
Source organism: Aethalodelphis obliquidens (assembly GCF_003676395.1). Taxonomy (NCBI): domain Eukaryota; kingdom Metazoa; phylum Chordata; class Mammalia; order Artiodactyla; family Delphinidae; genus Aethalodelphis; species Aethalodelphis obliquidens. Next base: position 13,385,068 of record NW_020837952.1, read on the forward strand.
TCAAAAGTTTGCTTGGTGAGCAGGGAGTCCGAGCCAAAGGGTGTGGGATGGTCTGAGTGGTGGATGTCAGCCAGGCCTGTACGTCCTCCTTTCTACCCCAGAGGCAGTGTTGTAAAGCAGAGCCCATTGCTCTCCTCTTGGCCGGCGAGGCTGTCTTTCCTGCTGGCCCACTGCTGAAACTGAGCATGAACAGCCTTTTTTGTTAAAAGAGAACATGAACCCTCTATGGTTTGAGAAGGTGAGAGCTCTGGAAGACGATACTGTGCATGCACTTACCACCTTGGTCTGGATTTTCCCTCTCCTTCCAGTTTTCTTCCTTTAACTATGGGTGCTCATCACCATCTTCACCCAGGGGTCTGTGTTGCCCTCTAAAAAACTGTCCAAAGCCAAACAACAGATATCTTTCAGTTATCGTTCTCAGGCCAGAGCAGTCAAGGGACATCTTAATAAAATTAAGAGAAAGCTGAAGGAGAACAAACATGTACGGAAACTATAAGCATCGGGCTGAATAAGTGTAGATTTCTGTACCTGAGATTGGTGTGAAATGTTGGGAAATCTAAGCTAAACAGTTCATCACAACCAGGCTCAATAATGACTTTATCTTCTAAAGTGATGAGGCAGGCTACTGCCTGTTTCCAGGCATCTTTATCTCAGTCAGGTGGGCATAACTGAATAGCTTCTATATCCCTATCAGCTGGCTTTGCTTTTGCAGATGACCAATGTCATTTTAACAGATTTTTATATGTGAAATGTATATTTCATGCTTAGTGTTATATCATTTCTGACATTGTCCTCAAATTCTGAGGGCAATTCACAAAGTCCAGAATGTGCTGATTACAAAATAAGTGTGCCAGAGTTGTGTGAAGGACTTCTTTTTTAGTTCTTTCAGAATATCATAAGAAATGCATTTTTTAAAAAGTTAATACTTTCAATCAATATCAGCCATTGTTTTTTTAAAATTTATTTATTTATATGTAAGTATAGTTGATTTACAATGTTGCATTAGTTTCTGGTGTACAACAAAGTAATTCAGTTATAAATATATATATATAAAATATTCTTTTTCATATTCTTTTCTATTATGGTTTATTACAGGATATTGATTATAGTTCCCTGTGCTATACAGTAGGACCTTATTGTTTATCTGTTTTATATGTAATAGTTTGTGTCTGCTAATCCCAAACTCCTAATTTATCCCTCTCCCACCTCCTTTTCCCTTTGGTAACCATAAGTTTGTTTTCTTCCTTTTCCCTCTGGTAACCATAAGTTTGTTTTCTATGTCTGTGAGTCTGTTTCATAAATAAGTTCATAAGTTCATTTGTGTCATGTTTTAGATTCCACATATAAATGATATCATATGATATTTGTCTTTCTCTTTCTGACTTATTTCACTTAGTATGATAGTCTGTAGGTCCATCCATGTTGCTGCAAATGGCAAAAATTTCTTTCTTTTTTATGGATGAATATTCCATTGTATATATGTCACATCTTTATCCATTCATCTGTCGATTAGCAGTCATTGTTTTTGATGCTCAAAGTGTTCCATCTTTGGCCAATAGTATCCTATTTGTGTGGCTCTCATGTCTTTTTTTTTTTTTTTTTTTTTTTTTTTGGTACGCGGGCCTCTCACTGTTATGGCCTCTCCCGTTGCAGAGCACAGGCTCTGGACGCGCAGGCTCAGCGGCCATGGCTCACGGGCCCAGCCGCTCCGCGGCATGTGGGATCTTCCCGGACCGGGGCATGAACCCGTGTCCCCTGAATCGGCAGGCGGACTCTCAACCACTGAGCCACCAGGGAAGCCCCTCTCATGTCTTTTTGACATGACCCCATTAGTCTTGGAGCACATCCTTCCTTCCTGAATTCATCAATATATTTCAGGCTCATCTTGTACTTTTTCTGGCCCAGAACTGGAATCAGTTGCACCTCAAAGGAGCCCTGGTTCCTTTTAGTGGGGAACGGTTTTTAGAGACCACATCCTGAGTGCTGGGGGTGTTCACTGCTGCTGGGTTGTCCTTAGTTCTAAACCTATTCAGTGGCTTTATATGTATTTTTGAAAAGAAAAAAGATGAGTTCATACAATTATTTCCATTTAAAATATACTATTGCAGGATTAAAAAAAACTTAATTTCTTTGGTTGCACACCTGTATTTTCTGTTACACTGAACATCTTGGTTTCTTTTGACCTTAACATGTTTATTTATTTTTTCATTAAGAAAACATGTAGACTTTAATATTCGAGTAAGAAATTCACAGAAAATATCATATAACTGCTTAGTTAACATACCAAAAAAAGTTCAACTGCACTACTAATAAAAAATGCCAATAAAAACAACAAAATGACAGTTCTCTTTATCAAAGCAGCAAGTGTTTAAATGATAATACTGAGAGCTGTTGAAGATGGAGGATGAAAATGTGTCAATCAGAGACTAAACTGGTATAATCCTTTAAGATTTAATTTAGCAATATATGTCATATAGATGATTATGCCTTTAGATCAAATAACCCCACTGTGGAAATTCATTTTAGGTGTTCAAAAATCTAGTAAAGCTTAGTCAACAAAGATATCCATCACAACATTACTTAGTGAAACATTTAAAATCACCCCAAATTAGCAGACTGATTATGATGTTAACATAATTATTTATTTAGGTTATCCTATAGTGTACATAAGAATTAAGAAATAACACCAATATTATTAATAACAGTAATGCTACTGAATGACATTTAAGATTTCTTTGCAGCTCTTTTTGCCCTTGGAGTCTATACCACCATTGATACACAGGCATAACACTACACTCTAAAACAACTTACTCATCTTTTCTGTGTTCTTATGCCATCAACAGGATTTCTAGTTAGGTTCATTTGTTTCCATTCATTTTCAAATTTTAGGGTTTTCTTTTTGCTTGAATTATTAATATTATTAATATAAGATGTTATTCCAGAGTCAAAACTACATAAGGCACATCTAGAGAAATCTGTTTTCTATTCCTCTCTGTTCTACACTGTTCCCTTCCACATAAATACTTTTTAGTTGTTTTTAATCCATCTGGTGTTCCTTCTCTAAATATTAGCATATACAAATATCTTTGTATTTCCCTCCATATGCTTTCCTTTCTTATGACTTATTCATCTTTATGATTAATATCCACTGGTGAATGTCATAATGTAGTTTAAGAATGATTTAAAAAAAATTAATTATCACTAACCATTCTGCCTACTGAAGTCTCTGGCTGGAGAGATGGGGGAAGCACTTAAAAAAAAAAAACCCTGTTTTTAATGGAACACTTTTATCTTGAAGTCTACTCTTCCAAAAGAAACAACCATTATTATAATAATTATATTATAGATTTAATTAATGTACAAAGTATATATTAATAGTAATATATAATAATAATTTTAACGTGCTTCCTATGCCTCTCTAAGATGCCAAGAAAAAGAGTTTAACACAATTTGGGATGAAGCTGGTGCTTCACCTTCCACCAACGTTCCCGCCGCGCTGCTACATTCTTCCTGCGGTCTGTTGACTGACTCTTGCAAGACTGCTCCGATGAGGTGGGCACTTGCATCTCGCTGGCGTTCTGCACCTGAGACTCGCTCCCTTGGGTGCTCCCTCCTGCACCTCCCAGATCTTGGGAGAGGCACGGAAATCTGTCACTGCTTCTGGTCCCCGGGCGCAGTTGCTCAGCCCCCCGCTCCTGGGCTCCGGGTCTCTGCGGCTGCCCGGTGCAGGTGCCGCGAGCTGGCGGGGCGCTCGGGAGCTAAGGCAGCCCCGCCTGCGCACGGTGATGCCGGGATTGGGGGCGGGAGCGTTGCCTCCGTCTCCGCGCGCTCGCTCGCTCGCTCCCGCCCTCCTCCCCGCCCCAAGTCCTCTCCTGCCTCAGCCTTGCAGGCTCCGCACTGCAGATCCCTGCCGGCCGCCCCGCGCTTGGCGGCTCCCGCGGTGCTCCGCAGGGTCCCTTGACCCCCGAGCACTTTTGCTGCTTTCGAGAGACCCTTGACTAACCGGTCTTGCCGAGCCCCACGCGTGCGAAGCCGCTGCGCCGGCGGGACAGCGAGGACCCAGGCGGACGGCGGCCGCACGGGAGCTCAGGGCGCTCTCGGATGCGGCAGGACAAGCTGACCGGCTCCCTTAGGCGCGGAGGGAGATGCCTGAAACGGCAGGGCGGCGGCGGCGGCAGCGGCGGCGGCAGCGGTGGCGGCGGCGTGGGCACCATCCTGAGCAATGTGCTCAAGAAACGCAGCTGCATTTCCCGGACCGCGCCCCGGCTGCTCTGCACTCTGGAGCCGGGTGAGGACCCGGGGAGGCAGATGGGGCACTGGAAAGTAGCGTGGCGCCCCCGGAGCTGGTGCCTCTGCCTCAGCCGAACTCCGCGTAGGCCAGGGAACAGCCGCCGGCCGCCCGGTGCTGGGTACCGCGGCTGGGCACAGGCGGGGCTGGGTCGGCCTGGGAGGGAAGAGCGCGGACCGAGGCCTGGGCGGGGGCAGCGGCCTCCCACGGCGCGGAGGACCGGCTGTTCCCGCCGGCTGCCCGTGCGCCCCCATCCCACCGCCTGTGTGCGGTCCAGCCCTGCTTGTGCCGGGAGCTGCTGGCGAGCGATGCGCTCGGTTTTCTCTGAGTGATGGGAAAGTGTTGGCGGCTACCCGGGCTATCAGAGGCCGAGCAACCAGTTGTGCTTCGGACGCACAAGAAGCCACACCTTGAAAGAGGTGTGTGAGGCAGGAGAAAGGCACAGGTCTGATGCTTGTTGTCAGAGGAGGAGGCAGTGACCGCGAAGGAAAAAATCGGGTGCATTTTCTTGAGGGTCCCTGCTTCGTGAGTGCCGGGATCGTCTCACCTGGAGCCTCTAATTTGTGTGTCCGGGTGGAGAGCGGGCAGGAAACACTCCTGCAAAGTAGAGATTCTTTCTATAGGTAAAGACTGAGAGTTCTCCTGGCTGTGCTAGGCTAGGCCCTTTCTGCTGTCAGCCTATGTTTACACATCCCTGCTTCGCCAGGCTGCATAACTCCGCGCTTGCTCCACCACCCGGCATCCCTCCGCAGGGTTTTATGAGGCCGGCCCTGGCGCGCGGGCCCCTGGACATAAGGCTTTCTGGCTAGGGGTGGCCGCAGAGGGAGCCGGCTGTACTCGTACCCGTGCGTAGCGCACACTTGTCCCTGGAGTGGCACCAGCTGGCTTCCAGGTGGGTTTGTCCTCCCCAAACCCCACCCCATCCCGCCTCCCAGTGCCTTTGGGGACCTGCTGTCCTGAGGCTGCAGGGGAGAATCTGTCGAGGCACTGAGCCTCAAAGGGTGGAACACGTCGCTGCCTTTCCGAACCTCGTGGTTTCTTTGTTTTTCTCCCCAAGGAAGTGTCTAGTTGCAGAGACTGTAGTAGTTATTCACCGTCTTCCTTTAGCCTTAAAAAAAGAAACCTCCTTCTCACGTTAAAAGTGTTTTGTATTTCTGAATCCGGAACAGCCAGTGATTACCAGATGAAACATAAACCTTCTCCCCTCCCTTATTCAATTAGAAGAAAATAGGTGGAAATGACCTGATTTCAGCTTTTGCCTGCAGGCAGCGAATGATCAATTCCAGTTAAATCCTGTGACTCATTTTTGATAGTGAGAAAATAGTTGTGATTTTGACTAACCCCAGCCGGGTTTCAGCTCGGCAAGGCGATCGGCATCGTGCCCAGCAGGTACTTCTGAAAAAAGTCAAGGGAGCATATTCGGTCGTACATGCAAGGAATCCGAGGCTTTTAGGTCGGTTGAAATAGGAGCGTGGGACCGAATTTCCTGGTCTTTGTTATAATAAAGCAAACGTCATGACTATACGCTCCTCCATTCAGCACCCTGTGTATGGACAGCAACCTCACAAAGAGGTCCGTTTTATCGTGTCTTAAATCATGCGCGCCAGCTGGAGGCACTCTTGTGGTCTTTGTATCATTGTGCTGCACTGAGGCAGGACTTAATTTAAACCATCTCAGAGAATTGGGAATCCGTCGGGGTACTTAATATACCTTCGAAGAAGGAAATCTTATCTATCTAGGCAGAGTATGGTTTTGGCCCTGAAGCTCTGAAGAGAATGATCAGGGCATTGGTTGGATGCCTGGGATTCTCTATCACACACAGCTTGACTTTAGAAATCTAGGACCCAACTCATGTATACACAGTATTCCTCTAGGACTCCAAGAAGGACATCTTCATACTGTCACGGGCTTGGGCAAATCAGACACATCTCTTTTCAGCTTCTTGACTCCATATATGTTTTTTAAAAGACACCCGCATAGCACAGGGAGATCAGCTCGGTGCTTTGTGACCACCTAGAGGGGTGGGATAAGGAGGGTGGGAGGGAGGGAGACACAAGAGGGAAGAGATATGAGGATATATGTATATGTATAGCTGATTCACTTTGTTATAAAGCAGAAACTAACACACCATTGTAAAGCAATTATACTCCAATAAAGATGTTAAAAAAATTGTCATGGAATTTCACCTCAATAATAAAAAAGCCCAATATGAATATAGCGTATAATCTTTATATATTCTCCTATTTACTTACTTCTATTCCATAGATTTGGGATTTGAGTCAAAGAAGTTTAAAGTTGTAGATAACTTGGAATTAGAGTTCAGTTATATTTTTAGCTTGGAGCCTATAATTAAATGTGTAAACTTATCTTCAATGAATAAGTCTATCATGACAGAATTTAAAAATACATGAAAATTGCTAAGTAGTCTTGTTAAAATGGATTATTCCACAAGTGGGAAGGCAGTGACATTATTTTTATAACTTTTGATATTTCACTGAAGTTTCCTTAATAGACTTAGTCCATGCAAGTGTCCTAGAAAGCAAATTCTGTAAGTAGAGAATTCTCTTCCTAAGTTTCATAAATATTAATTATACTGTGCTAAGTGATTTACAGTTAATTATTGCAACAACTAACTGAGATAGACGTTATCCTCATTTTAAGGATAAAGAATTGAGACTGAGACAGGTTAAATAATTTGTTTGACTCTAGGAACCAAAGGTGAATTAAAGTGTGCATGACTCCAAGCCTGTGGTGTTATTTTTTTGTTTTTGCACTACTCCAGACAGCGGTGAAACCACCATTCTATGTGATAAGCTTCATTCTGTTACCACAGGACATTTTTCTATCTTAATAATCAGTATTCTTTTTCTTTTAACAAAATTGACTACAATTTAGTAAAAATAAATGTTTTAAAAATTTTATGATGACTCAGTAGAATCAGGTTAATTTTTACTTTTATTTTTGATGTAACGTATTTTTCCCCCAAATAACAGTTATTTATGTATTTTTCTTTTAGGAGTTGACACAAAGTTGAAGTTCACTCTTGAGCCATCTTTAGGTCAAAATGGTTTTCAGCAGGTAATTTTATTTTTGGTTTTGAAAATACCTTTATTTTGGGGTACCTACAAGGTACACTGAGGTATATTCTCAAAGTGGGAAAATTAACATGTGCTTGGATATGCCTAAGAAGATGAGTCAGTTTTAAAAATTATAGATAAAATAACTTGTGAAGCTATAAGTGACTTGGATTTATACTTGCAGTGAAAATTTTTGCACTTTTTTTTAATGGTTCAAGTGTGAAAAAATTTAAAAACCAAATGCCGTTATTCCGAATCCGTAACACACGTTTTGATTTCAGAGTTCCCAGCCTTTGTGTGTGTACTGCAATTGGATCACGGGTGTGTTAAGGGTACCTAAGTGGGGGACCTTGGGGCAGTCATAGCCCTTAGACCAGTCATGTCTGGCTGAAGGAAGCTCTGAATGCTTACCCCAGTGTTCTGTATACATTTTCTCATGCTCTACGAGCGTCAAGATGGGGAAAAGTTGACAAGTGCTTAACCAGGTCAGTATTATCACTTTGACAGCTTTTCTTCTTTGTTTCTAGTGGTATGATGCGCTCAAAGCGGTTGCCAGACTATCGACCGGAATACCAAAGGAATGGAGGAGAAAGGTGAGGCGGATTTGTATGGCTAAAGTACAAAAGGACCATCACTTTGTCCCTCTTGAAAGTGTCTGGAATGTCAGAAAGGACATTCTAGATTTAGTCATTTGAAATCTGTCTCTCTTCATTATTCATTAATTCAGTAAGTGTTTAATGATTATCTATGCTATGCCAGGTACTGTTCTGCTGGGTAATGGGGATACAGCAGTGGAAAAAAAAACCCAGCAGACCAAAATTTTTGTCCTCATGGAGTTTACAATGCATATAATATAAAGTAGGTCAGATGATGCTAAGTGCCATGCATAAAAATAAAGCAGAGAAAGGAATCAGGAGAGAGGAATGGAGGTAAGGAGGTAGCATTTTAAATGGCAAGGTGACATTTGAATAGGGCCCTTAAAGAGGTGAGCCATTGACCCCGTAGCTACCTGGTGGGAGAGTACTCCAAACAGGAAACACCCTCAGGTGAGAGCATCACTGAGGAGTATGCAAGCAAAAGCAAGAGGCCAGGGTGGCTGAAGCACAGTGAATAAAAGGGAAAGCAATGGGGGGGAGGGTCATAGAGGTAATGTGATGACCTTAGGGGAATGGCAGCTCATATAGGACCTTACAGGTCATAGTAGGACTTTTGCCCAATGTGAGATGAGAAGCATTGGGAAGTTTTGAGGAGGAGAATAACGTGATATGACTTATATTTTAAATGGACCACTCTGGCTACTAACTTGAGAATATGAAGGACAAGGGCAGCAGCGGAGAGACCAGTAGGAGACTTGAGATAATTCAGGCAAGAGATGGATCAGGGTTGTGGTAGTGTAGATGGAGAGAAGGTCAGATTCTAGATATATTTTGAAGGCTGGGTTGACTTGAATTCCTACTGGATTGAATAAAAAGTGTAAGAGGGATGTCAATGACTTCAAGATTGACCTGAGCTACTGGAAGGGTAGAGCTACTGTTTTCCCAGAGAGGGGACAAGCAGGTGTGTGTGTTTGTGTGTATGTCTGTATAGTTGGGGTGGCGGTGGATTAGACAGTTGGTTTTGGATATGTTAAGGTTGAGATGCCTATTAGATGTCTAAGTTGAAGATGTCAAGTGAGCATTTTGACATATGATCCTGATGCTTAAGAGAGAAGTATGGCTGGAGATATTAATCAGTGTTATTCCTGCTAAATTATGTTCAAATACCAAAACTTGGATTGCCATCTTATTAATTCATAAACGTAGTCTTTGTTTCCTTTTTTAAAAAATTTTATTGAAGTATAGTTGATTTTCAATGTTGTGTTAATTACTGCTATACAGCAAAGGGATTCAGTTATATATATATATACATTCTTTTTTATATTCTTTTCCATTATGCTTTATCACAGAATATTGAATATAGTTCCCTGTGCTATACAGTAGGACCTTGTTGTTTATCCATTCTATATATAATAGCTTGTATCTACTAATCCCAAACTCCTAATCTATCCTTCCCCCACCCCCTTCCTTTTTGGCAACAACAATTCCCATTCCTTTTTTTTTTCCCCCATTCCTTTTTTTAAATTTAATTTTTATTATATATTGGGGTATAGTTAATTTACAATGCTGTGTTAGCTTCAGGTGTACAGCAAAGTGATTCAGTTATACGTATACATATAGCCATTCCATTTCAGATTCTCTTCCCATATAGGTCACCACAGAATATTGAGTAGAGTTCCTTGTGCTATACAGTAGGTCCTTATTGATTATCTGTTTTACATATAGTAGTGTGTATATGTTAATCCCAAACTCCTAATTTATCCCCCCACCCCACATTTCCCCTTTGGTAACTGTAAGTTTGTTTTCGAAGTCTGTGAGTCTCTTTCTGTTTTGTAAATAAATTCATTTGTATTATAAACCAGGTCTTAATACTCCTAGAATCTGAACATTTTGGTTCCTCAAGATGCAATTAGAAATAGCATTATGAAACAGCTTTTCCAGATAAGGTAATGAAAGGAGTAAAAATATCCAGTGATTCCTTTAAAAAAGTTATTCATTATAGGAACCCATCTGTCAGTTTTTTCTGTGTGTGAGAGAGGGATGATTTAAAGGCAGAAGCCACTTTATGGTAAAAACAGGCCCATACTCCACGGATGACCAGGGAGCTCTTGCCCAAGCATAGAGCGCCATCCAGAGCCAGGTATAACAAGCTCATAAGCTAATTTAGCTATTCCAATGAACTGAAATAAAATTTGAAATGTTTTCGTTTTCTTAACAATATCCCTAATGGCTGGATCATTGCTTGGTACATAGTAGGAACTCAACAATATTAATTGAAAGAATAAACGAAAGCCCCTAATGGTACAGTTTAGTACAGCAAACTTTTCAGTGAGGTTCTTAGAGATTTCTACATGTAGGCTATATCTGTTCTACTAACAGCTCTCATTTTCTTATTGGATGCAATCATTATTTCCTGATAAAGAAAGATGAAATTATGTATTTTACTTTAGCATTCTTTTTTATTAATATTTTAGGTTTGGTTGACCTTGGCAGATCATTATTTGCACAGTATAGCCATTGATTGGGACAAAACCATGCGCTTCACTTTCAATGAAAGGAGTAATCCTGATGATGACTCGATGGGAATTCAGATAGTCAAGGTAATGCCCCTAAGTTTGGCTTATTGTCCTAATTTAGAAGAAAGATTCTAAGAGCCAGATGTTTCCTGGACAGAGGATCAAGCCTTATGGATTGAATGTCCGTGTATTTCCTGCTTCCTAATTTCATTAGTTAACAGCCTTTTTTTTTTTTTTTTTGCGGTACTCGGGCCTCTCCCTGTTGTGGCCCCTCCCGTCGCGGAGCACAGGCTCCGGACCCGCAGGCCCAGCGGCCACGGCCCGAGGGCCCAGCCGCTTCGCGGCCCGCGGGATCCTCCTGGGCCAGGGCACGAACCCGTGTTCCCTGCATCGGCAGGCGGACTCCCAGCCACTGCGCCACCAGGGAAGCCCAGTTAACAGCTTTTTAATGGGGAACTTGATGATGCCTTGTCCTCATAAATTTGTATGTTGCTAGTAAGAAGAAAATGTTTCCATTCGTATTCAACTTATTTATTTTGCTCACCTGATAGGAAATTGAAATTCCTTTTTTCTTTAGCATGGGTCAGTGCTTTTAACTGGATTTTAATGTAAAAGTCACTGAGAAATTTAAAGTTAAATCTATTTCATATTAGAATAATTGGGTACTTATTAGGATTTTGATAATTTCTTAACTGTCATTTTATGAAGATAGTTAGATTGACTGATGGGTTTACTTTAAACCAGATGGTCAAATGCTTAAGCCAGCTGTGGTTCACCTACCTGGATTATTACAGTTGATTAGAGCCTGGCACCGAAAGCCAAGGATGCTGATTTGATTTAATCCCATTATTATTCTCTTACATAAGCCTCTAGCACATGCTTTTTATTTTATATGAGTACATTACGTGTGATGCTAAACTGAGGTTTTAAAAGGAAAGTTGTTTCATCTAAATTTCGGTCACCAGAAGTTGGCTAATGTTTTGGCAGATTTGAAGATATGTTTTTCAGGAGGAGGTCCTAACTAAAATGAGCTATTTTCTCATCTAACTTGGTCTGTTTCAAGCATATAATATAAAAAAGGAACTTTTGTATTGTATGCTTGAAAAGCCTTTGCATTGTCCACATTTGAGCTGTTTATTTGGAATTTAGGTGTATGTTTCCCAGAGATGAAGTATTCCATATTTGAAATATTTTCTTTCTATTTAAGTTGTGAATTAAGGCAATGCACATTTTATAACAATCATGTTATTAAGAGAAGTTTTTTTCTCTTTGAAATGAATGATATGTCAGTAAAATGACTTCAGCTCCTGAAAATCATAGTCTCTGTTGGGTAATTAAATTATAGATATTGCCCTCACTAAATATTAAAGCACAGTAAATGTTTCTGCCTCTTTTATACAAATTTATAAAACAACTTGGAGAGAATGGTTTTTCTGTCTCTTTACAGTACCGGTTACATTTTTTTATTCTTTTCATTTGGCTCCTTAATACTATTTGGAGTTTTGATAGCCAAATATTATATCATTTTTTATAGAAAGAAATAATGTTAGCATCTATCATACATGTGTTAAAATGACTTGTTTTATTTGAGATGTATGATTAAAATAAACTGTCAATTTATTTGGAATTATAATGCAGTATTAATTCTGAGTCCCTTTTTGTGTTAACTCTGGAAATACTTTTGGTAGAAAGTTTGCCTGACTGAAATTCCTCTTGAAAATGCCTCAGCATATTAGAAAACTAAAAAAAAAAAAAAAAAAGTTTTGGTCCATGTGTTTAAGTTGCATATACATTTTTGAAAACTAAAATCCATGTTGATACTCTGACTCTACTGAATGCTGAGGCAGAGAAAAAACTAAAGTTTTTTTTTTTTAGAGAGCTTAAGGAGGTATTTAAAAAAATGTTGTTTCCCTGTCATTTTAGGATCTTCACCGCACAGGCTGCAGTTCTTACTGTGGCCAGGAGGCTGAGCAGGACAGGGTTGTGTTGAAGCGGGTTCTGCTGGCCTACGCCCGATGGAACAAGAATGTCGGGTATTGCCAAGGCTTTAACATCCTGGCTGCACTAATTCTGGAAGTGGTGGAAGGCAACGAAGGCGATGCTCTGAAAGTGAGTATCAGGCTCTGAAGAAGGCAACTAAAATTCTTCAGAGAGTGAAATACTGGAGCTATAACTTCTCTTCCCTGGTGCTCCACCTCCTTCCAGGGTATTGACTAAACCTTTCTTATTATCCATGACACCATTTCTCCCAGGTTAAAGCCTAGTCACATGACAGACTTATGTAGCTGCCAAATTTGAGGAGAATGATTATGTTTTTAGTCTCACTTATGAGACATCATATTTTTTTAAATTTAATTTTATTCTTTTAACATCTTTATTGGAGTATAATTGCTTTACAATGGTGTGTTAGTTTCTCCTGTATAACAAAGTGTATCAGCTATACATATACATATATCCCCATATCTCTTCTCTCTTGCGTCTCCCTCCCACCCTCCCTAGGTCCCACCCCTCTAGGTGGTCACAAAGCACCGAGCTGATCTCCCTGTGCTATGTGGCTGCTTCCCACTAGCTATCTGTTTTACATTTGGTAGTGTATATATGTCCATGCCACTCTCTCACTTTGTCCCAGCTCACCCTTTCCCCTCCCCGTGTCCTCAAGTCCATTCTCTACGTCTGCGTCTTTATTCCTTTCCTGCCCCTAGGTTCTTCAGAACCATTTTATTTTAATTCCATGTATATGTGTTAGCGTACGGTATTTGTTTTTCTCTTTCTGACTTACTTCACTCTGTATGACAGACTCTAGGTCCATCCACCTCACTACAACTAACTCAATTTCATTTCTTTTTAGAGACGTCATATTTAAAGCAAGCTGAATACTAACTGTACTGATTTTCCAGAGATGCCTAACAAATTAGTTGCTTCAAACAGCCAACGTGTATTACCTCACAGTTTCTTTGAGTCAGGAATCTGGGTGCAGCTTAGCTGGCTCAGAGTCACATCATTGTGGCATTCAAACTGTCGGCTGGGGCTTTAGTCTCATCCAAAGGCTCGATTGAGTAGGGAGAGCACAGACTTTCAAGTTCATTCATGTGGTTGTTGGTAGGATTTCATTCATCACAGATTGTTGGACTGAGAGCCTCAGTTTTTCTGCTGGCTGTTGTTCTTTGCTATGTGGACCTCTCCATTGTACAATGTGGTGGCCAGCGTCCCTCAGAATGAACGAGAGAGTAAAAGAGAACTGCAAGTCAGAAGAGATTACATTACAGATCTGTAGCCTAATATCAGAAGTGACATTCCATCATTTTTGCGATTTTTTTTTTTAACATCTTTATTGGAGTATAATTGCTTTACAATGGTGTGTTAGTTTCTTCTTTATAACAAAGTGAATCGGCTATACATATACATATATCCCCATATCTCCTCCCTCTTGCGTCTCCCTCCCACCCTCCCTATTTTATTTATTTATGTATTTATTTATGTATGTATGTATTTATTTATTTATTTTGACTGCATTGGGTTTTTTTTTTAACGTTTTTATTGGAGTATAATTGCTTTACAATGATGTGTTAGTTTCTGCTTTATAACGTAGTGAATCAGTTATACATATACATATATCCCCATATCTCTTCCCTTTTGTGTCTCCCTCCCTCCCACACTCCCTATCCCACCCTTCTAGCTGGTCACAAAGCACCGAGCTGATCTCCCTGTGCTATGCGACTGCTTCCCACTAGCTAGCTATTTTACATTTGGTAGTGTATATATGTCCATATATATGCTACCACTCTCTCACTTTGTCCCAGCATACCCTTCCCTCTCCTCATGTCCTCAAGTCCATTCTCTAGTAGGCCTGCATCTTTACTCCCGTCTTGCCCCTAGGTTCTTCATGACCATTTTTTGTTTGTTTGTTTGTTTTAGATTCCATATATATGTGTTAGCATATGGTATTTGTTTTTCTCTTTCTGACTTACTTCACTCTGTATGACAGACTCTAGGTCCATCCACCTCACTACAAATAACTCAATTTCATTTCTTTTTGTGGCTGAGTAATATTCCATTGTATATATGTGCCACATCTTCTTTATCCATTCATCTGTCGATGGACACTTAGGTTGCTTCCATGTCCTGGCTATTGTAAATAGAGCTGCAATGAACATTGTGATACATGACTCTTTTTGAATTATGGTTTTCTCAGGGTATATGGCCAGTAATGGGATTGCTGGGTCATATGGTAGTTCTATTTTTAGTTTTTTAAGGAACCTTCATACTGTTCTCCATAGTGGCTGTATCAATTTACATTCCCACCAACAGTGCAAGAGGGTTCCCTTTTCTCCACACCCTCTCCAGCATTTATTGTTTGTAGATTTTTTGATGATGGCCATTCTGACCGGTGTGAGATGATATCGCATTGTAGTTTTGATTTGCATTTCTTTAATGATGTTGAGCATTATTTCATGTGTTTGTTGGCAGTTGTATATCTTCTTTGGAGAAATGTCTATTTAGATCTTCTGCCCTTTTTTGGATTGGGTTGTTTGTTTTTTTGATATTGAGCTGCATGAGCTGCTTGCAAATTTTGGAGATTAATCCTTTGTCAGTTGCTTCATTTGCAAATATTTTCTCCCATTCTGAGGGTTGTCTTTTTGTCTTGTTTATGGTTTCACTTCTTGTGCAAAAGCTTTTAAGTCTCATTAGGTCCCATTTGTTTATTTTTGTTTTTATTTCCATTTCTCTAGGAGGTGGGTCAAAAAGGATCTTGCTGTGATTTATGTCATAGAGTGTTCTGCCTATGTTTTCCTCTGAGAGTTTGATAGTGTCTGGCCTTACATTTAGGTCTTTAATTCATTTTGAGTTTATTTTTGTGTATGGTGTTAGGGAGTGTTCTAATTTCATTCTTTTACATGTAGCTGTCCAGTTTCCCCAGCACCACTTATTGAAGAGACTATCTTTTCTCCATTGTATATTCTTTCCTCCTTTATCAAAGATAAGGTGACCGTATGTACATGGGTTTATCTCTGGGCTTTTTGTCCTGTTCCATTGATCTGTATTTCTGTTTTTGTGCCAGTACCATACTGTCTTGATTACTGTAGCTTTGTAGTGTAGTCTGAAGTCCGGTAGCCTGATTCCTCCAGCTCCGTTTTTCTTTCTCAAGTTTGCTTTGGCTATTCAGGGTCTTTTGTGTTTGCATACAAATTGTGCAATTTTTTGTTCTAGTTCTGTGAAAAATGCCATTGGTAATTTGATAGGGATTGCATTGAATCTGTAGATTGCTTTGGGTAGTATAGTCATTTTCACAATGTTGATTCTTCCAATCCAGGAACACGGTATATCTCTCTATTTGTTTCATCTTTAATTCTTTCATCAGTGTCTTATAATTTTCTGCATACAGGTCTTTTGTCTTCTTAGGTAGGTTTACTCCTAGGTATTTTATTCTTTTTGTTGCAATGGTAAATGGGAGTGTTTTCTTAATTTCACTTTCAGAATTTTCATCATTAGTGTATAGGAATGCAAGAGATTTCTGTGCATTAATTTTGTATCCTGCTACTTTACCAAATTCATTGATTAGCTCTAGTAGTTATCTGGTAGCATCTTTAGGATTCTCTATGTATAGTATCATGTCATCTGCAAACAGTGACAGCTTTACTTCTTCTTTTCCGATTTGGATTCCTTTTATTTCTTTTTCTTCTCTGATTGCTGTGGTAAAACTTCCAAAACTATGTTGAATAATAGTGGTGAGATGGGCAACCTTGCCTTGTTCCTGAACTTAGTGGAAATGGTTTCAGTTTTTCACCATTGAGGACATGTTGGCTGTGGGTTTGTCATATATGGCCTTTATTATGTTGAGGTAAGTTCTCCCTATGCCTACTTTCTGGAGAACTTTTATCATAAATGGGTGTTCAATTTTGTCAAAAGCTTTCTCTGCATCTATTGAGATGATCATATGGTTTTTCTCCTTCAGTTTGTTAATATGGTTTATCACACTGATTGATTTGCGTATATTGAAGAATCCTTGCAATCCTGGGATAAACCCCACTTGATCATGGTCTATGATCCTTTTAATGGGCTGTTGGATTCTGTTTGCTAGTATTTTGTTGAGGATTTTTGCATCTGTGTTCATCAGTGATATTGGTCTGTAGTTTTCTTTTTTTGTGACATCTTTGTCTGGTTTTGGTATCAGGTTGAAGGTGGCCTCGTAGAATGAGTTTGGGAGTGTTCCTCCTTCTTCTATATTTTGGAAGAGTTTGAGAAGGATAGGTGTTAGCTCTTCCCTAAATGTTGGATAGAATTTGCCTGTGAAGCCATCTGGTCCTGGGTTTTTGTTTGTTGGAAGATTTTTAATCACAGTTTCAATTTCAGTGCTTGTGATTGGTCTGTTTATATTTTCTGTTTCTTTCTGATTCAGTCTTGGAAGGTTGTGCTTTTCTAAGAATTTGTCCATTTCTTCCAGGTTGTCCATTTTATTGGCATATAGTTGCTTGTAGTAATATCTCATGATCCTTTGTATTTCTGCAGTGTCATTTGTTACCTCCCCTTTTTCATTTCTAATTCTATTGATTTGAGTCTTCTCACTCTTTTTCTTTTTTTTTTTGCCGTACGCGGGGCTCTCACTGCTATGGCCTCTCTCGTTGCGGAGCACAGGCCCCGGACGCACAGGCTCAGCGGCCATGGCTCACCGGCCCAGCTGCTCTGCGGCATGTGGGATCCTCCCGGACCGGGGCATGAACCCACTTCCCCTGCATCGGCAGGTGGACTCTCAACCACTGCGCCACCAGGGAAGCCCTCCCTTTTTTTCTTGATGAATCTGGCTAATGGTTTATCAATTTTGTTTATCTTCTCAAAGAACCAGCCTTTAGTTTTATTGATCTTTGTTATCATTTCCTTCATTTCTTTTTCATTTATTTCTCATCTGATCTTTATGATTTCTTTCTTTCTGCTAACTTTGGGGTTTTTTTGTTCTTCTTTCTCTAATTGCTTTAGGTGTGAGGTTAGGTTGTTTATTTGAGATGTTTCTTGTTTCTTAAGGTAGGATTGTTTTGCTATAAACTTCCCTCTTAGAACTGCTTTTGCTGCATCCCATAGGTTTTGAGTCGTCATGTTGTCATTGTCATTTGTTTCTAGGTGTTTTTTGATTTCCTCTTTGATTTCTTCATTGATCTCTTGGTTACTAAGTAGTGTATTGTTTAGCCTCTCTGTGTTTGTAGTTTTTACATATCTTTTCCTGTAATTGGTATCTAGTCTCATAGCGTTGTGGTCAGAAAAGATGCCTGATATGATTTCGATTTTCTTAAATTACCAAGGCTTGATTTGTGACCCAAGATATGTATGATCTATCCTGGAGAATGTTCCATGAGCACTTGAGAAGAAAGTGTATTCTGTTGTGTTTGGATGGAATGTTGTCTAAATATCAATTAACTCCATCTTGTTTAATGTATCATTTAAAGCTTGTGTTTCCTTATTTATTTTCATTTTGGATATCTGTCCTTTGGTGAAAGTAGGGTGTTAAAGTTCCCTACTATGATTGTGTTACTGTCGATTTCCCCTTTTATGGCTGTTAGTGTATGTTTTATTTATTAGAGGCCCGTCAGTAGTCCAGCTTGTATTCAAGGGGAAGGGCATATACAAGGGTGTGACTGCCAGGAGGTGTAGACCCTGAGAGGTCACGCTGTAAACTGCCTTATTTGTTATGCTTAATTCTGGTTGGATCTTGTTAATAGGTTGCTTTCACATCTGGGGCAAGGTATGAATGAAGTAGGCTGAGAGTGAATGTCTGTTATGGAAGGTGTTTGCATGGAGAAAGGTTATGGAAGTGAGTTATGTTTCTTATCTTTTAATCTTTGATGTCTAGGGCCTTTTTTTTTTTTCTTGTGGTTTGCGGGCCTCTCACTGCTTTGGCCTCTCCCCTTGCAGAGCACAGGCTCTGGACGCCCAGGCTCAGCGGCCACGTCTCACGGGCCTAGCCTCTCCGCAGCATGTGGGATCTTTCCGGAATGGGGCACGAACCTGTGTCCCCTGCATCGGCAGGCGGACTCTCAACCACTGTGCCACCAGGGAAGCCCTAGGGCCTTTTTTAGTAAAAAAATTCTGGAAACACTTTGAGATGGGTCGCTAGCAAGTTAAACTTATAGGTCTGAATATGACTCAGTGAGTCACCACAAATAGTCTTTATGAGAAATGAAGCATTTCAGATGTAGAGGATGGCCACTGCCTTATTTGCTTGGTGTAGTATGGGGTTGCTTATTGATATTTGAATCCTGAAGCTGTTTTTGATTGCAATGTTGTGTGATGGATGGGATGAATACTTAGTCTTTGTATTCAAGATCCCCCGCCTCCTCCCAATTCTGTGTTTGATTGCAGCAAATAACTTAGTGATATTCTTAATCACTCACTTAATGTCATATGGAAAAATAAACACATTTTCCTCCTGGTTTTATACACATCATGGTGTAATTAACTATAAATCCAGCATGACATGATCTAAATCTGTATTTACCCTCTCGATTTTTCCATTCATGTATTTAAGGAAACAGCTTTGAAGGTACTCGTTCATCAAATAGGCAGGGGTGAAGGGGAGGAGGCAGTGACAAATCAAATACGTGAGTTTAAAACATTTTTTATTAAGCAATTTTGTTTATTCAGTCGATCAGCTTTAGTCGTTTTTTTTTTTTTTCTGGTGTAATTTGCATGACTATAAAATGAGAGCTGTCCAGTTGAAATGTTGAAATAAACAGGTTTGGGAAAGGGGATATAAATGCCAATCAAATCACAAAATCTCAGTGATATTTGAGAAACTAAAAATTCACATAAAAAGATGGATTATTCAAAGCTGAGAAACTGAATATTTATATTTCTGCCTCTAAGAAAATGAACTCTGTGGAATGAAATGACATCATCATCATTTTGGAATCTTGTGGTTAGACATTTAAGATGCAGAGGAAGGTTGGGTTTATGAAGACACTTCCGATGCTAAGGAAAATATTGGGTGTCATTGTTTTTCCAGCAGCTCTTTTCGCCTCTGCAAGTTGTAGTTATTAGGGAAATGAATAGTTTATCAGAGTAGGTAAACCATTTTCCCTGCTTTTTTTGTGTTTACTGTTTTTTCTTAGTAACTGTTTTGTTTTTAACTATTTGTTAAAAATTTGAAGCTTCCCCATTATGTTTTGAATACTTCATTTTTAAGAGCAGTTTAGATTCATAGCAAAATTGAGAGGAAAGTACAGAAATTTTCCATATACCCCTTGGCGCCCCCCCGCCCCCCCATGACAGCCTCCATCATTATCAGTATCACTCACTAGAGGGGTACATTGGTTAAAATCGATGAACCTACATTGACACTTCAATAATCAAAGTCCACAGCTTACATTAGGGTTCACCCTTTGTGTTGTACATTCTACGGGTTTGGACAAATGTATAATGACACGTAGTCATCATTAGAATGTCATAAGGGTATTTTCACTGCCATAAAAATGCTCTGTTTTCTTCACTCCCTGCCCCCCTTCCACTAATCTTTTTACTACTTCCATAGTTTTGCCTTTTCCAGAATATGATATTGTTGGAATCATACAGTATGTTGCCTCTTCAGATTGGCTTCTTTCATTTAGCAATATACACTTATGGTCTCTCCATGTCTCTTCATGGCTTGATAGCTGGATTCTTTTTAGTAATGAATAATATTCCATTGTCTGGACCTACTGGAGGACATCTTGGTTGCTTCCAAGTTTTGGCAATTATGAATAAAGCTGCTATAAAAATCCACATGTAAGTTTTTGTGTGGACATAAATTTTCAACTCCTTTGGGTAAACACCAAGGAGTGCAATTGCTGGATTGTATGGTAGGAGTATGTTTAGTTTTATTAAAAAAAAAAACTCATCAAACTGTCTTCCAAAGTGACTATACCAGTTTGCATTCCTACTAGCAAAGTCTGAGAGTTCTTGTTGCTCCACATCCTTGTCAACATTTGTTGTTGTCAGCATTCCAGATTTTGGCCATTGTAATAAGTGTGTAGTGGTACCTCACTGTTGTTTTAATTTGAATTTCTCTGATGACTGTGATGTGGAACATCTTTTCATAGCTTATTTACCACCTGTATATCTTCTTTGGGTGTCTGTTAAGGTCTTTGGTCCATTTTTTAATCAGGTTGTTTGTTTTCTTATTGTTGAGTTTGAAGAATTGTTGTACATTTTGGGTGACAGTCCTTTTTTCAGATCTGTCTTTTCAAATATTTTCTCCCAGTCTGTGGCTTTTCTTCTAATCCTCTTGGCAGTGTCTTTCACAGAGCAGAAGGTTTAAATTTTAATGAAGTCTAGCCTACCAAGTATTTCTCTCATGGATTGTGCCTTTGGTATTGTATCTAAAAAGTCATTTAAAAGTCATACTAAAGGTCATCTAGGCTCTGTTATCTCCTAGGAGTATTATGGTATTGTGTTTTAGATCATAGGTCTATGATCCCTTTTGAGTTACTTTTTGTGGAGAGTGTAGGGTTGTACCAGCACCATTTGTTGAAGAGACTGTCAGTTCTATTGCCATTATGTATCCTATTTTTTTTAAAGATCTAATGTTTGGTCTTTGGAATACAGTAGTAGGTGAAGTAACATAGCTGACATAGTACATAGCTGGCTCTTCTGTCTTATGTCAGATTTTTTTTTTTGTACGTGGGCCTCTCACTGTTGTGGCCTCTCCCGTTGCGGAGCACAGGCTCCGAATGCACAGGCTCAGCGGCCATGGCTCATGGGCCCAGCCGCTCCGCGGCATGTGGCATCTTCCCAGACCGGGGCACGAACCCGTGTCCCCTGCATTGGCAGGCGGACTCTCAACGACTGCGCCACCAGGGAAGCCCTTATGTCAGATTTTGAGATGCGTTTGGACAGAGAATTTCATTGTGTCACAAGAATTACTGTGACAATCGGAATTCTTTTTCTTGTTTTCATGTAATTTTGAGGGATTGTGATGCCTCATAAAAACTTATAAATTCATTTAAAAATCTTTCTTGGTATTATATAGCTTATTCTAGATGAAAAGTGCAGTAATAGACTGTTACCTTTAAATTTTGCCTTCAGATCCCATAAATCTTCTCCTTACCTGTAGAGCGCGAGGTCCCTGACAGTGCTCTCTGCTCTGCTGACAATTTGCTCTCCCCTCTGCTGGCATGTGTGAGGGCTTCCTCCCTCCACAAAGGCTGAACGTACTGCTTTTACTGCTAAGCTCCTATTTTCAGGGTGATGCTGCATTTACCTGGTAAATTCTGACCCTGTGTCAGAAGACTAAGGCGGTTCCCTGGGCCTGTTCACTCCTATAGTAAAGGCCGTGGGGGGCCTTCTTGAGAGTATGTCCCCAGTCTTACTGACTTAGTCAAAACTATGACCCTAGGGCTTCCCTGGTGGCACAGTGGTTAAGAATCCGCCTGCCAATGCAGGGGACACGGGTTTGAGCCCTGGTCTGGGAGGATCCCACATGCCACAGAGCAACTAAGCCGTGCGCCACAACTACTGAGCCCGTGTACCACAACTACTGAAGCCCATGCACCTAGAGCCCGTGTTCCTCAACAAGAGAAGCCACTGCAATGAGAAGCCTGCGAATCGCAATGAACAGTAGCCCTTGCTCGCTGCAACTAGAGAAAGCCCATGTGCAGCAACGAAGACCCAACACAGCCAAAAATAAATAAATAAATTTATAAAAAACAAAACAAAACAACTATGACCGTAAAAGTAGAAGTTACAAGCCAAGGATGAGGGGGAAATGGGCCCTTGGCAGGTCTGGGAGATAATTTTTTTTTTTTGAAAATAGTGTTTTGTGATATGCTGAAAATCAAAATATGAGACAGCTACCTCTCTACTAACGTATAGAACCCACTATGATTTTGTTCTTTTATTTTTTAAATTAATTTATTTATTTTTGGCTGCATTGGGTCTTCATTGCTGCACGCGGGCTTTCTCTAGTTGCGGTGAGCGGGGGCTACTCCTTGTTGCGGTGTGCAGGCTTCTCATTGTGGTGGCTTCTCTTGTGGCGGAGCACGGGCTCTAGGTGGCGGGCTTCAGCAGTTGTGGCATGCGGGCTCAGTAGTTGTGGCTCGAGAGCTCTAGAGCACAGGCTCAGTAGTTGTGGCACATGGGCTTAGTTGCTCCGTGTCATATGGGATCTTCCCAGACCAGGGCTTGAACCCGTGTCCCCTGCATTGGCAGGTGGATTCTTAACCACTACACCACCAGGGAAGTCCTATGATTTTGCTCTTAATTTTGCTTTTTCTGTGCTCTAGGGAAAGAGCAGGTCTTCTAAGGAGGAGGGCGTAAACAGAGCATGCAAGCTGACATATAGAACTCACGTGTGTTTTGCTGGGTCATTCTGGTGGTCCTTGACATCTTAGAAAAGATAGAAAAATCAGATAGAAAAGTCAGAATGAAAATAGTAATTTGAAGAGCATGAGCCAATCTCATGAAAGAAATCCCAATTTAAAAGTACCATTTGCTCAAACAAAACCTTGTTGCACTCTCCCAGGAGAGGAAGTGGACAAAAAGCCGACATCAGTTGTCCAAATAACCCAGGTTGATGGTCAGTGAATCTTGAGACCGGCTGCAGTTGGGATGTTCCATGACAGGCCAGCTCTTGGTTTTCAGGTTAAGGTTGTAAAACTGTGCTGATATCAGGGAGCCGACATTGAGATTCCTGCCGGCTGCTGAGAAAGCACGTGCTCCGTGGCTTCTCAGAAGGAGGCTGAGGGGTGTGTTTATCATCACAGCTACTTATAGGATGAACTCAGGTCTAGCGGCCCAGCTAGAAGTTTTAGACATTGGCAGATGTGGGGTCTGAGGTACTTAGACAGTTATGCCGCCCGCTCCTTACCCAGGGGGAGAGGAGCCTTGAAAATCCAGAACATTTAGTTCTGACATATGTAAAGGATAGTGTGCTTTGGCTAACTGCATTTTATCTATTTGAATATGTTCTATTTAAGATATGTGAATATACTGGTTTTTATGAAGCAATCTTCTTTTTTTAATTTATTTTGTTTGTTTTTTTGGGGGCTGCATTGGGTCTTCATTGCTGCATGCAGGCTTTCTCTAGTTGCAGCTAGCAGGGGCTACTCTTCGTTGTGGTGCACGGGCTTCTCATTGCGATGGCTTCTCTTGTTGCGGAGCATAGGCTCTAGGCGCACAGGCTTCAGTAGTTGTGGCACGTGGGCTTCAGTAGTTGTGGCTCACAGGCTCTAGAGCGCAGGCTCAGTTTTTGTGGTGCGCGGGCTTTGTTGCCCCACGGCCTATATGAAGTGATCTTATTCTTTATCTTTTTCTTCAGATTATGATTTACCTTATCGACAAGGTACTTCCTGAAAGCTATTTTGTCAACAATCTCCGGGCACTGTCTGTGGATATGGCCGTCTTCCGAGACCTCTTGAGACTGAAGCTCCCTGAATTATCTCAGCACCTGGATACTCTTCAGAAAACTGCAAACAAGGAAAGTGGAGGTAGTGATGATTCAATGCTATTTTACCTTTGAAAATACTTTACTTCTCTGGTTCCACTGTACATAAGAGCCTAAACCTTGAATGGAAATATGTGTTTTCAGATATTTCTATTGGTGAGAGTTTAGTGCAATGAAATAGATTTCTAGAGAACAAAAACAAAACTAAAAACAAAACCAAGAACAAAAAACAGAGGGGCAAATGTTGAACCTCTAACTGGTTATGGTTAGGAACTCAGACAAGAACCTAATACTTCACCAGTGCCAGATCACCAAGTATATATTGTACTCTAGGTAAAGAAGGGTATCCGTGTCTTGCCATCTAGTTAAACTGCTTTAAGTTGGCACCAAAACTACAGGAGTTCTTTAAAACTGAGCTACAGGTACAGCTTAGCACAGACTGTGGTTTTGCCTCAACCATTGATGTTACGGAGAGTGGAATATGTATTTTCATAGAGTTGTAGGAGATAAAAGCAGTCCTTTGGACTGAGTTCCTTTGATTCATTCATGCGAAGGGTATTTAGATTTACTTGAGATGAATGGGCCTGGTCTTGCTGGAGAAGGGCTCTTTTGGACCTCTGTTTAGAACCTGAGCCCTGCAGGAATGGACTGGGCTGAGTGGGGCGGTGATGGAGACAGCTCTGCAAGCAGCTCTGCGTCTCCTCCATCTAGCCGGCTTCGTCCAGCTTGCCAAGTACCTGAGCTCGTAGCTGTCATCATACCCACTGCTTGCACTTCCCCGGCTGTGCTCAGGATACCAGAAATAGAATAGTCAGAAGTTTGCTATGTTTCCTTTAAATGGTTGCCAGTTCCTGATCCATGCATCTAAATCTGGGAAAATACGAAAGGATTTTGAGGACCCCTATCTATGATTAAGATACACTGGAAATTTTAGTGACACCTGAGCGTCTCTAAGCATTTTCTTCTAACTCATTTGAGCAATCTTACTTAATTTGGCTGTGCAGTATACTTGTGAACCGATGGGGATTTCATAAAGCTTCCAGCGAGACCAAACTTTTCTGTCCTGGAGTCAGACACACTTTTACTGGGCTCCATGTTTCCCCTAAATGCCCTGTACTTGCTTAAGTGGTGACCTCAGATTCTAGTCTCTGAACAAAGATATTCCTTTGTTCATAGGTAAGAAGCAAGAAAATGAGTGCAGGAGAACAGATCTTGTTTTGCTTGTACTTGGGTAACTGCACCTTCTGACTGTAATTTGGAGGGAGGATTAGTCCAAATATCTAAATTTTTATATTTCATTAAAATACACGCTTATGTGATCACAGGAAATGGGAGGGGACTCTTTTTTTAGTGAATCCAGAAACTTCAAAGTGAGCTGGATCCCAGGTCTTTAAAACTGGGTATAGTTTAGTTAAAAATATTGTAAAATTTCACTTTGCTTGATCTCTGAGTATTTTGGGATTTTCCAGCTTTATTTCTGTTATTGATTTCTGGTTTAATTCCACTGTGGTCTGAGAACTATGTATAAATTAAGAAGTAGACAGGTAACTGCTAATGAGCAATTTTATTTTTATCGGCAGCATTTGAATAAAGGTAGGCTTTAGGAGGTTTTGAAAATCAGCTTTTACTTTTGAGAGGTTAAAATCCTTTTTATCCTGTTTTCGATGAGGAAAACATCCTCCTTAATTTTCAGCACCCCACAATAGGTAAAGCCAAATTAAATTTTAGGTTAAGATTTCTGAAATATCACAAAGAATCTGTGAAGTTCAAATTATTGAGATTTTTATTAAACACACCAATGTTCTTCAAAAAAAAAAAAAAAAAAAGGACAAAAGGAGGAAGGAACCAGAATTTAGAGATATAAAGAAATCAGCCAGGAAATAACATATTTGGGTGGACATGGGAGACTGAAAGAGGGTATTTTTATATCTTACAAGTTGTCGATTCTGGAGAGATGTAAAGTGTTTGTTTTATTTCAGGTGGATATGAGCCCCCACTTACGAATGTCTTCACGATGCAGTGGTTTCTGACTCTCTTCGCTACGTGCCTCCCTAACCATACGGTTTTAAAGATTTGGGATTCAGTCTTCTTTGAAGGTTCGGAAATCATCCTAAGGGTGTCGCTGGCTATCTGGGCAAAACTAGGAGAGTAAGTGATTTCCCACTGCTGTTCTTTTCTGTGGTGTTGAGGGCTTTACACCATTTTTGTGCTCTAACAAGTAAAGGATTGCTATTTAGGTTTGAGGAGGAGAGAAAGTTGTGAACTCGGTGCAATTGCTTCTGCCTTCTGAACTCTCAGATGGCTCTTCTGTGAATGTTGGGGGCAGAGAGAATCCATTTTACTGAAGGAGGCAAGCTGTTTCAGGCCTGTAGGTCTCCTCCTCCTCAGTGCTGGTGTCCTGCCTGGTCCGAACTGTCGGCATCTTTCCTGACACTGGTTGGGGAGAGGGAAAGGGATGTAGGTGGAAGAGGAACAGGCAGATCTGGAGAGGACTGGGTGGGTTTGTTGGTTAAGACTGCAATTTGGCTTATGTTTGAATCTTTATAATTTATTTTGTGAGCTGTGATAAAATTAAATGAGATAATATGTGTAAGGGTATCTAGCATGGTGCTTGGTACCTAGTCAACAGTAGAACTTACTTCATTTCATCAAGAGTTAATTCTAGGGGCTTCCCTGGTGGCGCAGTAGTTGAGAGTCCGCCTGCCGATGCAGGGGACACGGGTTCGTGCCCCGGTCTGGGAGGATCCCACGTGCCGCGGAGTGGCTGGGCCTGTGAGCCATGGCCGCTGGACCTGCGTGTCCGGAGCCTGTGCTCCGTGGCGGGAGAGGCCATGGCAGTGGGAGGCCCGCGTACCATTAAAAAAAAAAAAAAAAAAAGAGTTAATTCTATGTTGCAATCTATTACTACTAAACAGATTTTACTTACATTCTTGTCTAGTAGCAGAGCTGAAAAAACTAGGGTATTTTCACCTATCTCTAATATATTATGACTATTACATTAAAATTCTGCCTTTGGGGTACTGGAAGAGACATCAGGATGAAGTTGTTGCAGTTAACTGAAGATGCAGAGGATTTTAAAAAAAATTATATTGGAGTATAATTGCTTCACAATGCTGTGTTAGTTTCTGTTGTGCAACAAAGTGAATCAGCCATATGCATACATATATCCCCATATCCCCTCCCTCTTGAACCTCCCTCCCACCCCTCTTTGTGGTCATAAAGCACTGAGCTGATCTCCCTGTGCTATGGTGCTGCTTCCCACTAGCTGTCTGTTTTACATTTGGTAGTGTATATATGTCAATGCTACTCTCACTTTGCCCCAGCTTCCCCCTCCCCCCACCATGTCCTCAAGTCCATTCTCTTCATTCCTGCCCTGCCACTAGGTTCATCAATACCATTTTTTTTAAGTTTCCATATATATGCGTTAGCATACGGTATTTGTTTTTCTCTTTCTGACTTCACTCTGTATGACAGACTCTAGGTCCATCCACCTCACTACAAATAACTCAATTTCATTTCTTTTTATGGCTGAGTAATATTCCATTGTATATATGTGCCACTTGAAGATGCAGAGAAGTTTTTAATGTTTCTTTCCTAGAGCTGTAAATGACTTGATTGGGTACCCATAGACGACACGGATCAAAACTGTTTTCAGTAGCCTTTTTATCTATGACCAGTTGTTTCCTTGGAGACTTGCAGTATTTTTTACTTTTTGTAAGAAAGATCCACTGACTCTCAATTCAGGGATTAAAAAAAAGTCGTTGTGTGGAAGTATTTTTAAATATCATATAGCTATCTCCTTTGCCTTTGTTTTATTGTACATAGCTTTTCAGCTAGGCAAGTAAATTCATCTGTGCGGGGTTTGTTGTGCTATTTACTTATCTGATTACTTTCTTCCGATGTCTACCTCTTTCTGCAGTCACATATTTCCAACCTACTCTACACCTCATAAACTCTTTGAGCTTTAATAATTTCTCTATCAAACACTATCACATTCTAAGTGGTGTGATAGTTACTGAGTAATTAGCTTATGGGGTTAAAATGCTAAAGCACTTTACTGTATGCTGAGTCAGTTACGATCCCCTTTTTGTTAGTTCTTAATTATGGGGCAGGAGGAAAAGAGGTGGTTCTCATTTTATTCCCATCTATCCATTATCTGTAGGATCAGAATTTATTCATGTGGTCATCCCAGGGATGACACACTGTTGAAATAATAATAGCTGCACTTAAAATCCAATATTCATGGAGTGCTTGCAAAGGACAGGCATGGTTCTAAGCACTCTAGATGTAAAATTAACTCATTTAGTCCTCACCATCATCCTATGAGGTAGGTACTGTTATCATCCCCATTTTATAGATGTGGGCACTGAGGCACAGAGAAGTTATGTAAATTGCCCCAAATCACCGAGTTAGTAAGTGGAAAGGCCTGATTTTGAACCTAGGTACCTTGGCTTTATAATCTGTGCTTTTTTTTTTTTTTTTAATCTGTGCTTTTAATAATGTGAATCTATTGCTTATAAATAGCTCCTGTTTATGAAGTTCAGGGATCTATGAATCAGACTCGTAGAATTTTAAATGTTTCATAGTCTTTGCTTATTATAATTATACACGTTTTGAGCGTGCAGCTCGTTAAACGAAAGGCAAGGCAACCAACATGTATACAACATCAAGTACCTGCCGTGCCGTCATTGTGTTAGGAAGTTTACACACATCATCTCATTCGATTCTCCCCACAACCCTGTGAAGTAGGTAGGATTATTCTCCCTGTCTTTTCAAGTGAGAAAACTACCCCAGGAAGGCTAATTAACTAGCTCATTGTCCCACAGCTAATGAGTAGCAGAGCTGGGACTTAATCCTGGATCTTTCTGACTGTAATCAGTCAGACTCCAGGGCCTGTAATCTTGTCCACAAACTTTCCATTGGAAAAATCGTAAACAGTATGCAGGTGATCTCCAGCTTATGTGTTCCTGAGTAACATATGTGCCTTGTGTATGGTTATCCATGGGACCCTTCCCATCACCCTGCTTCTGCAACGTGAAATTTCCTCCTTTGCTCATACCAGCGGTACTTTTGGAACATGTAAGCTGTAGACCATCTACTTAGCCCCACTGGCATCTCTTTCACATGTCCTTTCTTTTCTGATCTGACTGCCTTGATTCCCTCCCTCGTTGCCTCATGCCTGGCACTGTCCTCCCTGGCCTCCCCGTCATACCCCCGAAATCGCCATGCCACCTCCCGGGCAACCTTGCCAAGGGCATGTCTGTTCCCACACTCCATATTAAAGGCCTTTCAGTGACTCTTGTCCCGAGGGGGCTCAGCAGGCAAGGGAGGCCATTGCGATCTGCTCTCTGTACCTCTCTGCCCTCAGCTTTCCCTGTTGCCCCCAGCTGTGCAGCTGCTCCCATGCTGGTGGTGGGGACCTACATGCATTTCCCCCGGTAGTGCCTTCTGTCTCCTGTATCCACATCTTTGGGATGCTTTTTCCACCTTGTCAACCTGCAGAATATTTTTCAAAACTCATCTTAGGCATTACTTCTCTTTTTCACTCTTCCTGCCACTCACAGGATAAACTTAACCACTTTATTTATGCCCACATGCTACTCGGTATTTTTCATTAACACGTCAGCCGTTTATTTCATTTATTTATTTACATGATTGTGGCAGTGGGATTTGAACAGCACTCCAGAGCATGGAATTTTCCTATCATCATATTGGTTTTGGATGGCTCTATGGAAATCCCCTAACCTTAGTTTATGCCAAAGAGCATGTCTCATGATTGGTGGGCAAATAGAGTTATCCTGCTATACAACGAATGTCATAATAGATAAAACAAATACACAGGTCTCTTTGCTTTGGGTTATTCCTTCCCTCTCTAGAAGAAGGATTAAAGTCTCACCTGTCTCACAGGATGGGAGGTGACATATTCTTTATTTACATGTCGAACCAAACACAAGAAACAGGGTGTAATTTCCAACTAGCAGCAGTGTCCTGAGAAGGGCTGAAAAGACTACCTGTGAAAATATCCTGTGGACTGATGAAATATGCAGATAAAGTTTTTGTATATTTCATCTTTCACTTCTACTGTGGTTTGATTTCAGTCTGTCAATGCCACTGCAGTTTGCAGATCCAGAGAAACAGATTCCCTCTAGGGAATAATTGTACTTGGGCACCCAATTTCCTGGTTA
Source organism: Aethalodelphis obliquidens (assembly GCF_003676395.1). Classification (NCBI taxonomy): domain Eukaryota; kingdom Metazoa; phylum Chordata; class Mammalia; order Artiodactyla; family Delphinidae; genus Aethalodelphis; species Aethalodelphis obliquidens. The sequence continues at coordinate 13,415,135 of NW_020837952.1, forward strand.
TAATTGCTGATCCGTGATGGGTATTCTGATGTGTAGAATGTGTCACATGGAAACAATAAAGATGCCACAGATGGGGCTGTGAGTCAGCGGAGCAGCATAGCAAAGGTGGGAACTCATCCTAGAATAAGGACCTTTACATTGTCCTTCGAATTTTTAAAATCTTTTCTCTGCCTAAAACAGGCTGTCCTGTGAGTGTATCATAGGATTTTGACTTTTGTTGGTTGCTAACTTGGTCAATTTGATGGCAAGAGAAAACATGTCTTGTGCCTGCAGCATGTACCTGATAGCGTGGGTATCCTAAACAGTTCCTTTTTCTGTCCTTTATCTAGGCAGATAGAATGTTGTGAAACAGCAGATGAATTCTATAGCACCATGGGGCGCCTTACCCAGGAGATGCTGGAGAATGATCTCCTGGAAAGCCATGAACTCATGCAGGTGAGTGGGCAGTGCCACCCCCCTTGGCTCGGGGGACCCTGGTACCGTGGGAGCAAGCAGTGCGAGAGCAGCGATCTTGGGAAATGTATTTTCCCAGTCCTCAGGTGTAGTTTTTCAAATGACCAAGGGTCTATATATAATTTGTTAAGCATCTAACTGTGTCACAAGAGGAAGGAAGAAATGGATATTTGTTACGGCTTTCGTTCCAACTGTGTTGCTTAAAAATCATAACGTGCAATATGAAAACAAACCAAAAAACCACCAGAACACCTCCTCCCTCACCCCCCAAATCACCAGGTATTTGTTCTGAATCTGATTCTTAGCTGCAAAGGGAGACATGTGGGGAGAAATATTTCTGAGAAGGGATTATTGAGGATAAAAAGGAGATAATTCTAATCAGCATTTTGGTTTATTTGTTTTGCCCACATTTGCAACTCATGTTATTACATATGCATCATAAATTTCAAAATGGAAGACTTGAAGGGTTTGGTCATTTTCCTGGCATGTTGCTGTATCTCAAGATTACATTCTCCAAATCATTAAAATTGGCAGTGAGTATAGAAGAGATAGCGGATTTGTTAACACGCGCTCTTCCATTCGGCTCTATAACATGAGTTTTCTGCAGTCTCCTCCTGCTTTTTTTTTTTTTTTTTTTTTTTTGCGGTACGTGGGCCTCTCACTGTTGTGGCCTCTCCCGTTGCGGAGCACAGGCTCCGGACGCGCAGGCTCAGCGGCCATGGCTCACTGGCCTAGCCGCTCCGCGGCATGTGGGATCTTCCTGGACCTGGGCACGAACCCGTGTCCCCTGCATCGGCAGGCGGACTCTCAACTACTGCGCCACCAGGGAAACCCTCCTCCCGCTTTTGACCACTGCTTTTCTTGCTAGTTCTTCCTTCCTCCTGCCCACTGACCAAAGTTGGTCTTGTCCAAGGTTGTCCTTGAGCCTTAGTTCCTTCTTTCTCTGTGGTTTCTCTCTCCTTTTTTTTTTTTTTTGGTGTCAACTTTCATGTTGCGTTCCATGCCTGAGGTCATTTCTGGGTGGTGGAGCCCAGTCAACAGGTTAGAAAACAGAGACTCAGGCCCTGATTTAGGACTTGTCAAGTGAAGAGGTTCCAGTTCCTTTGCTTGTATCCTGGTACCTCCAGCTCTTTCTCAGAATCCCTCACCTTTAGCAGACAGCTGCCCGATTCACTGAGAATACTGACCACCTGGTATAACTTCCCTGAACATTCATATTTTGTACTTCATGTTTTCTTTGCATTGTCATCTGGTCTTTCTTCCTGTCTGTCTCAGAGGTGGAACGCTCTATCTGCCCCTGACCTCTGTGTTCTGATTTCAACTCCTCTCACACGTCCTGGGCTGTTGCTTCATTGCTCATTCTCTCTCTTGGAGGGAAGGGCCTTTTATTGAACATTGTTGTGGATGTGAGGTCCAAGCTTGGCATTTTCCACGTGTGAGATCCTTTACATCCTACAGAATTGCCTGGTTCACATGCCCCAGGCGGGACTGTGAGATCTCATCCCTTCTCCCTCGCTCATGAGACTACAGTGACTACTCACTGCCTACAACACAAAGCATGGCTTTCTCAGCTTATCATCCAGTGCTCTTGACTGTCCGGCATTAACCCATCTTTTCAGCCATAGTTCCTATTCCTCCCTTTTGTACCCTTGACCTCGTCTAGTCAAGTCACACTGTCTTCCATGTTCCCAGAAATGCCTGGGAATATGCCTCCTCTACACCTTTGCTCTCTCTGTTCCGTCTTTCTCTTCTCCCTTCACGTATTTCAGGCCTGCTTCCTTGTGAAATGTCCAGTTCAGATGCCATCTTCTTTGTGAAACGTTCTGATAGTCTCGACTAAAAGCGTCTCCTTTGCCTCACCACATTTCCCTTGTACCTCTTCTGTGAGCCTTCATTACATTCTACCTTGATTTGAGGCTGTGATACTGTAAGTTCCTTAAGGACAGGGACTGTGCTTTGCTCATAGCACATAGCACTCTGCCTTTTACTGGTGCTGCACAATACATGTATTAATTCATTAAGCAAATATCTATGGAGAGTCTGCAACTAGTTTTCTGCCTTCTCTTTCTCAGTAAATGTTCGCTGAATTAAACCACACTCAGAGATGATGGCCCTCCTTCTAGGGTCCGCCTGCTCTAATACAATCCTCACTTTGCTGCCAGAGTATTTGTCCACACTTACTGCTTTGGTCATTTTATGGTTCTTCATAAAACCTGTGCTTCCTTGTTATCAACTGCAGTAAATAAAATGTTTCAGCCTAGTTTTCTAGGCCCTGTATTAACTTCTCCAAATATTAAAAGAACATCTCTCTCTGTCAGAAGCCTTTCTTGAGGGAATTAATATCTGGTTTTACCTTTTTTTTTTTTTTTTTTTGGTATGGTACGCGGGCCTCTCACTGTTGTGGCCTCTCCCGTTGCGGAGCACAGGCTCCGGACACGCAGCCTCAGTGGCCATGTGGGATCTTCGCGGACTGGGGCACGAACCTGCGTCCCCTGCATCAGCAGGCGGACTCTCAACCACTGCGCCACCAGGGAAGCCCTGGTTTTACCTTTAAAGATGGATCGGAGTAGGTCGGGCTGTGTGTGTGTGTGTGTGTGTGTGTGTGTGTGTGTGTGTGTTTGAGGCAGTGGTGCAGAGCAGACAGGCAGTTCATGGCTGAGGGAACAGCATGAGACAAGGCATTGGCAATGAAAACCTTTATGGTGTGGGAAGGAAGCTACAGGAGTTTGGTATACAGGGATGGCTCGCGGGAGACCACAACCCATGGTTAGGAGTGTGGACTTGATCCTGGAGGTCAGTGGTTGTGAGGTTGTGCTTGCTGGAGTTCTTGGGCCTCTGTGGAACCTTTGGAAAGAGAAGAAGAGCTGTGGGCCTGAGAGGTTTTAGGGAGAAGAGGGAAATGGTCTCAGTTGTGTCTGATGTTGATTACAGGGGCAACTCTGTGAAGGGTGGACTTGAAGGGGTCACCATGGGGAGGCAGTGAAGGGTCGAAGCAAGAATGGAACAGAGGCAGTACTTAGAAGGTGAAGTTGACAGGACTTGGCCATGGGAAGTGGACATGGGGTGAGGGAGAAAGACAGGGAGAACCAAGGACAGCCCCCAGGTTTCTGGCTTAGGAAGAAGAGGAAAAGTTCACAGGGGAGGAAGGTGGATTTGTCTTCACACTGGTTGCATTGGAGGTATTCTGTGGTGGCCCCATTTCTTACCTATCCAGAGGCGCTCCCCACTACTTCACAGCCAGGACCTATTGCACTGGCCATAGCTCTGTCCCCACCCAGTCCCCTGTGGGCCTTGCTCATCCCCATGACAGGGCTTGTGGTTCCCTCTGACACCCTATCTGGGCAGATCCTTTCTGCCTACCGGATCCTACTCAGTCTGTTCTCCCCTCCCCTCAGGCTCTGTCATCTCAGCCCTCGTTGATGATACCTCTTCCCTACTCCTTCAGTACTTAAGATTGTCAGCAATTGACTTAATGTTCATTACAAATTATTTTATATTGTTTGGTATTTTTTCAAATATGTTAATCTTATCTAGCAACTTCCTTAATGATAAGGGCCTTGTATTACCCTGTATTCCCATAACATCTAATGTAGCGCTAAGAACCCACCTGGTTGCTCAGTGCATACACAGAATTATAGACCATTAGAACTCGAGGCAGTGGTTTTCAAACGTGACTGTGTGTAAGCAGCACGTCAGGAGTGTATTAAAAGGCAGATATTTGGCCCGTGGGTGGTTCTGATGCAAGTGGCTTTGAGCTAACACTTAGACAAACACTAGTTTGAAAGAAGCTTAACAGTCCACTAACCTAATTCTGTCATTTTACAGAGAAGAAACTAAGACGTGGAGAGTGAGCCTCTTGCCATATTCTTAGGTTGTCTAGTGGCAGACCCAGAACTGGGGCCCAAGCTCGACACCTGGCCAGTGCTTCTCCTCACCACCCAACACAGGGCTTCCACCTTATTGAAAACATGACTTTCTAAAAGCTGAAATCCCTTTTAGAAGAATGAGGAACGTTTTATCTCACCTAAAGTTTAAACATTGCCAGAAGGAATGATAGATATGTTGAGGTACTCCATCTTTGTCCTTCAGGAATTTCCAGTCTTAAGTATTAAGAGATGGGCTTCCCTGGTGGCGCAGTGGTTGAGAGTCCGCCTGCCGTTGCAGGAGACACGGGTTCGTGTCCCGGTACGGGAGGATCCCACATGCTGTGGAGCCGCTGAGCCTGCGCGTCCAGAGCCTGTGCTCCGCAACGGGAGAGGCCACAATAGTGAGAGACCCACGTACCGCAAAAAAAAAAAAAAAAAAAAAAAAAATAGAAAAGAGCACCTCTTCTTTACTCTGCTTTAAGAGAATCCTGGAAGGAAAAATGTAGGCTGTGGCTTGATTGATTAGAATTCCATTTTAGCAGCATTTCTCCTGCCGAGGGAAACATCTGGTGAAGATGAATTGAGCCTAATTTTGTACAATTTATGTTTTCATGTTTCTTTTAAAGCATGTCAATAATGAAAAAGAGAAATACAGCTCCTTTTCAGCAGTGCCTAAATATAAATGTCTATTTAAATGTGTGTTGGTAGTTTGGGCAGTAAATAGGCTTGGTTTTCCTTGACATCGTAGAGTATTAAGGAGAGAAACGCTGAATGTCATTTCAAGCACTCTCTTTTCTGTACTCTTAAAAAAAATTAATTCAATGGCTGTGATCCAATTATGGTAGACTTTTAAGTCTGTCAGCAAACCTGAAATGACTCCAGATGAAAAATTTGGACTGCATACAGATCTTTATTTTCGAGCTGAAGAGATGAAAACGTTCTCCCTGTTTGGTCTTCTGTATTTTTTTCAGTTCTAGGGGCCATACGCAAAATAATCTACTGGGTTTTTTCCCCCTGCAAATTGCATTACTCTTTTATTTTACTAGTAATGGCCATTTAAAAAAAAAAACAATGTTAGAAAAAGATGTTGGGAGAATGCTGATGAAATAGTGTATATGGATTTCAGTAAGACTTTTGACAAAGTCTCTCATGAATTCTTTAAGAGTCATATAGAGAAAAGTTAGTTAGATGCTGTTTACTAGATGGGTTTTAGGTGCTTAGGAAAACCTAGCCCGAAGTGGTTGTCAATAATTTACTGTTAGCTGCGGGGAGCTTTCACGTGCCGTGAGGCAGGACCTGCCCTTGGACTGTTCCCTTTTTTGTATCAGTGATGAAGTAGAAATTACGTGGATGTGAATGCTTGTCCAGTAGAAGGTTACTGTTTGATTAATTAGTGCTGTCAAAATGAAACTGTCTGCCTTGCAGAATTGTGTGTGCCCGTAACTGCAGGTGTTTCAGCAGTGCCTTTATGATCATCTGTTGGAGATGCGTTAGAGGGAACTCCTGCTTGGGACGGAGGTTGAACTAAATTATGTTTAAATTTCTTTCTAACCCTAAGACCCTATTCATGTACTATACTTTGGCTCTAAGATGATTAGTAAAATTCCTTTCTTGAAATCTGTTACAAATCTCTGATTTACACAGTTGGAAGTCTACAGTTTCTCAGGTATCCTGAGGACTGTGGTGGTGTGTGTGGTGTACCTTCATGGGATAAACATGCCTGCCGACATGTGAGACCTTTAAGTGAGTGAGTATATGCAAAGTACTCTTAGCACATTTGTTTCAGGAACACCGATGTATGCTTTGAAGGGCTGACTAAAAGTAAATTATAGAGAAAGGAAGACCAGGAATAGAGAATGCAGCTCAATGGAGCCAGTGTTCCTTTTGGTCCAGTGTCTTTAGCTGAGTCGCCCTTGAAGGAAGCTTGGTAAGACCCCAGACTGTTTACCCTGGAGCAGGATGGGACAGAGTAGGGGCAAGATGTACTTCCCTTTCTTTCTTTTTTTTCTTTTAATATTTATTGGAGTATAGTTTATTTACAATGTTGTGTTAGTTTCAGGTGTACAGCAAAGTGAATCTGTTATACATATACATATATCCACTCTTTTTTAGATTCTTTTCCCATATAGGCCATTACAGAGTATTGAGTAGAGTTTCCCATGCTATACAGTAGGTCCTTATTAGCACTTTCTTTTCTTACACACTTCCTTCATGAGGCTGGACAAAGGAGTTTTCTGATAACTTTTAATAAAACTGGCAAAAATAAAACAAGTGAATCTTCAGCTAGACATCCCACTAATTGTCTCCAATGAGGCATCTTACTTTGTAGAGAATTTTGAAATTCCTAGCATTAATAATTTCATCTTTTAAACTTGAATCCAGATGGTGTGGGTTTCTCTTTTATTGAGATATGATTGGCATATAACATTACATTAGTTTCAGATATACAACATAATGATTCGATATTTGTATATATTGTGAAATGATCACAGTAAGTCCCGTCAACACCGATTACCACACACAGTTACAAATTTTTTTTTCTTGTGATGAGAACTTTTAAGATCTACTCTCTTAGCAACTTTCAAATACGCAATATAGTATCGTTAACTATAGTCACCGTGCTATTCATTGCATGGTATGTGTTTCTTGAAATCTGAACCAGGTTTCTAAATTGTTAAGGAAGAAAAGTCTCATGAGTGAGGGACAGGCTGACTCTTGGCCCAGCAGTGGGACCAACGTTTGATGTGTCAGAGACTGATGCTGCTGTACTGAGGCCCAAGCAGAGGTGCCGTGCTCTGCACTTAAAGTTGGGGTGCTGAGGTTTTCACATCTCTCCTTTCCCCTCAAAAGGGTATGTGGAGTTAAGACAGGTCACAGGATCAGGGAGGGAAGAATTCCATACTGGCAGTAAAGCAGGTTCTCGGGCGATGAGCTGCTGGTACACTTTGTGGGATCAAAAAATGTGAGAGTGTCCTCTGACCATGTTATTAATGAAATTATATGAAGTATTTCAGGCATACAGAATGCATTAAAATAATAAAACTTACAGACCTACGACCCAACTTAAATAAAACATTAACAGCACAGGTGAACTCCGTCATACCCTTCTCTCTGATCCCGCCACCCCCTCTCCTCTCAGAGGTAACCAGCATCCTGAGTTTCATGCCTTCATTTTTTCAGATGAGAGAAAGGAGGCCTAGAGAGGTTGGGAACCAGCTTAGTCTCACACTCCAGACTAGTGGGAACCACTGGGCGCCTTCTGCTTCTTCCCAGTGGGGAACAGTTCACTGTTAGTAAATTTGTGCTGCTTCTCAGCCTTTTGGGTACACAGATCTTCCTGGACTTCTGATGGGGTTACATCCAGATAAGCCCTTCATACATTGAAAATGCATTTAATACACCTAACCTACCAAACATCACAGCTCAGCCTGGGCCTTAAACATGCCCAGAACACTTACATTAGCCTAGAGTTGGGCAGGATCATCTGACACGAAGCCTATTTTATGATGAAGAGTGAATAACTCATGTAATTTATTGCATACTGAACTGCAAGTGAAAAACAGAACGGTTGTCTGGGTCCAGAATGGTTGTAAATGTATTGGTTGTTTCCCCTTGTGATCACGTGGCTGATGGGGAGCTGCCTTGCCCAGCATCACGGGAGAGGACCTATGGCGTATCGTAAACCCAGGAAAAGTTCCAAATTCTAAATTCAAAGAAGGGTTTCTACTGAATGTGTATCACTTTTGCACCTTCGTAAACTGGAAAAATCATTTAAGTTGAACCATTGTAAGTCAGGGACTGTCTGTAATCAAGTATGTGTGAGATAATACGACTTGGAGATGACTTTTGTGGTCCCAATAAACTGTGTAACTTTGCCTAATAAGCAATGGAGAATCAAAGGGAAGGAATTTTAGTCAACACTTCCTTGTTTGGAATCTTGGGATGTTACACTAAGGTATAAGCGGATACCACAGAAGTTTGGGGACAGTCAGATGTGCAGACTGTTTAGAATCGAAATTATGGTGGACTGTCCCGGTGGTGGCTCTGAGCTGTGGGGTGAGGCTGCAGTGCTAGGAAGCGCCTTTCAGAGCCCTCCTTTTCCTACCTGTGCAGATATTAGACATCTCCTAAGCCTTCAGGAAAACAGTACTGTTGAAATGAAAAATACCACTTCAAAATATTGTCCTAGAAAAGTGTTATCAGGACATTTGAATGGCTTCCTGGAAGAAATGAAAGTTAATGTGATTAATATACATTTTCTGGTGAATAAGAACCTGAAAGATTGAAGAAATATGTTTGGAGCAGTTAAATTTTCATAAAATTAAGAGAACAAACAAGGTGATTTTCCTCCTGCTGGTAGAACGATACATAATCTTAAAATCCTGGAGGAAGCACAGGTGCTTTTCCCAATTTTATTTATAGATTTTTAACAGCCTGTGCTTTACACCCTGTCACTTTCTTTCTTTTTTTCTTTAAAAATAACAGTTAACAATTTTCACCTAGAACTGACTCACAGACATTTGAAAAGGTGGTATCTTTGGAGAAAGCTTGCAGGTGATCACAAGATTGTCCCCTGGACATAACTGTATCTGGAAGGCTGACATTTAATGCCTATAACAATCATCAAGCGAAGCTTTGAAAAACGAGTGGTACAGATGAAGAAGATTGATGGGTTCGCTGTGAAAGAAGTAATAGGGAGCTGTGAATTTCTGAATTAGCCCATCTATCAAATGAGCAAGAGAACGTCAGACTGTCCCCATTTGCCCACCCATGTTCACCAGTTGGCGTGCCCAGTCCCAGCTGGGTTGATTTGGGGACTAACTGTTGTTTTATCAGTATTCTTTTGTCTTTCTCTAAAACGATACTGAAGTATATTCTCTCCACCTGCTGTGTAAGGAGCAGTATCTACCTCTTCACACCCAAATCATAGAACTTTAATGTCTTTGCAGGATTGATAAGAGCTGTTTAAGGCCACCATTTCAGACTTGGCATTTTTGTTCTTGTTTTCCAGACTGTATATTCTATGGCTCCATTCCCTTTTCCACAGTTGGCAGAGCTGAGGGAAAAATACACCTACAACATTACACCATTCCCAGCCACAATTAAGCCCACCTCAGTTTCTGGGTAAGGTCCTTTTTTTTTTTCCTTCTTGTTTTCATGATGGAAGACTTAATACCTTAATTTGTTATTAATATTTGTTAAACCCCAGAAATACATTTGAAGTAGTTTGGTGCTTAAAATCTGAATATCTCTTTCCCAAAGGTTTTGATTTAAATTCTAGAGGGAGATTTTTGAAAGTGTACTTTCCAAAGAAGGTTGGAACATAAACTGAAGGGATATTTAGCAACCCCACAACTTATTTAAAAATATCAAATATTAAAAATCTCAGTAATTAAAAAAGGGTAGAATCAAAAAAGTGTAGACAGATGAGCTAGTTTAAAATACTGTGGAGACCAGAAATTAACAAATATGTACACACATACACACACACACACATACACACACACACACAGGAATTTAATATATGAAAATGTAAATCAACACTGAAAAGATATACTATTTAGTAAATGGTGCTGGGCCAATGAGACTCAGTCTGGAAAGAAATAAAGTTAGAGTCATACTTTACACCATACATCAGGATAAACTCCGTAGAGATGAGACAGTTAAATGGAAAAAACTGAAATAATAAGCAGAAGAAAATGTGGAAGGATGTCTTTAGTTCTTTGGAATTGGGAAGGCCTTAATAACTCACTCAAAAAAAACAATAAGGGATAAAAAATTAAGTACTTTAAAAATAATTTTCTGCATGACTAAAACCAAAACAGAGCAAAAGAAAACCTCCATAAGCAGACACAAAAATATTTGTGAAAAAATATTTGTAACTGATTCCTCTCATATATAAAGTTCTTAGAAGTCAATAAGAAAATGACCACCATCTGAAAAATGATGAAAGTATGGGAATAGGCAGTTTACATAAAAGGCAGCTTCACTTGGACTAAGAGAAATGCAGCTTAAAGCAAGATTGAGATTCTGTTTTTTTCACCTATCAGGTTGACAAAAATTCAAAAGGTTGATGTGCTGTCTGTTGATAAGGCTATAGGGAAACGGGCACTCTTACACTTTGCTCACGAGAGGTTAATTACCATGGGATTTGGGGCAGGCAATTTGACCGTATTTTCCCAAATTACTATTGCATATATCCTTTGACCCAGCAATTCTACCTTTCTGAATTATCCAACAAATACAAATGTACACAGGCAAAACACAGTAGGTATAAGGTTATTTATTGCAGTGTTGTTTATAGTAGTTTAATATTGGAAACCACTTGAGTGTGCATCATTTAGCAGCCTGGTTCCATAACATGGGCTACATACATGCAATACAGTGCATACATACGAACAATAATGTATACATACAGTACAGTGCAGACATACGAACAATAATGTATACATACAGTACAGTGCAGACATACGAACAATAATGTGTACATACAGTACAGTGCAGACATTAAGGAAAGGATGAGGAGGAAGCTCTGTGTGAATATGGAGAGATTTTTTTTTTTAGGTGAATAAAAGCAAGGTGCAGAAGAGTGTACTTATATATAGCATGCTAATACTTATGAAAAAGAGGTGAAAAATGAGACTGTATGGTCATATTTGCTTATTTAACTGATAAGGAAGCTGAAGAACACATCAGAAACTAGTAACAGTGGTCACCTGTGGGGATTAAGTGGGGCAAGAACAGGGTAGAAGTTGGACAGGGATGGGAGATGGACTTTATATATATGTATAAATTATAAAAATATAATATATAATTATATAAATATATAAATATGTTATAGAAATTATAATCATGTATATACCTTATATATATGTCATTTAAGTCATGTGGCTATATTACTTATTTAAAAGTAATACCACTTTTTGGAAAAATATTCCTTTTTCTTTTATGTTTTCCAAGACGACGTGGTAAGGTCAGAGACAGCGATGAAGAGAATGACCCAGATGATGAAGATGCTATTGCTAATGCAGTGGGGTGTCTCGGACCTTTTAGTGGGCTCCTGGCACCTGAACTGCAGAAGTACCAAAAGCAAGTTAAAGGTAAAGAGGTGGCAGCTATTAGATACTCACAATGTGTTGGTTCACTATAGCAAGGGTAGTATTATTGTGTCCTATAAATGCCTGTTGTTTCCCGAACTGATTACCACTATTAAAGGTCTTTATTAAAAGTAACTTCTCTGTTACTTTATCATTTAGGAGGATCTCTCTGTTATGTGTTACATGCATAATACATATTTCTTTTTCCTTATGATTCGTTTTGCCTCCCACTCGTCTGATTTAAGTTTGTGTGCTCAGTTCCTTAGCACCGAGCCTGGCATATAATAGATGCTTACTACATTCTGTTTGAGTTAAATTGAATTCATTATAGACTGCCTTCTTTTCCACTATAGAAGTACTCCCTAAAGCCAAAATATTGTGGTACCTCTACTTGAATTTCAGTGACCAGAAACTCATTATCTCATAAGACATTCTGCTGATTCCTCTGCTTAGCCCAGCGTTTCTAGTTTTGAAGAGAGAAACTCCACTTACTAGTTCTATTAATAGTTCTTCTCTTCAGAACAAAATAGAACAAGTCTGCTCCCTCTTCTGCTGGATGTCTCCTTTGAATCTTGAGGACAGTCATCACGTCCCCCAAAAGTTTCTTCATGGTCCAAATTCAGAATTTCTCAAAGATATGTCTTCCAGAACTTTTAAAGTTCTATAAATTCACCTCCAAAGGTCCTGCAGTTTGATAGTATCCCCCTTAAAAAGTGGTGCTCTGAATTGAATGTCATGCTATGTTTGTTTTTTTCTTGCAGAAAATAGATTGGACGTTATTCGTGTAATGAACTCCTTTGAAGCAGTTCGCGGTTCCCCCACTGTGATCTTTCCTATCTTTGGTGGCAGCTCTTCCTTTATGACATTTATTCTAGTTTGAAGACCAGTCTCCGTGCTGAAAGAGGACAGAAACAAAAGATGTCAGGCACCTCTGCATTCTCTTTGCCATCTGCTAGCTTTATACTGCCTTCTCAAAGTCATGGGGCTATTTTCTTGTTTTTGTTCCTCTTGCTTAGAAGGCTTCCTTTTTGTTTGTTTGTTTGGTTGTTGTTGTTTTGGTCGTGGTAGTTTTGAGTATGTTCTGCAAGCCTTAGATTGTTTTGAGTTTTAACCTGCTTAATGTTCGGTTCATGTCATTTTGTGTGTGTGTTCCTGGTATGCACTCCCCTGTCATCTTTTTAAATGACTTAAAACAATCTGAACTCAACAAGAGTTCTGTTGGTTTTGTAATGGTTTCTATCTCCTCTTTAGTTGCCTGAATTTTAGCTTTTGGTTTCTAGCTACGGGATCAATTAGTATTTTAACTCTAATGTTTTTGAATCTGCTTTCTGTCATCTGGGTCTACGTTCCATTTTTTCCCCCCTGTTATTCTTTCTGTGCAATTATAGGCTCTGGGATGACATGGTCATTTTCTCCTAAATTTCATCCTTAGTCTTTCTTGTTGGTTTTACTTTAGTTAGATTAGAGGTCCTCTTTTAATTTTCTTCTCCTTAGAGAAGTATTTTCAATAAAAAAGAAAGTTTACCAGATGTTCGGTCTTTATCTGAATAACACTTTGAGCAGATGTTAGGATACTTGAAATCCCCTACTAATCTCTTTTTTTAAGCTTGTCCCCAGGAAAGTTTTACATATCGTGTTAGAAAAGCCTAATTTTATCCCCTGTTTACCTGTGTGGCATGTGAGTGTATTTTCACACAGTACTTATTTCTGTTTCTTGGAGGTAATCTCAAATTTATTTAAGGGATAAATCTATGAGTTGTTGGTGTTAACAGGAGCAGAAACCACGTCAGACATAACACACATAGTAGACAGTCAGGAAGTGCTTGTTAAATGAATAAAAACCTTTCGTTTCTAGTGTTTCTAGTGATACCATGATCTCAAGTCTTGATAATCTTGCTGTTTTTAACTTAAGAAAAACTCACTTTTAATGACTGACTAAACCCTACAGTGTAAAATGTACAAATTTATAGTTGTGAGTCCTCGTGCAGTTAGTTATGTGGAACCTTGTAAATCCTCATGTGGTTATATGGAAATCTGTACCCTGACTTTGGACAGCTAGAGTGATATTTTTCTAAGGGAATTTTAGAAAATGACAGTGATTTTTTATCTGGAAACAGCGGATCTTATGTCCATATAATGAACAAAGGGGTCATAAAATCAAACAATGAACCCACACAGCTCGTTTCAGACTCACAGTTAGCCTAATAAGAAAATGCAGAAATATTTTCAGGACCAAATAAAAACAAGTACTGGACAAATTCTAGTGTACATGTTTTTTATGGTTCAGAATTTCCTGGAGGTTAAGATGCTACCCCAGGTTATATAGTGTAAGCAATTCCCAGTTAGTCCTGTTCTCCTCCTGTGATAGTGTCTCCTTGTCTCTATTCCTTGGAATATAGAACCAAATGGGGACCAGAATCTCAGATCCAATAACATTGCGGAGCTGAGTCCAGGAGCGATCAATTCCTGCCGAAGTGAATACCATGCAGCTTTTAACAGTATGATGATGGAACGCATGACCACAGATATCAACGCGCTGAAGCAGCAATATTCTCGGATTAAAAAGAAGCAGCAGCAGCAGGTTCATCAGGTGTATATCAGGGCAGGTAATGTACTTCTTTGTCTGAGTCAATTTCAGCTCCGTGTCAACTTGTGAAAGGAAGACAGAGCATTCCCAGGATGTCCTGGGAATTACTGCTCACTCTGGCTCGGCATCCACCAACACAGCTGGCAGGAGACAATAACATCTTTATCTTCTCACTTTTTATTTTATCTTATCAGGCTCTAAATAAGAGAAAGGTCCCAAGGACCAGGCAATTGATGGTATTCAATACTTCTTTACTCTGTATGCTTGTGGAGAAGGCTTTACAAATGATTAGAATGTTGCAAAGCCATGCAGTCCTTGGATTTGAGACATTTGGGAGCTATTGCCTCTTAAATTTCAGGCATTTAGAAGTAGAATTTAGTCATCTGTATACTGGTAAATAATATTGCTACCAGTCATTTAGGTAGTAATACAACAGATGTTGTGATCAGAGGAAAAGGAAAAAGCCATTACTGTGCCTGCTAACTGTGGGTTAGCGGTGTCTTGGGAGTCTGCTGAGAAGAACACAATTGTACTGCAGTTGGAAATGCTCTTTTCCAAGGATTGTCAAGCTTCTTTTTTCCTTTAAATTCCCCAAATCCCAATGAACAGTCTGATTTATTGTTTAATATATGCTGATTTGGGAATTGGTTTGTCTTCTGTTAAGCGAAATCCTAATGAAAATGATGCCGATCCAGGATTAACCAAGATGTAAATTTGACATGTTTTTAAGAGGCTTGTGAGCATGTGACTGATCTTGCAAAAAAACTGAATTTACCTTTCCCTTGTTGGGGAGGAGTAGGCAACTTCTTAAAGATGCTTACTTTATCCTGAATCATTAAAAAAGCAATCACAAAAGGAACTAACAACTCTAACACTTTAATTTTCAAAACATTGGCACATTCATATCCTCATTTGTCCTTAAATCTATGAGAAAGGCAAGGACAGATATTCTTCTATCCTTTTAAAAAATGAGGAAATGGTAATTCAGGAAGGCTGAGCAACTGTCTAGGATTATATAACTATAGTGAGTGGTCAGGCCAGGGCTAGAACCCCCATGTTCTGATTCTTTATGTAGTTCTTTTCCAACCACTTTCAGAAGCTTTAGGTGGAATGGTGAACAATTGCCATTGGGTACTAAATCAGCCCAGTGTCTGTACTCTAGTCAGGGGTCAGCAAACTATGGTCTGTAGGTCAAATTCTGCGCACTGCCTGTTTTTATAAATAAAGTTTTGTTGAAACACAGCCATGCCCATTTGTCTACATATTGTCTATTGGCTGCTTTTGCACTACAGTGGCTAAAATATTTATAGTCTGGTCCTTTACAGGAAAAGTTCGCTGACCCCTACTCTAGATCAGGGTTTATGTGGTTATTTTTAGGGAGAGATTGCTGCTCAAGGGCAAAGTTTGAGAGCATTGTTTCTCAAACTTTAGTGTGAATACGCATCACTTGGGGATGTGTCAAGATGAGGAATCTGCTTCAGTAGCTGTGGGTGGGACTGAGATGATGCATTTCCAATAAGCCTCCAGGCGATGCCACTGCTGCTGGGTGGGGATTGCACTTTGAGTAGCGGGGGTTTTAGAGGAGATGGTGTAGGATAGGATCAGCAGCACAGGCGGAGAGATTGAACTTGTGCTAGAGGCAAAAGTCCTCAGCTTCTGAGATTTAAAGGAAGGTGGTAAGGATGGTGGTTGAGGTACCAGCTTCCTAGGTTAGGGAGGACAGGAAGTTAAGGCTTTTCAGTCCTGATAGCTTCTGTTTGTATGAAGAAATTGGAGGAAAAGTTGTTTGCTTGGGAGTAAGTTGAAGGTTGGGTGGGAGCTTAAAGAAAGTAATGAAGATTTGGATCGGCCATCGGAAGCAATGGGAGAGGGAAAGAAAGTTTGTTCAGCGGCATTGCGGACCTAACAAAAATAGGAAGTTATGAATTTAAGGGAAATCAATCCACATGGCTGTGTGATTTCCCCCCACCCGCATCCCCACCCCCAGCAGCTATTAGCAGCTCCCGTTTTGGAAAGGAGAATGTGAATTGTGGATCTAGAGTGGAGTTTTGCCAGGCCTGTGTGATAAAGCCATAGGGATGCCTGGATGTGTGGTTATTGGTGAGGTGTGGTCCAAGGGATCCACCGTGCATCTAGCAGGGTAGGGGTGTAATTGAGCTGAGGAGACGGTGAGAGGTTATGAGAAGATTGAGGGATCAAGGAACGGAAATCTTTATGGTTTAGTACCAAGTATAGTTACATCGAGAGTCTGAGAGCTGGAAGAGTCAAAGAGAGGAATATGAGAGTTAAATATTTTTCACATGAGGCAGAGCCGAGTGATGAGGTTTAGGATGGAACTGGGCAGGTGGAGGATGGGTCAGTCCCCGAGGCAGTAAAGTAACCGAGGGAGGTAAGAGGACATAGAGTGAAGAGGAAACAGGTGTCAAAATTTCAGTGAAGATTGGACTGTGACCAGAGGTAGGTAGATAGGAGCAGTCGAGAAGCACAGACGGGAGTTCAGCCACGTGACCTAGATATCAGGAGGAAGGCTGTTCACACAAAGGCGGCGAGGTCTGCTCTTGATACTTCTGCCTGCAGCTGTCGTCCCTGGAGCCATGAATGTTGAAGCTTCATTGGAAATAGGGGCTCGGTCAGCCGCAGGATGAGGACGTTAATACTGTTAACAGTGCCTTGCAGGAGAACACAGCTTTTGGTGCTTTCCTGTTTTCAATTTGCTTTCAAAGTCAATTGAGGACACAGGAGTGGAAGTAGAGCCAGGCACTGGATAGCTGTGATGTCACTGCATTTTTACCACCTTCTTATCACTTCTCTCATTCTGCTGTCTCTCAATAATATGCAGTGTGTTGTTTTTCTACCTCTCAGAAGCTGACAGCTGGTAATCTATATGGTCATAGTGTTTGACCTATTATTTAAAAAAAAAATCCTCAAAGATTTCCTAGATACAAGACCTCCGAGGTTGCTTCTCAGACACAAGGCTCTCTGTAAAAAACATTAGGGAGGCTGGGCTCTAATTAGTAACAACGGGTCAGAGTCTGTTCCTTTTTGTATCCTCAGCCGCTTGTCTCCTCCTCTTTGAAGAGGAGGGAATCTGTACCCCAGGCTCTAGGATCGAATTCAGTTTCTGCTGCCTTCAGTTACATGACTCTGCCGAGACCTGGGAAATATGTGGGCAGGGTCCGGGCACAACCTGTGTGTGACTCCTGTTCTGTGCTGGATGTCTTTCTCTGTGGTACCTTTCACACGACCTTTCAACATTTCTTTCAGACAAAGGGCCAGTGACCAGCATTCTCCCATCTCAGGTAAACAACTCTCCAGTTATAAACCACCTTCTTTTAGGAAAGAAGATGAAAATGTCAAACAGAGCTGCCAAGAATGCCGTCATCCACATCCCTGGTCACACAGGAGGCAAAGTATCTCCCGTCCCCTATGAAGACCTCAGGACCAAGCTCAATTCTCCATGGCGAACTCACATCCGGGTCCACAAAAAGAACACGGCGAGGACCAAGAGTCAGCTGGGCTGTGGGGACACCGTCGGGCTGATAGACGAGCAGAACGAGGGCTGCAAGACTCACAGTCTGGGGGCAGTGCAGGCATTTTCCTCCGATTGTGCGGGGGCAGCTCAAAGGGAAGGTGGCAGCTCTGACGGCGGCACTGGGAGGACCATCGAAGGGCAGTCTCCAGAGCCACTGTTTGGGGATGCTGATGCCGACGTGTCTGTGGTCCAGGTGAAGTTAGAAGCCTTGGAACTGAACGCAAGGGATGCTGCTGCTGAAACTGATCCCAAGGTGCACCTGCCCTGCCAGCAGCACCTCCCGGAGCCGCCAGACACACCTGGAGGAAACAAGGCCCCTGGCAAGTCTCCCCAAGGCAGCCACCCGAAAACTCCCATCTTTAGCCCCTTTCCCAGCGTCAAGCCACTGCGGAAGTCAGCCACTGCCAGGAATTTGGGATTATATGGTCCTACAGAAAGAACCCCAACCGTGCACTTTCCTTACATGAGCAGGAGCTTCAGCAAGTCCAGCGGTGGAAACAGTAGCACTAAGAAACGGTGACATCTTTCAGCAGCTGTGTATCCACATTCACCTCTTCACGGTGGCAGAAGGGTTCCAGCTGGATGGCTCCAAGAGAGCTTCAGTTGTCCATTGAAAACGAAGAGATAGGTTCAGAGATGAGCAACGGTTCATAAAAATGGGAACTGGAAATTTTATAATGGGTGCTAGAATAGGGATGTCTTCCGATCATCGATACAGTGGGTTCTTGTGGCAAAATAAATATTGTGGTTTTAAAGTGTGAAGTTTTCCCAACTTTTCATTGTGAGCTGTTTAGAAAAGACTTTGTATCTAGGCTGTTAACCCCTCTTCCTTCCTCCTGTTCTGAGGGCCTTCAGGGTGCCTGTGACACTCCCCCCCCCACCCAACCTTCCAGTTCTCTGGGTGTTGTTAATACTCAAGCATGCACACACTAGCTTGCTAGAACAGAAACTGTAAAAAGAAAGTAAGTTCCTTAGTTGCAAAGAACTTCCCAATTTCCCTCTTCGTGCCCCCCTGGGGAGAATGTTTGTACGTGTGAGTTTTCCTTCAGTAGTTTCTTTCAGCCGGTCTCAAAACTGGGTTTTATTCTTGTGCTGAAATGCAGGAGAAAAATCTAGATAGCCTTTCTTTCACTTTCTATTTCTACCCGCAAAAGGAAGAAAACCTTTATCTGTTGAAATGTAGCTTGATCATCAGCTGGAAGATCTTATGAAGAGGACACAAATGGGTTATGCCTTAAGCAATTGCTCTCAACAGCTTGCTGACTCCACTGAGCTTTCCTCGAGCTTCGTGTTCGCTTCTTAAGCAGAGTTTTGGTCCTCGTTGGTGGGATGATCCATGGGCTCTATACAGAGCTTGTCTGGCCTCCACCATGCAGCTCATTTACCTATCAGTTCTCCACTGCAGATGCGAGGAGCCTCTGCTCAAAAGCCGGAACATGGCACCTGCAACTCTGTTACTTGAATTTTGTGCTTTTTTATGGGCGGGAGTACTTTGTTGAGTACTTTCTTACTTGAACACTGCCTTTCCCTGGAGAAGGCCCCAGTGCTTTCTAGCTCTGTCTCGCCCATTCCTCCCCAGAGACAGCACCTGTTATCTCCACCATGCAGATGGGAACTCTGAGCCACACAGAGGTGAAGTAGTACTTCAGATACTCAAGGTAAATACTCCCGATACTCAGTGTGACTCAGCCACATTGCCTCCAGTGCAGTAGGTGGGTTTTATGCTCCGTGTACCCAGGTGCATTGGCTACATAGGTTCTAGAAACCAAGACTGGGAAGCTATTCACTGCACTCCCTCCTGACTCAAAGGACCTTTCTCCAGATGGTACAGAGTCCTGAGATGGCATTTCATAAAACCAGCTTTGACCTTCTTATCCGAAAACGTAGTTCATTTAAAAAATGCTTCATGCAGCTGTCATTTTGGCTGGACAAAAGGCTCACTCCTCAATCCCCTTCTCCCACCAACGTTAGAAGATAGACTTGGCATTTTTATCCTCGTTCCCTGGAAGACCTCGGCTAGGCTTGCCGGCATTTTGATGAGGCAGTCAGTATTCATTTGAGCTAATTGGATTGTTAATTCTGAAACCAAAGCTATAGTTTTAGAAAGAGTTTTTACTATGAGAGGCACTAATTTTTATAATAAAACAGAGAATGTGGTTGTGTGGGCTTTTTTGCACAGAAAACACAAGAATGATATATACAATGAGAAAAGTTATCCCTTTTGTGGTATTTTTACCCTCCAAAGAACTGAAGATGGAGAATATGACTGATAAGTTATTGCAGTTTTGGTCTTGCAGGAGAATTCTGTGCCATCTGAAGTTAGCATGCAGCTTCTTAAAAAGCAGCCGCTCCCACAGCCTGTGTCTTGGGAAGGGTGTAGGTGGAGAGTCGGGATTACTTCGCATACCACCCCCAGGACGAGACCCACTGCATTTTCCAAAGTTAGGGCAGTAATACGATTTTCTTCCATCTGCTGAACTTTACATTCCACCTTGTATTCTTTCCTCCTCCCCCTTCCCAAGTGAGTCAGAATAGTCATTTCCCCTTGAGGGATGTCTGACTTGAATAGAGAATTTTTCTTTTCTCTCTTGAGTCAGCTCCCAGCTCCCGGAGGGTCTGGGTCTGGGGAGGTGGGTGAGGCGGTGGAGGGCACTTACTGCAGTTCTTAGGCGTGTACCATCGCTGTCTGCCACCTGTCTTAGGGTTAGCAGCACATGCTGTATCTGTTTCCTGGGGTTGGTCTTCCTGAGAAAAGAATGGATGTGACGGCACACGGCTTGGGATAAGTATTTGTTGAATGAATGAATAAACTACTGAAAGGAAAATAGTCCTTTGAGGTAAAAATGACCTCATCAGGATTTCCAAACCTGACAGATTCCTGTGAAAGCACTCTGTCCTGTTAAAGTGCATGCGTTGTACCATGTAATCACCATGTGTATCGGTCAACTTGTGAGCTTTGCCTACTTTAGAAAATAAAGGATCTGCAGTAGCCTGTAGCACACAGCATGTACGAAGAGACCAGTATGGACTTTTATCTTCTTTGTATTGGACACTGTATGCCAGCACCAGTACTTACCAAGTAGCGGTTTCTTCATTTTTAGATATGTCTGTACCCCGTCAGCACTTAGGCCGGAGCCGACTCCTCATGTCTCTGCACCTCGGTTCTCTTACAAAAGCCTCCAGATACTTTAAACCTAGTTTGTAATGTCAACCTATGGGGCTGTAACTGTTTGGAATATTGTATTCCCTTTTTCAGTCTCTCTTGTTCTGAAGAACTGTACTGATTACAAAGATATATGCATAAAGATTCTCATTATTGTAGCTATTGTGACGTCGTTTATCTGAACGCCTGCATAGAACGCTGTTGTGACTTTACCCACCCCCTTCTCTTACCCTGTCAACTTTACCCCACCTTGGTCACGTGAACCAAGAGAACAGCCCAATAAACTCCATCTCCGGCAGTCTAATCACTGGGTTGCTGGGTGGCCTATGACCTGCCAAGAACTTGGCAAAATGGCGAGTTCCCGAATATGAGTAAAAGAGTTTATTCAGGAATGTGTGTGTGTGTGTGTGGAAGTATGTGTGTGTATAAAAATAACCTGTGGATCTGTCATTTTTCTTTGTTTTAATAGGACAATAAGAATGCCATTTAGCTTCCTGGTCTTATGGATTCTAGATAACGGAGAGCCGTGGTCAAGTGTACAGCCTGCCATCTCCCCTCATAAAATCTCCCTTTACTCTTTCTGAGCCACTTTTTTTTTTTTTTAACATCTTTATTGGAGTATAATTGCTTTACAATGGTGTGTTAGTTTCTGCCGTATAACAAAGTGAATCAGCTATACATATACATATATCCCCATATCTCTTCCCTCTTGCGTCTCCCTGCCTCCCACCCTCCCTATCCCACCCCTCTAGGTGGTCACAGAGCACCGAGCTGATCTCCCTGTGCTATGCGGCTGCTTCCCACTAGCTATCTATTTTACATTTGGTAGTGTATATATGTTCATGACACTCTCTCACTTCGTCCCAGCATACCCTTCCCCCTCCCCGTGTCCTCAGGTCCATTCTCTACGTCTGCGTCTTTATTCCTGTCCTGCCCCTAGGTTCTTCAGACCTTTTTTTTTTTTTTTTAGATTCCATATATATGTGTCAGCATACGGTATTTGTTTTTCTCTTTCTGACTTGCTTCTCTCTGTATGACAGTCTCTAGGTCCATCCACCTCACTACAAATAGCTCAATTTCGTTTCTTTTTATGGCCGAGTAATATTCCACTGTATATATGTGCCACATCTTCTTTATCCATTCATCTGTCGATGGACACTTAGGTTGCTTCCATGTCCTGGCTATTGTAAATAGAGCTGCTGAGCCACTTCTTTTTGCTACCTACAGCTGTCACTTGAGGCAGCATTTTAAATATATTAGTTTCCTAATTAGAAAAATGACATGTGTTAAGAAAATCTGGAAAACAGAAAGAGCACGAGGAATCATTGGTATTCTGGTATGGGTCTCTCCACTATGTTTTTTTAATGTGTGTTCGTGTATATACACAGCACTATCTACAAAAAGATATACTGAGAAAACTAAGCTTTCTTTCCATTAAATGCTCTTTTACAGTATCATTTTCAGTAACTGTTATTTCATCATGTGTTTATGCCAGAATTCACATAACCAGTGTCTCGTCCACGAGGTGTTTTTTTTTTTTTTAAATTGAAGTGTAGTTGATTTTCAATATTGTGTTAGTTTCAGGTATATAGTAAAGTAATTTGGTTATACATATATGTATGTATAATTTTTTGGCTTCTTTTCCATTATAGATTATTAAGAGATACTGACTATAGTTCCCTGTGTTGTACAGTAAATCCTTGTTGTTTATCTGTTTTATATATGGTAGTGTGTATCTCAAACAGGTATTTTTTTTTTTTTCAAACAGGTATTTTTTGATTGTAGATAGTACTGGAGAGAACATCCTAATACTTATAACTTTGTACACAACCCTAAGAATTTTCTTAGGGTATGTTCATCCAGGTGGAGTTGCAGGGTCAGAAAGTATGTGCATTTTTAAAACTTACATATATGTATTGCCAAGTTGCCATCCTTGAAGGTTGAACTTACTATATATACAAGCAGAATGCCTGTTTCTCTACACCTCCGGATGAGGCAGTAGTTTCTTTCTTTTTTTTCCCTAGGACCTCCATCATTGATAGAAGCAGTGATAATGGGCATTCATATCTCATTCCTGACTTTTAAGAAAACAATTAAGTCAGATGTTTCCTGAGATTCCTGGTAGGTATCTTTTATCAGGTTAAGGAAAGTACCTTTTATTCTTTGCTCACTAAGAGATTTTTTAAAAATCAACAAATATTTAACTTTATCAGATGATCCCTAATTGCATCCTTTGAGAGGGAAGTGGTGCTTGAGATTTGGTATCTTTGAACTTGAGAAAATAGCCATTACCGGGTTTCATCGAAGCATATTAAGATATTTTAGAGTTGCAAGTGATAGCAGTGAAAGTTTTATATGCAAATTTTCATTGCACTGTTAAATTTACTAGAGGAAATTTGGAAACAGTAGAAACAATGTAAACATCTGAGAATGGGGTAATGGTTACATTAATTATGAAAGTGCAATGGCCCATGAGTGCTGGGGCCATTGAAATGGCAGTTATCTCTTATCCACATGAGGCAGTTCAGATGAAAGTTTCAGTGAAGTCTGGAGTCATAGAATCACTAGGATACAGCTACGGATGGGAAGCCCTTACTGGATGATGGCTAAAGCAGAACTGTGCAGTGTAGCTCTTCCACAGAGGCAGCCTGGGCTCAATTAAATAGGGACCAAATGGGGACCCATAGACTCTGGGGGTTGGATCAGCTCCCATGAATTTCCTTGCTGCCTATGTCCTGAATCTGAGTCTACTTCTTTCCTGGTGCTCAGCTCTGATCAAACCCACTGACCTTTTTCAAAGTCACTCTCTATCCCATTCTCTTCATTCCTTCCAGCACAGGCAAGCCTTATCTGACTGCTATACCCTGCATCCCAGGGGCCTCGAGAGTCTTCTGTTTAAGGTTAAAAAACCAGAAAGTTGACTGTTTCTTAATATTTGCATTCCTTCTATATATTCCTGTAGCACTTCTAGTTTTTCTTTAGGTGATGTTGATCCTTGGGGAGGAGGTAGATCAAGTTCCCTAAGGGGCCAACAGCTTTCTGGGTGGGACTTAGCTGATATTTCAACCCAGGTGTCTCCCAACCCCTGGAGAGTTTAGAAATCTGTATTAAAACAAAATAAAGCAACAACAAAACAAAAAAACTTCCCCTAGAAATTTTGATACTGAACTAGATTTGACAACCACTGGTCAACCTATTTTAAATGTCCTTCAACTAGTCTCTCCCATCCTACCCCACCTCTCTCTGTTGCCGTGGCTACACATTGCTGCCAGAGTGATTCTTCTAAAATGAAAAACTGATCAGACCATTCCTCTGGACAAAATCCTTCAATCGGTTCCCATCTTCTGGAATATAAAGGCTAAAACTCTTGTCTTAGTTTGATCTGGCCTGTAGTTTGATCTTTCATCATCAGCAGAATAACATCAAGCATTTGTTGAGATCCTATCTGCTAGGCACTATGCTAGCTCCTTTATATATGTTATCTTGCTGGCATATTCCTCCCAAGAACCCCACAAAGCATATTCCTGTATTAGAGATGATAAAAGTGGGGTGACTTGTTATGTCCTTGACCACGTTTACCTCATGGCAAATAGCAGGGTCCTTATCCCTCTGACACGAGAGCTTAAGCTCTTTGCCCTGCACTGTCTGCACTGTGAGAACTTTGCATACAGCAACCTGAAATTCCCTGAAAGCTCCTTGCTCTCCCAACACCCTCGTAACTGTGTATTCATTAACCTCTGCCTAGAACACCCTCCTTGCTCCAGTCTGCCTGGGAAACACCCACCCATCCTTTTAGTCATATCACACACATCAATGGGGTCAGATCCAATCCCTGCCACTTTCCAATAGTATGATGTGTAAGTTTCTTAACATCTGGGACCTTCTATCTCCACATCTGTACAAGGAGGATAATAATTTCAACCTCTTAAGGTTTGTTGTGGGCTTCTGCTATTTTTGCTGCCTAGAATTAACTACCTTCCTTGGGCAACAGTGCCCTGGAGAGCTTTGTTCTCTAACTCTCTCCATGTAGTCTGGTGAAGTTGATGCCCCAGGAGCACAGGGACCAAGCCATTCAGCACTCTCCCTCTTCCCTGCTATGGTGTCTGACTCATGGTCAAGCACATGGGCAAAGAAACTCAATTCCTGGGCTCTTGTTTTGAACTCTTGGGGAAGCTGATTTGCTCGTTTTTTAGTGGATTTGAACCTAAAGGAAAAAGCCCAGGAGTTGCTGCTGGCAGCCATCTTGTAACATCTCCCCATGAGAGGAGAGTTTCTTGGAGAAGTGAGTCAACACTGAACAAGCAGAGCTCAGAAACAGAAACCAGGCCCTTTTCATATCAGATGACCCCTGGATCAGGCCATACCTGAAGTTAAATTAATCTCTCTACACCATTTATTACATCAGCCAACATTCCAGTTTGGGGTTTTACCCTGTTTGGTTGGGTTTTCTATCATTCATATTAAAAACCTGTCAATTGGAACAGGCATTTTATGAAGATTACAGGTTAAAAAGGCAAAATAGTGGTACAGTCAGTAAAAATTAGCTAATATTTTTAGTTTAGTGAGTCAAACCTCTCTTGAGCTCTGTTATTTTTGGGGGGCTCTGTCCTCCCCATCATAATAATAAATAGTGTAAGCTGGTGATAGAGTCAGGGAGAGTGGTTCTTGTTTTATGAAGAGGGTTCTTTCCTCCAGCCTTTGGATCTTCTTTGGCCTTGTATCTCCTTGTGGCAGAAGGACAAGTGATTCTGAGTATGAAACGATTTTCCACCAATCTTACCTATTATTCCAGCCCCATCTGCATTCACAGCTGAGTCCTGTGAAGAGCAGAGAAACTATATGCAAAACATGGAAGGGTTGTTTTAACCGAATTCCATAAAATTTGGGGGTCCAACAGCATATTTGTGGAATTGCTCTCACTGGCTATAATGGAAACTGAGGGCATTTCCCTTCCCTCCCTCAGGTGCTCATGCAGCTCGCTGACAGAGAAGGCTCTGGAGCAGCTCGGGTGGCATCTGATGGGAAGCAGCAGGGCTGGGTTGGGGAGTGGGCCTCTTGGGGAGCTGAGGCGTCCAGCAGAGTTGTAGGAGCACCTGCTGGGGAGCACATCTGTTTGGGGAAACAAGAGAAGCACCTCTTGAGGATTTCAAGAAAACCTTGCCCTGTGTTAAGAGGATAGGAAGACTTTATAGGCTCTACCTCAAAAGATGTATGTGAGAACAGTGGCTTGAGTTGTTGCTGTTACAGGGACCCTACCTGGATGAAAAATTTGCTGAGGTCTGTGAAAAGTCAGGTTACATATAACTGTCACCTGATAAACTCCACATATGTATATGCAACCAAACTAGCAGATGGTGAAAAGCTTAAAGTTTTTTTTTTTTTTTTTTTTGCACTTGGAACTATGGACCAGAGTTTCTAATGCATTTTTTATGTGGGAAACAAATCACAGAATCATAGAATTATTTGACAGAAGTGTTTGTATTGGAATAATGGAATTACTAAATGTCAGATCTAGAGATCATGGAGCTCAGTGGTTTTCAATATCTTTAAGCAACAGGACATTTACAAAATTATTTAAACTTTCACTTTGCACATATTTGCACATGGTGAAAATTCAAAATGTGCAAAAAAGCACATGGTAAAAACTAGGTCTCCCTCCATGCTTTGTCTCTTAGCCAACCAATTTCTCTACCCACTGGAAACCACCGCTACTATTTTCTTGCATACCCTTCCAGGAAGATTTTATGCATGTTCAAGCACTGTCACACGCACATATTTATAAGTAGCAGCATAATAACCTTCTGAACCTTTTTTTAAAAAATAAATTTATTTATTTATGGCTGTGTTGGGTCTTCCTTGCTGTGCGCAGGCTTTCTCTAGTTGCAGTGAGTAGGGGCTACTCTTCCTTGTGGTGCACGTGCTTCTCATTGTGGTGGCTTCTCTTGTTGCGGAGCACCAGCGCTAGGTGCGCGGGCTTCAGTAGTTGTGGCGTGCAGGCTCAGTATTTGTGGCTCGTGGGCTCTAGAGCGCAGGCTTAGTAGTCTTGGTGCATGGGCTTAGTTGCTCCATGGCATGTGGGATCTTCCTGGACCAGGGATCGAACCCATGTCCCCTGCATTGGCAGGTAGGTTCTTAACCACTGTACCACCAGGGAAGTCTTGAACCTTTCTTTTTTTTGTTGTTTTTTTTTTTTTGCGGTACGCGGGCCTCTCACTATGGCGGCCTCTCCCCTTGTGGAGCACAGGCTCCGGACGCGCAGGCTCAGCGGCCATGGCTCGCGGGCCCAGCCGCTCCGCGGCATGTGGGATCTTCCCGGACCGGGGCACGAACCCGTGTCTCCTGCATTGGCAGGCGGACTCTCAAACACAGCGCCACCAGGGAAGCCCTGTTCTTTCTTTCTTTCTTTTTGGTCCTTATTGATACCAGTTCTTTATACACTAAGAAAAATGTCCTCGTCTGTAATGTGAGTTCTGATATTTTTCTCATTGCTGATTATCTTTAAATTTGTTTATGCTACTTTGTTTTATATTTTTTAACAACTTTATTGGAGTATAATTGCTTTATAATCGTGTGTTAGTTTCTGCTTTATAACAAACTGAATCAGCTATACATATACATATATCCCCATATCTCCTCACTCTTGCGTCTCCCTCCCACCCTGCCTATCCCACCCCTCTAGGTGGTCACAAAGCACTGAGCTGATCTCCCAGTGCTATGCGGCTGCTTCCCACTAGCTATTTATTTTACGTTTGGTAGTGTATGTATGTCCAAGCCACTCTCTCACTTTGTTCCAGCTTACCCTTCCCCCTCCCCGCGTCCTCAAGTCCATTCTCTACGTCTGCGTCTTTATTTCTGTCCTGCCCCTAGGTTCTTCAGAACCATATTTTTTTGGATTCCATATATATATGTTAGCATATGGTGTTTGTTTTTCTCTTTCTGGCTTACTTCACTCTATATGTCAGAGTCTAGGTCCATCCACCTCACTACAAATAACTCAATTTCGTTTCTTTTTATGGCTGAGTAATATTCCATTGTATATATGTGCCACATCTTCTTTATCCATTCGTCTGTCAATGGACACTTAGGTTGCTTCCATGTCCTGGCTGTTTTAAATAGAGCTGCAGTGAACATTGTGGTACATGATTCTTTTTGAATTATGGTTTTCTCAGGGTATATGCCTAGTAGTGGGATTGCTGGGTCGTATGGTAGCTCTATTTCTAGTTTTTTAAGGGACCTCCATACTGTTCTCCATAGTGGCTGTGTCAATTTACATTCCCACCAACAGTGCCAGAGGGTCCCCTTCTCTCCACACCCTCTCCAGCATTTATTGTTTGTAGATTTTTTGTTGATGGCCATTCTGGCTCGTGTGCAGTGATACCTCATTGTAGTTTTGATTTGCATTTCTCTAATGATTAGTGATGTTGAGCATCATTTCATGTGTTTGTTGGCAGTCTGTATATCTTCTTTGGAGAAATGTCTATTTAGGTCTTCTGCCCTTTTTTGGATTGGGTTGTTTGTTTTTTTGATACTGAGCTGCATGAGCTGCTTGTAAATTTTGGAGATTAATCCTTTGTCAGTTGCTTCATTTGCAAATGTATTCTCCCATTCTGAGGGTTGTCTTTTGATCTTGTTTATGGTTTCGTTTGCTGTGCAAAAGCTTTTAAGTTTCATTCGGTCCCATTTGTTTATTTTTGTTTTTATTTCCATTACTCTAGGAGGTGGGTCAGAAAGGATCTTGCTGTGGTTTATGTCATAGAGTGTTCTGCCTATGTTTTCCTCTAAGAGTTTGATAGTGTCTGGCCTTACATTTAGGTCTTTAATCCATTTTTTGTGTATGGTGTTAGGGAGTGTTCTAATTTCATTCTTTTACATGTAGCTGTCCAGTTTTCCCAGCACCACTTATTGAAGAGGCTGTCTTTTCTCCATTGTATATTCTTGCCTCCTTTATCAAAAAGAAGGTGACCATATGTGCGTGGGTTTATCTCTGGGCTTTCTATCCTGTTCCATTGATCTATATTTCTGTTTCTGTGCCAGTACCATACTGTCTTGATTACTGTAGCTTTGTAGTGTAGTCTGAAGTCCAGGAGCCTGATTCCTCCAGCTCCATTTTTCTTTCTCAGGATTGCTTTGGCTATTAAGGGTCTTTTGTGTCTCCATACAAATTGTGAAATTTTTTGTTCTAGTTCTGTGAAAAATGCCAGTGGTAGTCTGATAGGGATTGCATTGAATCTGTAGATTGCTTTGGGTAGTAGAGTCATTTTCACAATGTTGATTCTTCCAATCCAAGAACATGGTATATCTCTCCATCTGTTTGTATCATTTTTAATTTCTTTCATCAGTGTCTTATAGTTTTCAGCATACAGGTCTTTTGTCTCCTTAGGTAGCTTTATTCCTGGTATTTTATTCTTTTTGTTGCAATGGTAAATGGGAGTGTTTCCTTAATTTCTCTTTCAGATTTTTCATCATTAGTGTATAGGAATGCCAGAGATTTCTGTGCATTAATTTTGTATCCTGCTACTTTACCAAATTCTTTGATTAGCTCTAGTAGTTTTCTGGTAGTGTCTTTAGGATTCTCTATGTATGGTATCATGTCATCTGCAAACAGTGACAGCTTTACTTCTTTTCTGATTTGATTTCTTTTATTTCTTTTTCTTCTCTGATTGCTGTGGCTAAAACTTCCAAAGCAATGTTGAATAATAGTGGTGAGAGTGGACAACCTTGTCTTATTCCTGATCCTAGAAGAAATGGTTGCAGTTTTTCACCCTTGAGAACCATGTTAGCTGTGGGTTTGTCATATATGGCCTTTATTATGTTGAGGTAAGTTCTCCCTATGCCTACTTTCTGGAGGGTTTTTATCATAAATTGGTGCTGAATTTTGTCAAAAGCTTTTTCTGCATGTATTGTGATGATCGTACGGTTTTTCTCCTTCAATTTGTTAATATGGTTTATCACACTGATTGATTTGCGTATATTGAAGAATCCTTGCAATCCTGGGATAAACCCCACTTGATCATGGTTTATGATCCTTGTAATGTGCTCTTGGATTCTGTTTGCTAGTATTTTGTGGAGGATTTTTGCATCTATGTTCATCAGTGATATTGGTCTGTAGTTTTCTTTTTTTGTGACATCTTTGGTTTTGGTATCAGGGTGATGGTGGCCTTGTAGAATGAGTTTGGGAGTGTTTCTCCCCCTGCTACATTTTGGAAGAGTTTGTGAAGGATAGGTTTTAGCTCTTCTCTAAATGTTTGATAGAATGAGTCTGTGAAGCCATGTGGTCTTGGATTTTTGTTTGTTGGAATATTTTTAATCACATTCTCAATTTCAGTGCTTGTGATTGTTCTGTTTATATTTTCTATTTCTTCCTGGTTCAGTCTCAGAAGGTTGTGCTTTTCTAAGAATTTGTCCATTTCTTCCAGATTTTCCATTTTCTTGGCATATAGTTGCTTCTAGTAATCTCTCATGATCCTTTGTATTTCTGCAGTGTCAGTTGCTACTTCTCCTTTTTTGTTTCTAATTCTAATGATTATGCTAATTTGTTGACACCTATATATATTTTAAAACATTTTTTATCTTTTCAAATTCATCAGCCTTTTATTTTATAGCATCTGGGTTTTGTGTGATATTTAGAAAGTGCTTCCTCACATCTTTGTAATTATTTGAAAATTCTCTAATGTTTTTCTTCTACTTTTATAGGTTCCATTTTCATGCTTAAATATTTTTTGAAAAATTGAAATGTAGTTTATTTACAACGTTGTGTTAGTTTCGGGTATACAGCAAAGTGATTCAGTTATACATATGTATGTATGTATATATAATATACATATTCTTTTTCATATTATTTTCCATTATGTTTTATTACAGGATATTAAATATAGTTCCCTGTGCTGTATAGTACAAGGCTATACAGGACCTTGTTGTTTGTTTTATATATAGTAGTTTGTATCTGCTAATCCCAGACTCCTAATTTATCCCTCCCCAACCCCTTTCCCCTTTGGTAACTGTAAGTTTGTTTTCTGTGTCTGTGAGTCTATTTCTGTTTTGTATATAAGTTCATTTGTATCACTTTTTAGATTCCACATGTAAGTGATATCATGTAATATTTGTCTTTGTCTGGCTTACTTCACTTAGTATGATAATCTCTAGGTCCATCCATGTTGCTGCAAATGGCATTATTTCATTCCTTTTTTATGGCTGAGTAATATTCCATTGTATATATGTACCACATCTCCTTTATCCATTCATCTCCTGATGGACATTGTGGTTGCTTCCATTTAGGTTGCTTGGCTATTGTAATTAGTGGTGCAGTGAACATTGGGGTGCATGTATCTTTTCCAGTTAGAGTTTTGTCTGGGTATATGCCCAGGAGTAGGTTTCCTGGGTCATATGGTAGTTGTATTTTCAGTTTTTTAAGGGGCCTCCATACTGTTCTCCACAGTGGCTGCACTAATTTATATTCCCACAAACAGGGTAGGAGGGTTCCCTTTTCTCCACACCCTCTCCATGCATGCTTAAATCTTTGATCCAACTGGTATTTTCTTTTGTGTAAGGTATGCATTATTTTCCCTCTTAACATATTTTTTTTGATGACAAAATTCAAGTTTATTATAAAAGTCTTCCTGTGTGGCTACATCTAGTGCATATTGAGTGTATTACCGTATGGGGCCACCTTAACAAAGTATCACAGACTGGGTGGCTTATCTACTAGAACTTAATCTTCTCCCAGTTCTGCAGGCTGGGAGTCCAAGATCAGAGTGTGGACTGGTTTGGTTCTTTGTGAGGCACTCGCCCTAGAGGTGAGAAAGGATTAGCACCAGGTAGCTGTGTACAAACTTCTTCCCAGTGAACCAGCTCTAAGATTCTTCAGTTGTTTGACGTTAAATTCGTGTTTTAATGAATTCAACCAGGTGCTTTCTTCTTGAAGTCACATAACCATTGCTGGACAATGGACTCATTGAGGAGGAAGAAAAGCCTTCATGATCCTACACTATATGGGCAAATCTCGGACATTGTCACAATCAGATCTCCAGAAATAATCACCTTAACCGTCAGGCACAGGGGTATACGAAGTATAGAAGGCTGTCATGTTGAGGTCACAAATATAAATGCATCAGTGCTTCTTAATCCATCTGTGCTAGAAGACCAGTTTTGTTTGCCTTTATTTTCACTTCGTTTTTGATATTGGTGAACTGATTTTTCACATTTTTTTCTAAATGGTTACCCAGTGGTCCGAAAACCATTTATTAAATAATTTATCTTCCCTTTACTGATTTGAAATGCCATTTTTATCCCATACTAAGTTCCTGTATGTTTTACGGTATATTTCTGGACTTTCAGATCCACAACAGAACCTTGTATTCAAAGCAAATCTCCTGAGCAATAACAGAGCTGCTCTGGTTGGGGGTTGAGGGATGGAGAGGCCAAAGCCTTCCTGACTCGCTTCCCCTCTTCTTGCCTGAGGTCACCCCCAAGCTGCTCTGTGGAGGCTTTGGGGTTCTGGAGAGCAGAGTTTGAAAACCACTGATCTGGCCTAGTCTTTTTCATGGACGACAACGGTACCATTGTACCATTACCAGAACACCGTTGTATGTCCCTTCCCTCCCCATGTGCATGGAGTGTACCATTGGCAGAGGAGCTGGAGGGAGTCACAGGAAGCTGGTCAGAGAGCTCATGTTGTGGACCACTCCATTGTCACAGGTGATCATGTCGGTGTTTGGGGGAGAAATGTCCCAGGTAGAAGGAACAGCAAAGGCAAAGTTACTGGGATACATGTGTGTAGATAGAGACATAGCTATAGGTATAAAGATAGATAATATAGGAGAGAGAGATGGTGATAGATCTAGAGATTAGAATATGCTTCACCTAAGAGTAGGAAAATTTTCACTTAGTGTCCTATTTATATTAATACAAATGTGTTCCTATGTTAAAAATCTCACAGCCGACAATTGAAACATCATATTGTTTTTATTTTCATAGCACTCCTGAACTGAGTGGAAACACTGCAAGTGTTTTCAATAAATGAGCATCTCCTTCAGAAATCCCTCTCCACTTGAGCCGCTTTGCTTTGGGTTTTGCTGCCAGCAGCTCAAGGTGTTGACAGATAAGGTAACTTTTCAAGTTTCTTCAACTAGTGGGACTGGGGTGGGGGGAGATAACCTGTGTTTTAGAGCCTTGAGGAGGGTGAAATGTGAGCTCTGCCCCCAGAGTCAGTCCCAGCCTGGTTCTGCCCTCCTTTTGAAAACTCTCTTTGAGATTATCTCTGGAAGGAAGCCTCTCAGAGAGGAACCATCCCCACTGGGTGCAGAGAATAAACCATTGCTTGAGTTTGCCTCATATGGGATTTTGGGTATCACAGAGGGACATAGTAACTATGATGTCACCTCGTAGTTACACTGAAGTAGCTTGAAAGGTCAAGAAAGGAAAGAATAAATAAAACACTTTGAAAAGGTCTCACTCAGCATCAAAATTTGTATAAAGGCTTGCCACAAACAACAATTCAACCTGTAATGATGTAAAAATAACAAATTAATGATTAGGTCACACCCAACCACTGGATTTCCAGATTTTAAAAGAGATATTTTCTAGAAAGGAATTATACCAAGTGAATATCTTACTTTCCTTGAAATCACTCTCTTCCAAAAAAAAAAAAAAACTAACACAAACAAGAAACAAATAACAAAAAACAACTGCATACCTTGACCCAGAGAAATGAATGGATTCCTGTAATAATATTATTAGTCAGAGCCCAGCTTCATCTGTGCAGTAGAGAAGTGGGGATCTGGCCTTCTGCATGGCCTGGGTCTGAGCTTCTGAACCAGATGATATGCGTTAGGCTTGGGATGAAAGGCCTTCCTGCCTCCTTTCAGCAGGGCAAGGTCATGGCTGCACCAGCAATTGTGTTTTCATGTCCAGGTCCATTGGCCTTGTAGTCTACAAAAATCCTCCCAGATTCTGACTTGTGACCAGTGATTCTGCCATACTGATCTTTTTTTTTTAAATTAATTAAATTAATTAATTTATTTTTGGCTGCATTGGGCCTTCATTGCTGTGCGCAGGCTTTCTCTAGTTGTGGCGAGCGGGGGCTATTCTTTGGTGTGGTATGTGGGCTTCTCATTGTGGTGGCTTCTCCTGTTGTGGAACACAGCCTCTAGGCGCACGGGCTTCAGTAGTTGTGGCACACAGGCTCAGTAGTTGTGGCTCGTGGGCTCTAGAGTGCAGGCTCAGTAGTTGTGGCGCACGGGCTTAGTAGCTCCATGGCATGTGGGATCTTCCCGGACCAGGGCTCGGACCCGTGTCCCCTGCATTGGCAGGTGGATTCTTAACCACTGTGCCACCAGGGAAGCCCCTGCCGTACTGATCTTGACAGCAGAAAATCTGGACTGGTGCTATGGGCTACAACTGCAAACCTCAAAGTGTGGTCTGGGGACCCTGTGGGTCCCTGAGGTCCTTTCATAGGGTCCCTGAGGTCAAAACTATGTTTATAACAACACTGAGACGTTATTTGTTTGTGTCACTCTCATTTTCTCATGGGTGTACAAGTTTTTCAGAGGCTACATGATGTGTGATATTAGAACAGATTGAATGCAGAAGCAGATATGGGAAACCAGCTATCTTAATAACCAGACGTGAAAGAAATTTGCAAAAGTGTAAAGCAATGCCACTCTCTTACCAAATATTTTTGTTTTGGAAAGTGAAGCTATTCTGTGTAAAATGTTATTTATGTTAATGGATTTATTGTCATTTAAAAAAGAATTCAAAGATTTCAAAATAACTTATAATACAGTAAATACCAAAAAGTATATATAAACTTTAAGCTCTTTAGGGTTCTTATAATTTTTAAGAATTTAAAATTTTTGAGAAGTTAAAGTGGTCCTAAGACCAAAAAGTTTGAGAACTGTTGGTCCACGGGATAGTGAAAGGAGATAAACACAAGATAACAATAATTATTTATTGAGTGCTTCCTGTTTGACAGGTTCTGTGTTAAGGGCCTAACATGGATTACCTCATTCAACTCTCATAACCGCCCGAAGAGCGGGTACTAGTGTTCCTTCTTAGGTTACAGATGAGGAAGGAACCTGGGCTTAGAAAGGATGAGGAACTTTCTCATGGTCATAGAGTTCAAAAAGTGGCAGAGTTGAGTTGAACCCAGAAGTGTGGTTCCAGCTCTCACACCCTAAACTAACAAGTGATAGTGCTTCTAGAAGCCTGTGCGTTCATCTGCCCTCTTGCACCCCTCCCCCCAGTTAAAAATTGGATATGATGAAAGAGGCAGAACTAGGAGGCGACTGGAGAAGGGTACTATGGACACTGACAAGATCTCCCCACCTCTGAGTTAGGGTCGACTGGAACGGGGCTGGCCTCCCATGGTGTGCGGGGTGCCACATGGGCAACTAGCTCCCCAAATACTGAAATCCACCCTGGTGTCTCTCCCTTCTTAAGTTAGTTTTGGAGCTGAAGGGTCATGATTATAAAAAAAAAAGTAATGAGCGACAACTGTAAGAGAAAAAACGCCACAAAAATCAGTGGAGAGAATCTTATTTCCCAAGTGTCTTAAGATTCTCAACTATTTAAATAAACAAAAAATGGATATTATAGATGATGTATGATGTTTGCTTTATGCAACATAGAATAGCAATGACTTAGTGGATCTACCTTCAGGAAAGAAACCTTGGCTATACATCAATGGCTAAATGAAGGTATAGTTAGCTATGTTAAGTGTTTAGGAAGCTCTTCATGCATCGTTTTAATGATTCTCTGTTTTACTGACTTTCTATTTTCCAACTAACTTCCCATCAGGTCTGGTTGGGTAAGAGGTACAAAGGGAGGGGGAGAAAGATTGGGTTTTTATTGTTTTTTTCTTGCTTCAGCTGAGCATGGGTGTGACTAATTTATGTAACCACTAGGTGCCACTGTTGCCTCATGCAATATCGCCAGATGCTTGAGTTCTAGCGATATGCTGGGAATTTTACTCTAAAGCGTTCAGGGTGTTTGTGTGAGGGAGGGACCAGGATGGCTCCTACTGCTGCGCACCTGCCCCCCCGCCCCGTCCCCATACTCCCATCTTATTAATTTTTTAAAGTATGTACAATTGGCTATTGGATAAGGAGAGCTTAGGTACAAAGTTCCCAGCCAAAGATCATTATTTCTTGCAGAATGACTTCAGAATCAGCTTCAAGTAGAGTGTGAAGCACGGCAAGGGGAAGCAAGTGGTATGGCCGGTTTAGGCATAGGGCAGTACCCAGTGTCCAGTGCTGGTGACTCTGTCACAACAAGATGCCCCACAGAGCGGCTGTCCTTGGCTGTGCGAAGGGTAAAGTTGCAGCCTGGAGCCCAACAGCATCCCTCTTTGAAGAAGAGGACGCAGAGTGGAGGCTCACAGTGGGGAAGGGAGCGAGCTAGCCATGGCAATACCCTCTGTAGGCCCTGGCCTCTGTTCCAGAGACCCCAGAGCTGAAAGAGCTCTTAGAAGTCATTCATTTCAATCTCCCACTTAGTACAAGTGATTCTTGGGTAGCACCCCTGGTAGATGAGCTGGAATACCTGCTGAGATACTCTCCATACTAAGATTCTTACTTCGTTGGGTGTCTTGTTTCATTGTGGGGCAGCTCTGTTAGAAAGTGCATTGTGTTAAGCTAAATAAAGCCCACCTCCTTTCGACTTCCCTTAATCATTTCTCATGTGATTTCCAGACTCTACAATATCAGGGTAATACAGTACTTCCTTGTTGAGCGGCTTTAGGTCCAAGGTCCTGTGCTAAGCCATCTAGGGCATCCTCTGGAGAATACTGGGGTTGCCAGTGTCCTTCTTACCATGTCTTCCCTGGAATGAAACATACCATTCCAGGTGAGGTCTAATTCATGTCAAGTACAGGGACAATTACTTCACTTGATCTGAAAGCTTCCATCTAATAAGATTGTATTAACTTATTATGTATTATAACAATGCTGGATCATTTGAATTTGAGTTGGACTTCACTCCCCAGGGCTCTTTTCCCAGGATCTGTGTCAGGGCAGTTTTTTCCATCCTGGACTTTTTTTCATAGACATTTTCACTAAAACCCAGGTTTTTATTCATCCAGTCATTCAATTAGTGGGTACTGGGGACCTCGCAGTTGTGCATGTCACTTGGCTAGGAGATGTGACAACTATTCTACCTTTTCTTTCATCTAGCGTAGCTGACCCTCCCAGGACTGTGCCATTCTCAGATTCAGAACGTAGGTCTGCTCTGACCTCATCCTAGCTGCTAAAACGTGACTGTTGGTGCTTGTTTACTCTACAGGACCTTTAGAAGGACCTGAATTATTTTTATGACGTCTGATTCGTCAGGGACTATGAATGAAACCTAGCTTGGGTTTGGGATTTATCCTTGTGTTGTAAAAACGGTGCTTTAAAAAATTTCGAATGGTTACTTAATTTCACATTTTAAGACCTTGAAGGCCCTTTTTGGTATATCCGCAAGAGCTTCTGATTTCAAAGGGTGATCAGAAGCTAAGAACAGGCAGTCTCCACTTTATGGGGGAGTAAATGTTTCCAAGAAGCCATCTAGAAATGACATCAGGCATCTCTTTTCTTGCAAAGACATTGACCTGAGTTCCAATTCTCGTTTCATTTGTGCCTTGCTATCGTAAGGTACTGATGCCACACTTGGCCAGATCAGTACTCATCTCTATTGCGGGAAGAAATAAGTCGAAGTGGTTCCAACACTCACTAAGTGTTGGGCTACACCTTTGAAATTAACTGACTAATTAATATATTATCTGAACAAATACTACATTGATTATTAAATGTTAGCCATTTTGTGTTTAGAGGGTTTTGTTAGGATGAAGTTTAGAGTTAGGAACAGCTCTTTCTCCCAGTTTTGGTCCTTAGCTACTCATTTTGATAAATGACACGATTAATAATTAGGTAATGTTGCAATTATTACATTTCAGATGTTACTCATACATGTTGATTCGGTATTTCTACATAAATATGCCCTATTCACGTAACACCTAAGCTTTCAGTTTATTTAATTAGACTGTGATACTGTCATAAATAGGAAAACAGATGGAAGTTAAATGGAGACAAGACTTTGAACCATAAGAACTGTATGTAATAACTTATTGAGCAATTAAGCATAGTGATGAAAGAAATATTTACATTGCCCACTGCGTTTTGTTATGCAAGTAGACTATAATTTCCTAGAGAAGTCCCTGAGATGAGTTTAGGTTTGGAAAGAAACCTTTGACTGACAGATTCTAGTTCATTGATAGACTGTTTTCACTTAGCTCGCAGGACACGATGCTCTCTTGGCTTCCCTCCTGCCTCACTTATTGCTGTTTTCCGTCTCCTTTCCCGGGTCCTCCCCTTCTTTCCACTCATTTAATATTGGGGTGCCCCAGGGCTCAGTCCTTGGTTCTCTTTATCTATATCTACTCCCTTGGTGACCTGCTCCAGGCTCATGTCTTTAAATGCCATCCATGTACTAACAGTTCCCAAATTTATACCTCCAGTCAAGAATCCCTCCGAATTCCAGATTTATAGATCCAACTGCTACACAACATCTTTGTCTAAGAACATCCAAGCGTGAACTCCTGGTTGTCCCTTCCAAACCTGCTCCCCTCAGTTTTCTCATCTCAGATGGTGATAACTGAAAGTAGCAGTTTATGAGATCAGCGAGGTAACAAACAGCCAGATCTCGTAAGAACTTGTAAGGACTTTGAGTTTCCTCTGAGTAAGGTGAGAGGACAGTGGAGGGTTCTAAGCAAGGAATGAAATGATCAGACCTAATATTTTAAAAGACTCATTCTGGCTGCTTTGCTGAGAACAGACAGTAGGGGTGCAAGGATGTGACCAGGGAGACTAGTTAGGAGGCCTTTGCAATGACCCAGGTGTGAGATCATGGTGACCTGGATCGGGGCGGGGAGTAGTGGAGGTGATGAGAAGTGGTTGGGTGCTGGATGTATTTTGAAGGTGGAGTTAATAGGATTTCTTGGCAGGATGCAGGGTGTGGAAAAAAGAGAGAAGTCAAGGATGGATCCAAGATGTTTAGTCTGAACAAGGGGGAGGATGGAATTACCTTCAACTGAGATGGGAAGACTGTGTATTGGGTTTGGGATATGCATTAGAGATGGAAGTGAAATATTTGAACGCAAAAATGAATAGTCTGGAGCTCAGGAGGGAGGTCTGGACTGGGTATAAAAATTTGAGAATCAGGGCTTCCCTGGTAGCGCAGTGGTTGAGAGTCCGCCTGCCAATGCAGGGGACATGGGTTCGTGCCCCGGTCCGGGAGGATCCCACATGCCGCGGAGCGGCTGGGCCCATGAGCCATGGCCGCTGAGCTTGTGCGTCCGGAGACTGTGCTCTGCAACGGGAGAGGTCACAACAATGAGAGGCCCGCGTACTGCCAAAAAAAAAAAAAAAAATTTGAGAATCATTGGCACACAGGTAGCATTTAAAGCCTAAAGACTGGAAGAGATCACTAAAGTCTAAAATATTTAAAAGAGGGACTTCCCTGGTGGCGCAGTGGTTAAGAATCTGCCTGCCAATGCAGGGGACACGGGTCCGAGCCCTGGTCTTGGAAGATTCCATGTGCCACGGAGCAGCTAAGCTCGTGTGCCACAATTACCGAGCCTGTACTCTAGAGCCCGCGAGCCACAACTACTGAGCCCACGTGCAACAACTACTGAAACCCGCGTGCCTAGAGCCCGTGCTCTGCAGCAAGAAAAACCACCGCAGTGAGAAGCCTGCGCACCGCAGTGAAGAGTAGCCCCCGCTCACCGCAACTAGAGAAAGCCCGTGCACAGCAACGGAGACCCAATGCAGCCAAAAAATAAATAAATAAATAGAAAAAAATCACTTAAAAAAATAAACTAAAATATTTAAAGGAGAATTTCCTATAGACCTAGGTTCTCAACCAGAGGTGATTCCCCACTCCACCCAGGGAATATTTGGCAATGTTTGGAAACATTTTTCATTGTCACAATTGGGGGGAAGGGTTGCTACTGGAATCTAGTGGATAGAGGCCAGAGACGCTGCTGTATATCCTACAGTGCATAGGATGGCCCCCTACCACAAAGAGTTACCTGGCTCCAAGCGTCAGTAGTGTCAAGTTGAGAAAGCATTGTGTAAATGCAAAAGAGAAGACCGAGGACCAAGCCTGGGACACCCCACAACATTTAAAAGGTGAGGTGGGGAGCTTTTCTGGTGGCACAGTGGTTGAGGGTCCACCTGCCAATGCAGGGAACACGGGTTCATGCCCCGGTCCGGGAGGATCCCACATGCTGCGGAGCGGCTGGGCCCGTGAGCCATGGCCGCTGAGCCTGCGCGTCCGGAGCCTGTGCTCTGCAACAGGAGAGGCCACAACAGTGAGAGGCCTGCGTACTGCAAAAAAAAAAAAAAAAGGTGAGGTGGAAGAGGGAGACAGCACAGGAGACTGAGAAGGGACAGTCAGGCAACTAGGACAAAACTAGAGGTGAAGGACATTTATCAAGAAGGAGGAGGAGGTCAAATGCATCCGATAATTCAAAGATGAGAACCGAAAATCAATCATTGTGTTTAGCAACATGCATATCTTTGGTGATCTTGACAAAAATTTCAGTGCCTATGGTGGGTGGGTTTGAGATAGAATGGAAGGAAAGGTTTTGGAGACAGTCAGTACTGAGAAGGGTTTGAGGAGTTTTGCTGCAAAGGGAGCAAAGGAATGGGGCAGTTGGGGCTTCCCTGGTGGCGCAGTGGTTGGGAGTCCGCCTGCCGATGCAGGGGACATGGGTTCGTGTCTCGGTCCGGGAGGATCCCACATGCCGCGGAGCGGCTAGGCCCGTGAGCCATGGCCGCTGAGCCTGCGCGTCCGGAGCCTGTGCTCCGCAATGCGAGAGGCCACAGCAGTGAGAGGCCCGAGTACCAAAAAAAAAAGAAATGGTGCAGTGGCTGACCAGAGGATGTATCAGAGAATTGGGCATGGGTTTTGAGAGCTAACTATAAGACCATAAGCAGGAAATGAGGCAGGAGCCCCAGAACAAAGGCCAAGGCAGATTCAAGTTGAACTGATTCAGGACACAAGTCAAGAATGAGGCAGAAGTCTAGGGATTAATTATTTTGAGTTGTTGGCTTCATGGGTCAGAGGCAGACCTGCTGACTTGGGCTAAGCCATACTAGTTAGTTCTGTGCTTGCTGTCCTTTCAAATAAAGGACTGGAGTTGTCTGCATGAATTTTTCACAATTACTCCACCCAAAATTCCCTGTTATCTCTGACTTCTTGGGGTGGACTTATTTTCTATTGCTTTGAATGTGGAGGTAAATTTCAGGGCAGTGGATGTCTAGACTATTGTGGCAGCCCTTTATCCACCTCCAGCTTTCTCCCCTTTGCTCCCTTCTCTACTTCCAGTGTGATCTTTCTAAATGCTAATCCAACTGTATCAGTCCCCTGTCTAAAAACTGTTTATAGCTTCTCACCATAGTCAAGATAAAAATTTAGGCTCCCTTGTGTGGCATACAGTGTTATCCTGGATTTAGTTCCTACCTGTTTTCCAGCCTCACATCCTGCTTTTCTCTGCCCTGTAATGTGTACTGGAGTTCTTACTGTCTGCTTCTCCACACACCATGCAGTTTCACACCTCCATACCTGTGCTCACGCTGTATGTCTTTCTGAAACGTCCTATCTATTTTTCTGCGCTTTGACCAACCTTTGTTCATTGTGCAAGATTCATTTCCTTTAGGAAGCTGTATTAATTCGAATTATGTTTGGTCGCAAGCGACTAAAAATAAGAATGGCTTTCCTACTGCTCTGGAGTGGGAAGATGAGGAAGACAAGGGTATAGAGGTCCGTGGAGAGGAATATCAGATGCTCCCACAACTATTTCAAGATAGTAATCTTGAAATAACTATCACCTAACTGGGACTGGCAAATCCCTACCTGGACTTTCTTAGATTCTGAGTCTGAGGTATTGTTGCCCTCTGTTATCTGCCTTCAGCTCTAGGGGATCAAATAGTCATACATTTTTGTTTCATATTGCCTTAAGATTCATCCTGAGCCTTGTTTTAGATGAATTCATTAGTTCATTAATTCATCAATGACTGTTTGATTCACATGCTAGTTCACTGTAACTTCCTATCCAAAAAGCCTGTTTCTTTTGGCTTAATCATCAGGGTTGTGGAGGTATAGAATAGCAGACCAGTTATCCCTCTGTAATCGCTTATGTTCTTGAGATGAATTACCTATAGCTTTAATTCTTCTCTGCTCATTCATATGATTATTTGTTAAAAAGTAATTATTGAGCGCTTGTCATTTGTCAGGCACAGTGCTTGGTGCTCAGGGTGCAGAATGAAAGAAGGAGCTGTAGTCTAGTGAGGGTAGGCAAGAGAAGCGACAGACTGGAGTGTGGTAAGTGCTTGGATCAAGGTTTACCCAAAGTGTTATGAGAGTCCAGGAGAGGGGCATGTGATCATGACTAGGGTGTCAGGGAATGACCTCCGGAGAAAGTGATGCTTGAACTGAGTGATGAGAGACTGAGTTATGAGGAGTTAGCAGGAAGCTAAAGTGGAGGTAAACCAGGGGTGGCCTGATGGGACTAGAATGCCCCATAATTTCCATCAACCCTAATTTACACCACCCAAGGGAATATACAATCAAATTAAAACCATTGTGCTTGGTGGGCAGACACTATTTTATTACAACACCCCTAATCTGCGTCACCCTACCCCAAGTTATCCAAAATTAATATAGAATACAAGTTCCCCAATTTTAACTAGATTTCTACCTGAATCCCCTCCTATAGAGACTTCTGGAGGTGTCGCTGCCCTATATCCCTCACCCAACCCACCCCTCTACTTCATCCCCATCCCTTATACCTACAAACCAGGTATAACCAAATCCTTATGCTCATCCAAAGAGAAGGAAGAAGAAAGAGTGGAGTGGAAGGACAAGGCAAGGCTTAGGGGAGGAATGGGGCTTTGGGATAAGTAAATACCAGGAATAGGGTGGGGATGACTACTTCAGATGTTATGTGGTATTACATGGCATGTCTCCTCTGCCTTCTACTTCTGAAGAACTCTTTCTGTGTCTGGTGGTGGTGTAGAGGTGAAAGCGGAGAGGGTCTTATTCACTAGTGAGGGAGTTATGGAAAT
Organism: Aethalodelphis obliquidens; assembly: GCF_003676395.1. NCBI lineage: Eukaryota > Metazoa > Chordata > Mammalia > Artiodactyla > Delphinidae > Aethalodelphis > Aethalodelphis obliquidens. Next base: position 13,457,933 of record NW_020837952.1, read on the forward strand.
AGTTCCTGTGAAACATGATTGGTGGAGGGGGTCTTGCTAAAGGCTATGGTGAAGAAGGGGCAGATTTGAGAAGTATTATATTATTTTTTACTGAATTCTTCTGATTGTAGAAGAAATACACACTCATTATACAAAATTTGGAAAGTATAGGAAATTATAATAAAGGAAAATAATTACCAGAAATTTCAATATCCAGTGATAAGACCTGTTCATATTATAGAATATTTTCCAGTTTATTTTCTGTGCATATGCAGGTGAATTATATGTGTTAGCTGCCTATTCTATATAATCAGGATCAACTTTATGTACATTTTTCCCTGGTACTTCTCTTTTTTAATTATTGTGGTGAAATACACATCACATAAAATTGACCATTTTAATCATTTTTCAGCGTACAGTTCTGTGATATTAAGAACATTCACATTGTTGTCCTTTCCTGGCACTTTTGAGTTCTTTCTACCTGCAGACATTGGTCTTCCTTTAATTCAAGAAAATGCCCTTCTGGCATTTCTAGATCATTTCTTTGGTTCCAGATGTTGTATGTGTAAGTGTGTGTGTGTATGTGTGTGTATGTGAATCTGCATTTGGAGGAGAGTGCAACAATATGGATTCTAGTGGTTTCTCCATTTTTATCCTTTTGGGCTGCTTCAGCATGTAGGTGTTTACTTGGATGAGGGTGAAGACCTTTATTTGGGAGGCAGGTCAGCAAAATGTTCTGCAGGTAAACCATGGACTTAGAATGCAAAAGGCTTTTGGTAGCCTGTGCAAAGAACCAGGGCCCTGCAAGGTGTGAGCCAGTGCCCACAAAAAGAATATCCTTGCTTTCTCGGGTCACCTGCAGGGAGAGAAATACTGCCTCTCAACAGGGAATCATCCTTCTGTTTCATGATGCTTGCGTCTTGGCATCTGGAATTTAATCAACTCTTCTCTGTCTTAGAGCCAAGAATCTGGAAAGTGGGTGAGAACTTCAGATGTGATTCGGTCTTTTACAATGGCACTGAAGAAAACTTATCAACACTTGGTTCACAGTTTAATGGCACGATGATGAAAACTGGACATGTGTGAGGGTGCGGTGAGGAAGAGGCTGGGATGGGGTTGCAGGAGACTGTGGCGATGCCTAGCTCAGTGCTGGGCACATGTTCTTGCCAACTCTAAGCTGGGTGTTTCCTTAGTGAGAGTCTGATTGAACCTGATTTTAAAGCAACTGTTTGCTTTGTTCTTCTAATTCTTTTTTTTTTTGGTTGTGTCGCGTGGCATGTGGGATCTTAGTTTCCTGACCGGGGATTGAACCTGCACCCACTGCAGTGTAAGCGAGTCGTCTTCACCACTAGACTGCCGGGGAAGTCCCTAATTTTGTTATTTTTAATAGATTTCTGGGAAAATCAACCAAATGCTAGTCATATACATTGACTAATCACTTTATAGATAATAAAAACACAAGCATTAAATACTTGTGTGCTCCAGAGATAACCAATTAATTGTAACAATATTTAGGCTAAAGGGTTAGTTTGAGACCAACAGAATGTTGGGAAGAAAGGATTTCTTTTTTACTTTTTCCATAGAACTTTTTTTTTAATTTGAAGTATAGCTGATTTACAGTATTGTGTTAGTTTCAGGTATACAGCACAGTGATTCAGTTTTATATATATATATATATATATATATACACACACACATACATATATACACACATATATATATATATATATCTGAAAAAGAATCTTTTTCAGATTCTCCTCCCTTTGTAATATGGGTTATTACAAAATACTGAGTATAGTTCCCTGTGCTCTACAGTAGGTCCTTGTTAGTTATCTATTTTATATATAGTAGTGTGTATATGTTAGGAAGTATTTTTTTAAGTTAAAAAGTAGATTTGATACTCAGGAGACAGCATGTTATGAAGAGAGGGCTAAAGCTTGAGATTTGGAACATTTGAAATTATAAATGTAGGTTGAACTAGATACCTTGAAAGAGGTCTTCTTTCTCTAGGATTCTTGAAAGCCTCCTTTTCTTTTTCTTGTTTGGGTCAATGGCATCACCACCTGTCTAGTTCCCTAACTAGAAATCATGGAGCCCTCCCTGAGTTGTTTCCCGTCCTCACCTCCCGGCAATCTAAGCAGGTTTAGAGGAAAGAGCCAGGTTTGGACCCCAGACAGGCTCGGGGAAACCCAGCTTTTCTGCAGACATGGAGAGCTCTGTGACCTTGGTCACATCACATATGTCTCCAAGTCTGTTTCCTCTTCTGTTAAAAGCACTTGCCATTGTGGGTAGAGAAAATGTATGTAAAGCGTGGAGCTCAGCAGCGGGCTCAGAATCGAGCCTCCATACATGTTAGCAATTATTATTGAATAAGGGCTAAAGCTTAAGAACAGCTACACACGAGCTCTTCCTAGATGCTAGGAACCATGTTACATGCATGTCACATATATTTACTAATTTAATTTTTGTAACAATCTTTTAAGATGGATACTATTATTTCCCACATATTTTTTGCAGATGAGGAAACTAAGGTAGAGAGAGGTCAAGTAACTTGCCCAAGATCACATAGCCAGTAAGTGGTAGAACCAGGGTTTGAACCTTGAACAGTCAGGCTTCAACATCTATGCTCAGCTACCAAGTTCTTTCGATTCTGTCTCTGAAAATATTTCTTTTGTTTTGGTCCATCCCTCTCCCTTCAATGCTCTAACTTGGATTATTGTCGTAGCTTTCAGACTGGCCTGTTTCCAGCCTTATTACTCCAATCAATTCTCCTTGCTGCCCCAGAGCTGTCTTTCTAAAATACACATCTGTCCATATTTGACCCCAACTTAAAAATTGACAGCTTTGGGGCTTCCCTGGTGGCGCAGTCGTTGAGAGTCCGCCTGCTGATGCAGGGGACACGGGTTCGTGTCCTGGTCCGGGAAGATCTCACATGCCGCGGAGCGGCTGGGCCCGTGAGCCATGGCCGCTGAGCCTGCACGTCCGGAGCCTGTACTCCGCAACGGGAGAGGCCACAACAGTGAGAGGCCCGCGTGCCGAAAAAAAAAAAAAAAAAAAAAAAAAAAAATTGACAGGTTTCTCTCCGCTTACAGGATTAAGCGGATAATGCTGAGTGTGCATTCAAGGCCCTGCCCACATTTCCAGCCTTATTTTCTTCCAGACCCTTTGCTGCCCTCTGTGTGCTTTTGGGTGCTTGACTGATTCTGTTGCCTGGACTTGGAATTCTCCTCTCTATTTTGTCTGATCATCCTTTAAGGTTTGATTGAAATATCCTCCTCTCTCAAGCCTCTCCCATCCTCCCAGGCCCCACTGTGATCCCTTCCTCAGTGTGGCCAGTCTTCCGCATGCCCTCCTGGCACTGCATGCAACTGCACATTTACCCGTGGCAGGGAAAGCCACCTGATTTATCTTTGTACCCTAGCATGTAGTAGAAGCTCAGTAAACCCTGATTAGGTTATAATTGAAATTTCAAAAGGTTAAAGAAAAAGCTTTACTGTTTTTGCTCATTTTACAAGTAACCAAGCTCATTGGGATGGAATCATACACCCTCAGCCCACCACAGAGAGAGCCACTCTGAATACTTTAGAATATTTTTCTCCAGACCTTTTGCTATGTTTACAGGAACATAGAGGTAGACATTTTTCTAAATAAAATTGGGATCACACTGTGATTCCTTCTTTGTAAGAGGATCTTTTGGTTCAGTGTGCCAGAGGCATCTTTCTGTGTGAATAAATATGGAGCTGGACCATCGTTTGTTTAACCAATCACCGTACATTGGAATTTTAGGCTTTTTCCAGTTTTTCCCACTGCTATAAATAATACTGGGCTAAATATCCTTGTATCTGCATCTTTGTGCCTTTTTTCAGTTATAGTTACCTAATCACTGTTTTTAAAAAAATTTAGGTATTTCTAATATTTTCCTACTACTATAAATAATATATACTATAAATAATACTTGGATAAACCTCCTTGTACATACACCTTTGTCCTCTTTTCAATTATTTTCTTAGGATAACTTATTATAAGGAACCTCATTGCTTAGCATTTGGTCAAAGGGCGTGTACTTTGTAAAGATTTTGGACGCACATTGCGGAATTACCCTACAGTAAGGTTATGTCAATCCACACAAACATTATCATTACCCTTTTACCTCTCTTTTGCTCACACTGGGGTTTATGAAAGTTTAAAAACTTTAGGTATATTTTGTGGACTGGTGTCCAGCCTTAACCACAAATAGCACAATTTCCCTAGGAAAGTATATAGCCTCTCCTGTAAGGAAGTCTTGTGACATGCACCCCCATGACAAACATTATCATGTTGTTCTAGGGGATATTTATTATGCATTTGTGAGGTAAACAGGTCAGTGGTATTTAGAACTGTACCCAAGACCCTTTGAAAGGATTCAGGACGGGAGATTAATTTGTGAGGTCCTTCCAAAGATGGCTTTTAGTCTGGCAAATTATATTTAGACAACCGACATGAGAAATATGTAGACAGATGGAGAGAGTTCAGAGAAAAGCAATAAAAATGATGAAGCAAATGCGGGGGGGGGGGGCTGATTTATGAGGAGAACTTAAAGACACCAGAAACACAGAGCTGGGACCCAGAAACGACTTCAGGGAACATGATAACAAAATACTTGAAAGGTATAACCCACCGAAGTGGAGACTTATTTAGCTTGATACCCAAAGCATAAGCGATGGCAATGAGGTGAAATGAAAGAGAAGACTTGGACCCACTAATTTACTCAGGAGTGTCTCGAGAGAGAGGTTAGAAGTTCCCTGACTGGACACATTTAGCACCAGACAGCACTTAGCCGCCCCCCCCCCCCGCATTTGCTTCATCATTTTTATTGCTTTTCTCTG
>NW_020837952.1:13462876-13483543 GCF_003676395.1 Aethalodelphis obliquidens
CCCCCCCCCCCCCCGCCCCAAGGAGAGGGTTCTAGACCGAAAAGCAGGAAAGTAGACTTGCAGGTTAGATCATGCCAATCTTTGGAGCCCTTCCATGTTGTTACCTCATGGTGACCGTAAATATACTACCTGGGGCCCCAAAGGTAGAGTAATACGGCTCATCTCTTTTTCATTTCCTGCCTTTGATGCCTCTTGAAGTGCGCAGGTTTAATCATGTCTGAACATATGCTGCTTCCATCAAGTCTGTCCACAGGGAGCCCTAGTGACAGAGGTGGGGAGCTGAAGCTATTGTTCAGGCAGACAATGGCGGTAGCCCTCGTGTCCTTCCCTGCCTGTTTGAAATCCTGAAGGAGGACAAGGGAAAGAGCCCAACAGTCAGGCATGGAGCCCACCCTCCCCAAACCAGAAAGGATGTCTCTCACCAGTGAGGCCTCATCATTTTTGTCCCAAAACTTACCCTCATAACAGAAATGTAGGGGCTTTGTCTCTTCAAGATTCTCACAGGCTAGCTGGTCCCAGGGGAGGAGGAGAAAGCGTGTGAGGACCTATTTGGGGGATATGGTCCTGATTTTGGTCTCCTAGCTCTGCCGTCAATAATAGAAAGTTAATTTACTTGGATTTACTCCAGCCGGTACTCAATTATTCATAAAATGGGGACCAGAACTATAAGGATCATTGAAAAACACAATAACACACACACACAGAGCCCATTGTTTAAAGCATTTTGCCCCCCATGACAAACCAACAAGTGTTTCGTAAGCACTTTTCATGTGCTCGATGCTGGCAGGGCTCTGTGAGTAAAGCTGAAGCTGCTTTTTGTAGAGTCAGCGCTGGGACAGCTAGAAGTGGCAAAAGAAAGTGAGGAGGACAAAGGCAGACTGTGCTGCCACCTCTCATGAGAGAGAGAGAGGGAGAGGGAGAGGGAGCAAGCCAATCCCCGAGGTGTTCATGTTAGGAGCTCCGGCTTTGACCCTAGACAAGTGCTTCGCTGCTTACTAATTGTGACCTGGGTCAAATGATTTAACCTCGCTCAGTCTCCATTTTTTCATCAGGAAAAGCAGAGCTAAGAGCAGCACCCAGCTCATAGGATTTGGGAGGAGGGTTAAGTAAATAAAACATACAATGTGCTTAACCAGCCTTGTACAAAGACAGCACTCAATAAATGTCAGCCAAAACATCCCTGCTCTCCTCCTGCATGCACGTGCACACACACACACACACACACACACACGGATGCACACGCACAGACACACACACAGACACCACACACAGATGCACAGACACACAGAGACACACAGAGACACACACACACGGATGCACACGCATAGACACACACAGACACCACACACAGACACACAGAGACACACAGAGACACACACACACACGCACGGATGCATATGCACAGACACCACACACACAGACACAGACACACAGACACACACAGACACACACAGACACCACACACAGACACCACACACAGACACACACACAGACACACACAGACACCACACACAGACACACACACAGACACACACACACACAGACAGATGCACACGCACAGACACAGACACACAGACACACACAGAGACACACACGATGCACAGAGACACACAGAGACACACACAGAGACACACACAGAAACACACAGAGACACACACAGACACACAGACACACACACACACACACAGACACAGACACACAGAGACACACACACAGACACACAGAGACACACAGGTGCACACGCACAGACACACACACAGACACCACACACAGACACAGACAGACACACACAGACACACAGACACACACACAGAGACACACAGACACACAGAGACACACAGATGCACACGCACAGACACACACACAGACACCACACACAGAGACACACACACACACGGCATCTCCTGTCACAGAGTCCACAGGGGCCTCTCTGGGCCCACCTGTGAGAAAGGGAAAGTGAGCTTCACCTCTGAAGGTATTTCTGAAGCTGCAGCCATGAATTCCCAGGAGATGCAGTGAGAAGTTACAAAGTTTTATTTTTTTATTTCAATGCTTTAATGTTAAATATATTTAATGTTTCCATATTTTAAAAAGTGGAATTTTGGATCATATCTGTGATCACCTCATATCCAAGCACTGCCATTTAGTTTTAGTGCCCACATTTGCTTCTAGGTTCGTAACTAGTGACGACAGAAAGTGACAGCTTTAAACTTTCTCTTAAACTGGGGTATGAGTTCATCACTCTTTCTGTATGTTTCTCAAGTTTGAGAAAAGCTTAGCTATACTAAATAAACACCATGGCAGGTAAGGATGGGGAAGATGGGCGGGCCTATGTGGGAAAGTCCCATGAGTACCTGAAAGAAGGAGAAAGTTCTGGAAAGAGGAGGCAGCATCTGGTAGAGGTTAATTATGAGGTAGGCAGATTTGATTCAGAGGCCAGCTCAGTCACCTGGGCTGTGACTTTAGAGCCTAGAGGCCATCACAAATGTATGAGAGTTAGAGAAACATTTATGTGAAATTCCTTGAGACACGGACTCATCTCAAGCACCAACATCTCTTCAGCCACATCCACAGCACAACATACAACCTATGCGCACAGGAGTGGATTTACACTGTCCTGTGCAGACTCTGGCCAATGCACTCACTGGGGCAGCGGAAGTGTTCTTCAGGTTACGTGGCTGTGAAGACATCACCTGACTCTGCCACGACGAAGCAAAGAGATTGTGCAGAGGACAACTTCTGTATAATGAACACAGAATCAACAGGGGCCAGTTACTCACCAGAGAATGGCAGTGGCAGAAGAGGTTTTTCAGGGAAGGAGACAGGACCGTGCCCCATCTGAGACTGTCATAGGGAGGGGTGAAAGCAATTGTATAAGATATCTAATATTGGGACTTGGAGCTCAAGCAGGAATTACAGTGTTCCTGCTGTGACTGGCCACCCTGATGTCGTATAATGTGAATCTTTATTCCAGGAGGTCAGGCACCTCTCCTCACACGCCTGGGGCAGGAAACCCACAGATGCACTTGCCTCAGCCCCTGGACCTGCTGTCCCACGGGTCTGAACAGCTCCTCCTCCGCTCCTGGAGAGCACACAGAGCACAGACTCCTGGTTGACTAATGCATGGCCAGGAGGGCAGCAGCAGGTTTTGGAGGGAGACTAATGGACCAATCTTGCCGAGACTCAGCAGTCACATCAGAAAAATAGGGATAATTTTGAGGATGTGAGAAAATCATGGGGAGGGGGAAGGGTAAGCTGGGACAAAGTGAGAGAGTAGCATGGACATATATACACTACCAAATGTAAGGTAGATAGCTAGTGGGAAGCAGCCGCATAGCACAGGGAGATCAGCTCAGTGCTTTGTGACCACCTAGAGTGGTGGGATAGGGAGGGTGGGAGGGAGACGCAAGAAGGAGGAGATATGGAGATATACGTATATGTATAGCTGATTCACTTTGTTATAAAGCAGAAACTAACACATCATTGTAAAGCAATTATACTCCAATAAAGATGTTAAAAAAAAAAAAGAAAATCACATAGTCCAGCCGCTTGCACCCAGCAAATTGTAGCTATCACCATTATTTAAATTCAGCAGTGGATAGAACAGGATGGGGAAGCCTGGCTTCCAGCCCAGAGAATATAGAAGAAAGCTTCAGTTGCTCAACCATTGAGGCTTTTTTTTTTTTTTTTTTTTTTACCTCAATGGGTTGCCCTGAGGATATCTACTGAATAGCTCATTGTCTCACTGGCCACGTGTGTGCAACTGAGGATTTTGCTTGGAGTGCATGAAAGTGTCTGGGAGAAAGGGCAACACTCAGTTTCCTGGGACTGGCCGTGCCATCTTCTCTCCAGCTTGGTTTTGGGGTTTTGGACATGACCTTATCTGGCTCACCAGAGGATCCCTTTTCATTTTCCATCTGTAGATGATTAAGGTGACCTTAAACTCTAAACAGTAGATTTTAAATATGTGTATAGGGACCAATATCTGTGCGTGACGAGTGTAGCTCATCACCTTGGGAAGAGTGTGGACATTCAGATTCTAGCTCATCCTGACTATGTGACTGACAGAGGCTTGGCCCCTTCACCGGTTGGGGCCTTAATTGCTTCATCTGCAAGTCCCTCAGGAGACTGGATTAAATGCTGTCTAAGGATGGACCCTTCAGTGTTTTCAGCTGATCTATGAATACCTTACTGGAGTGCCTGAATGGTTGCTGATTTTCTTAAAGGTCTTGGAGCTGACCACCGTATTCGTAGAAAGGTGAGTTCAGGAGAATCTGTTCCATGAACCCTCACTTATAGAGAAAAAGTATTTAATTTGAGGATCTTCTCAGCCTTTAAATTCACCTTTTCCTTCTACTGTCTACTTTTTTTTTTTTGTTTTACTTGGTTTTGGTTTACTAGGTTTGTTTTTTTTTTTTTACATCTTTATTGGAGTATAATTGCTTTGCGATGGTGTGTTAGTTTCTGCTTCATAACAAAGTGAATCAGTTATACATATACATATGTTCCCATATCTCTTCCCTCTTGCGTCTCCCTCCCTCCCACCCTCCCTATCCCACCCCTCCAGGCAGTCACAAAGCACCAAGCTGATCTCCCTGTGCTATGCGGCTGCTTCCCACTAGCTATCTACCTTACGTTTGGTAGTGTATATATGTCCATGCCTCTCTCTCGCTTTGTCACAGCTTACCCTTCCCGCTCCCCATATCCTCAAGTCCATTCTCTAGTAGGTCTGTGTCTTTATTCCTGTCTTACCCCTAGGTTCTTCATGACATTGTTTTTTTCTTAGATTCCATATATATGTGTTAGCATACGGTATTTGTCTTTCGCTTTCTGACTTACTTCACTCTGTATGACAGCCTCTAGGTCCATACACCTCATTACAAATAGCTCAATTTCGTTTCTTTTTATGGCTGAGTAATATTCCATTGTATATATGTGCCACATCTTCTTTATCCATTCATCCGATGATGGACACTTAGGTTGTTTCCATCTCCGGGCTATTGTAAATAGAGCTGCAATGAGCATTTTGGTACATGACTCGTTTTGAATTATGTTTTTCTCAGGGTATATGCCCAGTAGTGGGATTGCTGGGTCATATGGTAGTTCTATTTGTAGTTTTTTAAGGAATCTCCATACTGTTCTCCATAGTGGCTGTACCAGTTCACATTCCCACCAGCAGTGCAAGAGTGTTCCCTTTTCTCCACACCCTCTCCAGCATTTATTGTTTCTAGATTTTTTGATGATGGCCATTCTGACTGGTGTGAGATGATATCTCATTGTAGTTTTGATTTGCATTTCTCTAATGATTAATGATGTTGAGCATTCTTTCATGTGTTTGTTGGCAGTCTGTATATCTTCTTTGGAGAAATGTCTATTTAGGTCTTATGCCCGTTTTTGGATTGGGTTGTTTGTTTTTTTGTTATTGAGCTGCATGAGCTGCTTATAAATTTTGGAGATTAATCCTTTGTCAGTTGCTTCATTTGCAAATATTTTCTCCCATTCTGAGGGTTGTCTTTTGGTCTTGTTTATGGTTTCCTTTGCTGTGCAAAAGCTTTGAAGTTTCATTAGGTCCCATTTGTTTATTTTTGTTTTTATTTCCATTACTCTAGGAGGTGGGTCAGAAAGGATCTTGCTGTGATTTATGTCATAGAGTGTTCTGCCTATGTTTTCCTCTAAGAGTTTGATAGTGTCTGGCCTTACATTTAGGTCTTTAATCCATTTTGAGCTTATTTTTGTGTATGGTGTTAGGGAGTGATCTAATCTCATACTTTTACATGTACCTGTCCAGTTTTCCCAGCACCACTTATTGAAGAGGCTGTCCTTTCTCCACTGTACATTCCTGCCTCCTTTATCAAAGATAAGGTGACCATATGTATATAGAGAATCCTAATGATGCCACCAGAAAACTACTAGAGCTAATCAATGAATTTGGTAAAGTAGCAGGATACTAAATTAATGCACAGAAATCTCTTGCATTCCTATACACTGATGATGAAAAATCTGAAAGTGAAATCAAGAAATAACTCCCATTTACCATTGCAACAAAAAGAATAAAATATCTAGGAATAAACCTACCTAAGGAGACAAAAGACCTGTATGCAGAAAATTATAAGACACTGATGAAAGAAATTAAAGATGAAACAAATAGATGGAGAGATATACCATGTTCTTGGATTGGAAGAATCAACATTGTGAAAATGACTCTACTACCCAAAGCAATCTACAGATTCAATGCAATCCCTATCAAACTACCACTGGCATTTTTCACAGAACTAGAACAAAAAATTTCACAATTTGTATGGAAACACAAAAGACCCTGAATAGCCAAAGCAATCTTGAGAACAAAAAACGGAGCTGGAGGAATCAGGCTCCCTGACTTCAGACTATACTACAGAGCTAAAGTAATCAAGACAGTATGGTACTGACACAAAAACATAAAGATAGATCAATGGAACAGGATAGAAAGCCCAGAGATAAACCCACACACATATGATCACCTTATCTTTGATAAAGGAGGCAGGAATGTACAGTGGAGAAAGGACAGCCTCTTCAATAAGTGGTGCTGGGAAAACTGGACAGGTACTGTCTACTTTTGGGCTTACTCTGCACTGGTATTTCCATGATTCAATGGAAATAAAAAGAAGTGAACACCCTATGTATAGCAGTGAGGAAAATCTCTGCTGCCTCTTGCTAAATCAGAATTACAGTACATGAGTTTGCTGGAATTTAAACCCACTTGGGTATGTTCAGAGAAGAAACTACAGTGACCTGGAGAAGCAATAGGAAGATAGAGAACACAGGACTAAAGAATTCCTCTTTACAGAGCTGCCAAGGGCCTTGGGGTGTTCTCATGTGCTTTGAGATAAATGAAAACACCTTTGAGTCCACCATCCCTGCAGACCTCTAGGTGCTGCTGGGACTACTGCAGGAGGGCCAACTCTGAGGGCCAGTCCTCCCCTTCTCTTCTTCCATCACACTAAGTCAGCTCAGGATGGGGGAGAAGTAGTTTACGATGAAATCCACTGCCCTGCGATGGCTGTTGAGGTGTGCTTCTGTAGTAATGCCACCTTAGGTCCACGAAGCATGAATTGACATTTATTTGGATGCAACTGGCTCTAAAGTCTGAGGCAGAAAAGCAAGAGCTAGATTTTCTGTAACCCGAGTTCTTTCAACATTTAAGTGTTTTTTGTGCAGTTGGAGGAATGGAAAAAGCACGGGGTTATTGCACTTAGTGGCCTCTCTAGTTCTTTATGGAAGCAGGCAGGCACATTTCCAGGAGTGACCAAGGATAGAGAGAGAGGGAGAAAACGAGTATGTGGGAACTCTGTTATTTTCTGAGCAATTTTTTTGTAACCTTAAAACTGCTCTAAAAAATCTGTTAAAAGGAAAAAAACACAGTCGGTGTTGAGTAGTTCACTTTGAAAATTACCAGTCATTTATCTGTATTTGCCCCCCTTTTCATTGTTACTGAGCTAAAAATCATTTCATAATAATGATGAAAAATATAATATGTTTTTAAAAAAGCTTAGAGGGATGGGTCATTGCTGGCCTGGGTTCTGGTGGGGTCCCCAAGAGGAGAGGTGAGCCTGGAACATGACACATAATAGATACTCAGTAAGTATAAAATGAATGAATAGATAAGTGAAATAAATGAGGTGGCCTGTCTGTGTTGGGACACAGGGATCTTTCTAATGTTATGCCCTGGGTTACCACTCAGGTGCAGGCTGCCTCTGGGGACCAGCCTTGTCCCCTGCCCCAGGCAGGGAAGCTGCCATCACCCACTCTATTCCTGGACTCCTCGAAACACAAAACCATAAGCTTGCCTCTTCCTCATCAACCCTGAAGGCAAATGATTGGGCTTTTTTTTTTTGACTTAAGGGTTTTGCTGTCAATTGTAGGGGAATAGAAGCAAATCAGAATTTCGTTCTCTAAGTTGCTAGAATATTGCAAATTCTTATAGTGTCCTAGGCCCTGGCATAAAGTTCTTGCCATGCACCTACAGTGGCAACTGGGTGAGCCTTTGATCTTCAGTGATTGGTTTTTATTTCCTGTCACATCACCCCACTTACTGTCTCTAATATTATTGGTCTTCTTGGTGATTATATGCCTCATTTTCTCTGGATGTAAATTCCTTGAGAAAAGGTTGCTGCCTGTCTCATTCCCACTGTCTCTAAAGCTTAGAAGGGGCCTCTACTATAGTGGGTGTTCTGGTTGGAGAATGAGTGAATGGAAACCCAAGAGTCCAAGGCAGTTTAGAGAGGAAATTTGAACCTGAGTTGAAGATGTTAGTGGCACTCACACACATTTGGCAGGCATTTGGAGATATGGACATCTGACTTATTCATTCATTCAAAAACTGTTACCTAAGCACCTACTATATGCCAACTACGATGTGGGCACTTGAAATACAGATTTGGCTTTCAGCCACAGATTCCAGACCCAGGAATAGAATCTCTAGACCAAGTTCTCAAACTTACTTCTTCTGCCAATTTGCTATGTGGGTTGGACCAAATCTCTTAACCTTTCTCTGTACCGAGTAGGTTAGCTGATAGTCCATTGCCTCACAGACCAGTTGTAAGGATTAATTGGCATTTATAGAGTGCTTTGGGATCCAGAGATGAAAGGTCTATTTCATCTGCCAAATCGCATGATTATAGTAGCATGGTGAGGATGAATGATTTAGAAGGATTTTGAAGATGAAAAGACACTAAGTCTTATTATGATTTCTTTTAGCTTCTGGGCAATACCGGCCTGGAGGTTTATGTGCCCCCAAGCCTTTCTGGCACCACTGGGATTCTGTCTTTTTTTCTTGTTCTTCCCAAGAAGTTACATTGGCCCTCAAAAATTTTAATTTGCAGTTTCCAAAAGAAAAATCAAAGGCAGCATCCTGAATTATAGAAACACAACCTCAGTGAGCCTAGAGCTAAGGGAAGAGGAGGAAGACGCAGAATAAAAGTTTCTCTAACATTTTCATCCCTGGGCTTATATCCAGTTGCTCACTGATTATTGGCACCGGTGAATTCTACTGAGAGTGACTCCCTGGACAAAAATAAGTCTAAGTAGTAATCAACGTAAAGGATGGCTTGAGGCATCAATTTGTTTAATGTTAGATTTAGAAATATGTTCAGAGATAAAGTCTCTGAGGACACATTAAAACTGCTTCCCATGAAAGACAAAACACTTACCTATATCCTGTGCATTTCTGGAGTGTCCCTCCCTCTTGAGGACCCACAAGACCCATTCCTGGAGGTGGAGAGATTCCCCCTGGTACGGCAGGGTCTCCCACAACTTCCTTCCGGGTTCCCAGGACTCCAGAGGAAGCTGCCACTGGAATGTAGACTAAAGCAGGGTCATACCTTCGAGGAGGGTTCTGGGCTTGGAGTAACAAAACCTGCGTGGAATTCACCCTGAAGAATCTCACCCGAAAGGAGTCCACTCCGTCACCATTTTTCAAAGCCCTCTTGGGACCAAAAATTTGCAAAGGATGTTAGTGATATTCAGAAGAGAGGATATGGTGCAGTGCCCTAAAGCTTCCTGCCCACCCACCCCTTAAATGCGGGGTCCAGAGTCGCTGCCCAACCTGTCCCACCCAAGGGACAGGTGTACACAAGAGGATGTAGGATTCAGGTGGTGGATGCCTTCTGATTTCCATCTGCCTGGGAGGTTGGGCTGAAGACATTTATATGGTGTTCCTGGTACAGAAGAACTTGATCCTGGAGGCAGTAGCCCCAGATGGGACCTGGATCATGGTTAAATTCCTAACTCTGTTCAAAAGAAACCTACAAGACCAGAAGGAGTTTTCAGTTTCTTAATTCCAGAAGGGAGGTAAAACTTACCTTTATCAGCTCCTTTCAAAACCCGACTGGGGCCAGAGATAGTTGTCTTGATCCTTCCGTGCACTCTCACGTCTCCTACCACTTAATTTCCTCAAGCCTGAGGGTCTCTTTTTTCTGTGCTCTTGTAGAGTGTGTACTGGTTAGTATCAGCTAGGAGGTGGGGCGTAATTTCACTGATACGTCACCTCACTTTCTAGCATATTTACAGGCGAATGAGAGTTTGGCTTTTGAAAAACACAAAGTGTGCAATTTAACTCAACACCACCAAAAACACGAAGTCTCCCCCGAGACCCACTTCTGGAAATTCTTATCACCATATAAAAATCACTATTGTGCTAAGCTTAAAGTAAACGCTGTAATCCTGTGCCTTGCCAGAAAATACATTTGCACAGGCATTTCTAGACAGAACAGTTTGCATCGGAAGGACGTGTATCTGAGTGCAAAGTACAGAGAGCACCTTATCCGAGTGAGAGGGGATCTGAGAAGAAAGTTTTCATGTATTCTTTCAAAGCCTTTTAGCAATTCACGAACAGGCGGACCGTTCAGTGGCACACCTGAGTTTTCCATTTCTAAATAGTGATATAATAACATAGTAGTTTGATCCAAAATTCTGTCCCTAAATGTCCCATTTCTTGGTGGCGATTTTCAGTGCTACAAGTGAACTTTATTGGCTTTGGGGAGTGTTTCCCATTCTCTCTCCAGTGCTTTCTGAAGCTGTGCGATTGCTCGATGAAAGGTGCTTTGTGAAAACACTGCCTTGTTTTAAGAAAACATTGTTCAACTTTTATGCCATATCTCTTCCCAGTATTTGCGTTAATAGATTGCCCTAGGTATATGTACAGTTGCACAGTTTCTATATACGTTTATTATTACATTGTTTTATCTTCTCTGAAGATTGTCCCCAGTAGTCTTCTATATGTCTTGTTCTTGTTATGTCTGATTCTAAATTTATCCAGAGATGGCTGTGGTTTGATGAGTTTAAATCATAGGAAGGACATGTGCTGAATTAAAGGCTTGTTGGTAATTTTTTTTTTTTTTTTTTGGATGCTGGGTGTTTTTAACCCTCCCCTCTTGCAGAGGAGAAATAGGTTTTTGTAAGAATGTGTATTTAAAAACATTTTTTGACACATGACTTCTGAAGCCTGAGAATTCTGTGATACGGGAAAGGGCCGGGGGGTCATTTGCAAGAGAAACATAAAAATGAAATATTAATATGATCAGGCGCTAGCTTCAAGGCATTTGTTCTCTAGAAAATCAGTGCTGCCACATTTCATTTCTTTAAGCCCTCTGTCTAACATAGCTCATATCTCTGTCCTCATTATTTAATTATAGGCCTAAGGAGTCAATGGAGAGGGTGGGCATCTGGTCTCACGATTGATTTTATTTATTGGTTGTGGTCAGGTTGCAGACCTCTGGGAAGTAGGCAGTTTCCAAGAATAGCAGATTTTAGTTGTTACTTAGTCATCTATTCAAAGAACTGGTTATTTAGCCAGAGTTCAGTAGCTGCCTGACTGTGCACAGTCATTCCCATTTTCCTGTGTCTGGGACCCCACCCCAGTTCTGAATCCATCCTGCATAGCAGGACGTGTCTGAGCTGTCTTGCCTTTCTTCTTCTCACCTCCAACCAGTGGGCATTTGTAGTCACCGGTGTAGAAGGACTTGGACTGTTGTGTTCCATGTGGTAGCCAAGACCATCTTGAAGGCACAGTGACTTAGGAAATGGGGAAACCTGGTTGTGAGTGCTAGGCTGCCCCAGGGCATTATAGTACATTGGAGCGTCTGAGTGGCTAGATTTAACTGTATGGGACCTATAACATAAGCTGTAAACCTAATACTTGTACTGGTGTAGTTAACTGTAGCCACCTCTCATTTGTTGGTTCATTTCAGCACTGCTTTGTTGCTTGTCACCTTCTGGGTGTTGGTGTTGTCGGTGCTTAAGTCAGCAGTTTATTCACTGCTCTGATTTTCGGATGAGACCATTAGAGGAAGCTGATGAATCCCTGTATTTGGCTCTTTTGTCCTAATGGGCTACCTCCATCTCACTTCACATCTACTCCAATGTGAAACTTGGCGTAGACTTTAAATCTATAAACTGTAAAAACTTGCATTAAGAATTCATGACTTTAGTGTTTTTAAAAATAATTTCAGAGTGTCAGTAGGAGTTACCACGTTGCATAGTACGTAGACTTCCATCATCTCACTTGTTTCTCTCTTATCTCCTCCTCACTCCTTCCTCCTGGATTGCCTGTGAAACTTCAAAAATGCATTCCTCTTTAAATACACAATAATCCAATTCTCATTAACTTTGGTTCTAGCCAACATATAGGACCTAACCAGGTGTATCAATCCGTTCAGGCTGCTATAACAAAGGGCCATAGATTGGATGGCTTATAAAAAGCAGACATTTATTTCTCAAAGTTTTGGAAGCTGGCAAGTCCAAGATTAAGTTGTCGGCAGATTCAGTGTCTGGTGAGAACTGCTTCCTGGTTCATAAAGAGCCATCTTTTTGCTATAACCTCCCATGGTGGAAGGGGTGAGGGATCTCTCTGGGGTCTCTGTTATAAGGGTACTACTCCCATTCATAAGGGCACCACCCTCATGACCTAGTCATCTCCCACAGGCACCACTTCCAAAAACCATTGTGTTGAGGGAATAGGTTGCAACGTATGAACTTGGTGGGGGACATAAACATTCAGTCCATTGCACCAGGGGAGAGAGGTAAAGTGGGGAGAGAGGAGAGGGTCTCACTGTGCACTCCAGTCTGTGGTAAAATTATTTTTCAGACCAAACTATTTCCCTTTCCAAGATTCTCATGCCAGCTGTGCAAATGATAACATATTTTCTGTGTTCTGTACATTTGGATGCTTTATTCCATCCACCTGTGTGTAAGAAGCACACATTTATTGTTTATTTGTGTATTCCTTCCTCACCTGTTTCTTAAGTGCTCGCTCTGTGCTGGGGAATGGGCTAAGCACTGGACTACACAGGCCTTACCTCAAGGAACCACTGTTTCGGTGACAGGCAGAAAAGCAGACAGACAGGTCAACCTTGTGTGTTTTGAGTGCAGTGTCACTGGATGTTACGGATGCACAAAAGAGGACTGTGTAATCCATCCTTCAGAGGTCAGAGAGGCCCAGATACCCTGAATGATGGTGCAGTCTTGAAAGATGAGCAGGAGTGAGCCAGGTGAAGGAGGAGGGGAAGGGAGTTCCGAGAAGATCGAGGAGCACTTGCAAATGGATAGGTGAGACCTGTAACGCACGTCAAAGAACATCAGTCCCAGCCATGCTCGAGTGGCCTGCTTGGGATCACGGCAAAGCCTCTTCCCATGAAGGCTGAGTGCCCCCAACTGTACTTTTGTTCTACAAGTAAAGGCCCGTGTAGTTTGCTTATGGTATTTGTTCAGCAAAGCCTTTACCCTTGGTATCAAGAGCTTGATTTTTCTCATTTCCCCGTTGAATTGCCATATTCTTCCCCTTCCTGCTGTCTTGGCAGCACTTAAGGAAATGCAGATGTTTGGGGAAGCTCTTCTGAGATCTCATCTCTAAAGTAATAACAACCAGGATTTTGCACTGTGGGTTTGCTCAGGGTAGAGCACCTTGGAGTTGAGTAGATGTAGGTTCCTAGCCCAGTTCTATCATTTCTAGCTGCCTACCCTTGGGCAAGTTATTTGAGGCTCAGTTTCCTTATCTGTAAAATGGGAATAGAATAATACCTATGTTACAGAGTTATGGTGAGGTGAGGCAATGCCCCATGTAGCAAAAGCATTCATCAAATGGTAGCTTTTGTCTTAATCCGCATTAAGAATGTAAAATCCCACTCACTGAATAGGGAGATGGTGGCTGTAGAACTTTATGCCTATGTGGCAAAAAATGGTTAAGAACTGAGTGCATGTGAGAGGGGAGGAAGGAGATCCCCTGGTCTCATTTCCTCTATTTGTCACCAAAATAAGAAAATAAAGAAGCTGTTGCAAGGAATTTGCCAGGCCTCAGTGTCCCCTTCTCCAAAATAAGGGTTGGTTTAGATGATGTTTTAAGTCCCTTTCAGACTATAACACTTCATCCATTTCCGTCTCCTGAATAATTGCTAATGGAGGAAACCAATTATCAAGGTACAGGTCTTCTAAATTATGGTTACATATTACAGTCCCTAAGAAATTTTTAAAAATCCTGATGTCCAGTTCCCACCCAGACATGTTAAATCAGAATCGCTAGTGGGGTGGTGATTTTATGGGGCAGCCAGGGTTGAGGGTTACACTAGTGGCTAAAGTAAGAGTCTTGTCTTTGATTTCCAGCTTACGGCATCCGTTATAGCAAATCACCTAAGTCGGAGAATTAGATGTCAAAAGTGAATATCGCCAATTGCTTTTGCTGTTGTTTGTTGAAAAATTTCTGTGTTACTCCTTAAAGTGAATAATTAGCCTTCTGAGAGATGGATGTAACTGCTAGTCTTTGAACCTCCTTTACCAAAATATTCCTAGCATAAAGACGTATGTGACCGATTATGTTTTTAATTAGAATGGAAATGTGTGTAAAGCTCTTTCATAGAAATGTGTACTAAATCTGTTTTAGAGAAAATTACTTGTCAGTCTTTTTTTTTTTCTTTTTTACTCAATTCCAATTCAGGCTTTGGCCTCCAATCAAGAGAAGCCACTGCAATGAAATATTTTCTGACACTCTATGGAAATAGCTGTCCTTGATGTGTGTGTCTTTATTTATGTCAGGGCTCCTAACAATTCCCACAAATAAAACCTGTTTTTTCAATGAAAAACATTTCAAAGTGGAAGAAGAATGTATGTCATGTTGACCAAAATAGCATGAGGATAATGAGGCCAACATTGAAGAGGCTTTAAGGGCCCAAATCTTCATGGGAAATATTTGTTGATTTTACCTCACTGTAATTGGAAGAGAAAGCATAATGGTATTTTTGCTTGACAATTGCTTGATTTGTATTTATTGAACTTCAGTATGTGTGGTCTGTTAAAAAGAATTTCATAGACATTTCATAAATCATATATATACATAATTTTACAGAGATAATAACTATTTACATTGTTTTGTAACTTGCTTTTTTTTTTTAACTTACCATAAGTAGATGTTCTTCCTTGTCAAAACCTTTGATCTCCATCATCATTTTAATGCCTATATAATATTCTTAATTTTCAATACACAAGAATTTGTTTAACCAATCTCATTACTTGGCATTTAGATTATTTCCAACTTTTCCTATGCCCCAGTGAACATCCTTGTTCATATATCTTCTTGCCTTTGTACAATTATCTCTTTAGGATGAATTAATAAAAGTGGGATTACTGGGTCAAATAGTGTTCATAATTTTAAGAATTTTGATACACATTGCCAAATTATATTGAAGGCTGTACCAATTTATACTCCTACCTGCGCAATTGTTTCTTGTTCAGCAAATTCTTTTCAGCAGTAGAGTGTTGTCGTCTGCATAGTAATTTGAAATCCAGAGTTAAACGCTCCCCTTGTACTAACTCGGCAAATACCTTCCTCACAACCCAACCTCATTCTGCAACGTAAAATGCTAGCGACAGCTAAACACGTATTGAAGCAACAGGGGTGGAGGCCAGGAGAATGAAGAGGAGAAAGAGATTGTCAACAATGGGCTTAGAAGAAATTCATCTTTTTTTCTCTTGCCAGTGTCTGACCCAACCTCTTAGACAATGAGCTTCCTTCTAAAGAAAAGCTGAGGTTGGCGAGAAGGGAAAACTAGAAATTCCACTTAAACTTCCTCCGGGTCTCGTATTTGAGATTGGCAGCCCTGAGGCTTTCCAGATGACTTTTATTCGTTTGAACCTGTCTTTTGATCTTTTTAGAATTTCCTCCTCATTTCACCTGTTCTGGGTTTATTGCCTGGAAAACAAGCAGATGAACATATTAGCTCCTCCTTAAGGTGCCTCTAGACTACAGGAACTTTACGTTCAGGTCAGGAATCGTATAACATGACTACATGCTCCAAGTTTATGGGCAAGTTAAGCAACAGGGAATTTTATGCTGGGGTTTAGGACACAAACTTGTAGTAGACACATTGTGAGGTGGGAGGGAAATTTAAATAAGCAAAAACTCTGCCGTTAATACTGATTCAAGTTCTCCAGTTGATGGAAAAAACACGTGAGAATTTTATTCTTGAAATTGCCTGTGAGTTAGACAAGGGTCAGGAAAACAAAAATATTATAAATACATCTCCCTTCCTTCCCCCATATATTGATTCTCCTCTTTCAGTTGAAGTCAGTTTTCTAGTCAGTCTGTGTACAGGCCAGAATGATCTAAAACCTTTTAATTAGATGCTTTAGCAATCTCGATCCCAATTAATTCCGGGGTGGGGGGAAGAAAAGAGAAGCATGTGTCGAGTTGAGAGGGCAAGACTTCTGCATTCTCTAAAAAACTGACCTACACCTTATGTATCTGTCCTTACAGCCTGTAAAAGCCAGCACAAAGGAGAGTACCAGCTGGAATCATTCAGGGAAGGCAATGGCTTTCAAAGCCCTGGCTAGCAGCAGGTGGAATATGCATTAGGGGTTCTTTTATTGTTCAAGTAGTACTCATTTTCAGTGGGAAGCAATATGGTTCTTATGCAGTCAATAAAGAGCAAATTCAGGGTGTTTGCCTTTTAGCCAGAGCGGCTCATGATTTGTGATGACTCTGGCATCCATCACCCATAGAGCTCAAAAAACATTGGACTGAAATACTGATGGACGTGGGTCCTGGCTTGGCAGACTTGATTCTTCAGACTCATGCTGAGGTCCATAGGTACACAGCCTAAAATTGCTTTGTTTCTCCTGATAACATCTCTGCTTAGGAGTCATAGGTATTCCCATTCTAAATGTAGGTGGCTGCTGGTGGTGGGCGGACGGAAGAGGAGGGGATTCCTCACTTGTCCCCCTACCTTGGGAGTTCAGGGATTCTAGGAGAGGTCAATGGTGTCCAATGCTGGGAGAAGTCAGATCATATGCTCCTTGAGGGGATGATTTGCTGGTTTTGTTCCCCACTGTTCTCTCAGTGTCTGGCACACAGTAGGAGCTTCTTGGATACATCACGTTGCCCGAGACCAAGTAGCATGGTAGAGGGTGACACTAACCGGTTGTGACAAGAGCAAGCAGGAAAGCTTTACTGTTCTCTAAGGAGAGATGCTCAAGGGACTTAAGAATATGAAAAGTAGTTCCCATCATTAATTTCCACTTTTCTTCCCTACGTGCACCTTGGGCAGAAGTGGGGCAAGAGGTAGCGTTTTTAGGATACCTTGACTCATCATTGCTAAGAATTCAGTGTAAACTCACATTCGGAGCCCAAGGGCTTTCTTCCATGCTTTTTGTTAAATACAGGGTAAGGAGTCGGATCCTAATTGAAGAGGGAACCCATGGCATAGAGCAGTGGTTCTGGAACTTGCGCGTGCATCAGAATCACCTGGAGGGCTTGTTGAAACACAGATGCCTCGGTCCCACTTCTGGAGTTGACGGAGGGGCTGAGAATGTGCATGTCTAATAAGTTCCCAAGTGCTGCCGATACTGCTTGTCTGAGACCGAACTTTGAGAGCCAGTTGGCTTCGAGGAAAAAGCACTCACATTGGAGTCAGATAAAGCTGGACTCCTGTCTTGCTGTGTGACCTTGGTCAAGTCCACTTTGAGTAGCCTCAGTTTCCTCACTTGCAAAATGGTGACAATTTCCACCTCACTCACAGGACTGTTGTGAGGGTGAAATGGAATGAAGTGACCAAGATGGCTGGTCCATGGTACTCACTCGCTCCAACGATGTGAGACCTTTCTCCCTAACTCCTTTTGTGGGCTCCTCAGACAATACAGGGCCTGTTTGAGGGCTTATGCCTTGTGAACTGAGCGTCTCCTGTATTAACTTCACATTACCACTTGTTTACATATCCTGAGGGTTGCACTGTTACTGAACATTTGCTATGTGAATGGCACAGTGTGAGATAATTTTTACAGTATGTATAACATTGGATATTATTCCTCTTTAACAGATGAGGTTAAATAACTTGCACAGAAACCCGCAGCTAGTAAGTGGCAGAGCTGAGCATTCAAACCAAGGTCTCCTCCCCACGAGGCTCTTGGCTTCTTTGTTAGAGTGGTTCCCATGAGTCCCTGTGGGCAGAAGATGCCAAGATTATTAGGTCCTTTCCTCTAGTTACTCACTCACAGGGCATATCTATCTATATAGGTAACACATCTGAGAAAAGTAAGCAGTTATTCTGAGGATGTGAGTGAAAGGGGTAGGATTTTTTATGTATCTTTAAGCCCAGCACTCTGTCTTATTCATCGCACATGGTGCCTTGTGCACAGAGGACTCAGCAAATGCTTGGGGAATTAACAAAGGCAGTGAAGGTTCAGGTCAAGTGACACCCTCATCTGCCTTAAAATTACTGGGTCCCCTTCTTAAATGACTAGTAAGACTTGCCTCATTATCATTTGTACACACCAATTGGCACTGGTTCCCGAACAACTGATGAAGAGTCTCTTAAGTATTGATTTAGAACCTTTGCTGAAAATGAGCAGCAGTTGTTAGTAACTTCCCTTGCCTGGATGATTTGCACTCTTTTTTTTTTTTTTTTTTTTTTTGTGGTACGCGGGCCTCTCACTGCGGTGGCCTCTCCCGTTGCAGAGCACAGGCTCCGGACGCGCAGGCTCAGCGGCCATGGCTCACGGGCCATGGCTCACGGGCCCAGCCGCTCCGCGGCATGTGGGATCTTCCCGGACTGGGGCACGAACCCGTGTCCCCCTGCATCGGCAGGCGGACTCTCAACCACTGCACTCTTGATTTGATTTACCAGAATAATTTGGAAAAGCAAACCAGGGCCCCCTGTCAGGACAGGATCACTTTTGAATACTTGCAGGTAAAATCACAGCTCGACTTTGCCTAGGGTAACCTTGAATCTGTCCGTCCTGAATCCTGTGCCCCTGGAGAGGTAGTTCTCAAACTTAAAAAAAAAATATCAGTCACTTACTCCGCGATCCCTTGCTTCTTCCATAGAAACCTCCAACAGATCAGAAGAGAAAACTGCTCTGCGCGAGTAAGGCCACAGGGTTGGCCTGTCTGGGTGGGAAAGCTGCAAGCCTTCGGGCAGGGCTGTGGATTGGCGATCATCCAAAGATGCATGGCAAACTGCCCACTCCTGCTACTTGGCATTCCTGAGGGCAGTGGTGGCTTTGGCGACATCTGCAAATAGCAGGCAGGGATGTAGTAGGGGCAAGTGGGTTACATACTCTGAAAAGGGTGGTGGCCCTTATGCTATTTTTGTCACATGCACCGTAGGTCACTGCTTCCTACGTTGGAGCCGATGCAGTCCTGCTGTTTTGTCAACACAAGTATCCAAGGACAAATTTTAATTGTGCCATAAGTATCGGGGAAGATAATGAAAAAATTTCTCCAAAAAAATAACCATTTCCAATAAGCAACATTCAGTCAGCCTAGGCCAGTTAATTACTGTAGGTATCTGTTCTGAACGGTCAGTACCTATAACTTATGCGTTGTTAAATATTTTGAATATCACTCCCATGGTTTCTGTAATAGAAACCGCTAGAGCAATTTTGTATGCACGCTTTGCAAGATCAGTGGGCGGATGACAAGGTGTGACTTCCTAAAATTGTCAGCACTATTTCTTGTTTGCTGTTGGGTTAAGAATGGGTTAGTTGGTGATTGTACTTGAGCTACTGGACACAGAAGAATGTCTAATGGTGTGACACAGGCCATGAGATGTGCAAAAGGAAAACTGTTTTAGCTCAGACTCCAATCAGAAAACAATTCTTCTGCAGGCACTCTTCTCTGATTCTTCTTTCCCACGTCCAGGTCACAGCAGCAGAGAAGGCAGACCCAGAATACTCAGATTAGAGACAAAATCCATTCCTTGGCTAACACGTAAGGCAGGCAGCCAGCATTTTATGGAGGATTTTAGAGAAAAATCATTTTCTATAGAAATCAGTTGGCAAAGATTATTCTTAAATTGAACTTTGATCAGTTGCGTTGCATATGAAGAGACTAAGAATATTTGAAAATAATTGAAAGAGCCTGAACTCAAGGTCACATTCATCTTAGCCCTGACTGGCATAGGTGAGCACATTGTGTGGCAGAGTGTCAGGTGAGCAGAAGCTGGGAGAAGAGGAATGCAGTCCAGGCCCACCATGCAGTAGGTGCTCATCTCCATAAGCTGCCTTCCTTGACCACAGCAACAGAGTTAGTTCATGCTCCGTGCCCTCTGCCAGCCTGGCAGCAATTATAACAGAGACAATTTATCGGACAAGGGATTTACACCAGCTGGAGCAAGCAGAATAAGATATCTTTTCTCTTTTTAATAGAACTGAGTGAAAAGTGGAAAGCAGAACTACTGACATGTGTATAAAAGTAAATACATTCATTTCTCAAAAGTATAGCATATTTCCTTAAGAATATAAGAGAAGAAAATCGCGTTTCCAAATGTATACGTTCATACCTAAGTTTTGGACTCACATATAGAAGGCAATTAATCACTCACTTATTTACTTGAAGATTCTGTCAAATTGCAACATGGCTTCAATTCTTAAGAGATATGTGGAAGCAAACACAATTTTTTTTTATTAAGAAAAGTGAACAGATTTAAAGTTCTCTTTGTCATTTGTTTGATATCTTACACAGATGGAATTTTTTTCAATTTAATTCAACATGCATTCATTGGACTGTTGCTATATATTTGGAATCATGTTAGTGGCTGGGGTATAGAGATAACTGCTAAAACCACATATCGGAACTCTTTCATTACCAAGGTATCTTATTAAAGTGTGTGTGTGTGTGTGTGTGTGTGTGTGTGTGTGTGTGTGTGTGTG
>NW_020837952.1:13483553-13534172 GCF_003676395.1 Aethalodelphis obliquidens
GTGTGTGTGTGTGTGTGTGTGTGTGTGTGTGTGTGTGTGTGTGTGTGTTTACACCGTAATTCTTACTTTAGGTTTGTGTATGTGGATGGGAACGGGTGGAGAAAACTTTTTTGTTTTAAAGAAAGTATCATTGAAGTTCTCTGATTTCAAAAAGGTTAAGAAAAATCTTTCTGAGTGACGCTAGTGGAGTTTTCTTAAAGGATAAGTGGACATCACAAAGGACTTCCTAACCCAATCCCACTCCTGTGTTGTCCCTTCCCATGTACCCCAGCACACAGCAGTCTCCTTGGGAGAACGTGCCTCCCTCTGGCCTAACAGAGGTGCTTTTGAACTTGGAGTTAACTCAGAACCTACACGCCAGTCGGCCAGGCCCAGGGATCCACTCAGCCTCAGTGACACTGGGTTGAATGTTGTCAGAGAGTCAGTGTGCTCTCTCTCTCTTCCTTCCTTTCACACACCAACCAAAATGAACCCCAAAGCAATTTTAAAGGGGAAGAGAATGAAATTTATCAAGTTCTAGAAAAGAAAGGATTTTAAAAAGGCAAGAAAAGAAGTAAACATTGGACACCATACCTATCTGACAAGTCCAAGCTAAATAGTAAATAGATGGGAAAAATGGAGATTCCTCTGATTTGGTAAGGAATAGCTGTGACTGCCAAGATGAGACCATCAGCTTACAGTGGGTACAGTTGTTTTCTCAGTGTCAATTCAGCACTGTGGTTATTAAAAACAACCCACCTGAGTAATTTGGGGGTGAACTGAATCAGTAGAAGACATCCTTTCAGTCTGACAGTTGCTTTACATCCAAGTCCCTGTTGGCCACCTGGGGGCAGCATGAGAATCCCAGGCCTTACAATTCAAGTATCACCTGGTTTCCTTGTCTCCATAAGGTTTGAGAGACCAACTAGTCTTGTGAGAATGTGTGTGTGTAAATGAAAAACCTATCTTTTCTGTCACCACGACTGAATACAAATTCTACAAGACGACTCTGTGAGCATTTGGGTGTTAATCTCATGCATATTTCCCAATAGCCCTGGTCTCATCACTTCTGGGTGGATATGTAGCAACATGACACAATCTCATTTACAACCTTTCATGGTCAGATTATAAAATCATAACTCCTCAAAGAAGATCTTTGAGGGCAGAGCACAGAGACCACTGAGAATTTCTAAGAACAATTAGGAGCTCTGAGTTCTCTCTCTAATTTTTCCAAAGCCCCACCCTATGACTAGACCAAGAGATTTCAGTGTTTGTTCCCTGGGGAAAAATTTGTTGGCTTGGAGACTTAAAAGTTCCTATGGAGTGAAAAGGAGTGGGTACACACACATACCACCCCACTCCCATCCCCACCAAGGAATCCCAAGGGCATGAGCCCTAAAGCAACCTCATCCTGATTCTAACCCCATCAGAGGACATCTGGGTAGCCAGGTATCCTGATGGTTCTCATTTATTCAACATGAAAAATGCCTACTGGGGCTTCCCTGGTGACGCAGTGGTTGAGAGTCCGCCTGCCGATGCAGGGGACATGGGTTCGTGCCCCGGTCCGGGAGGATCCCATGTGCCGTGGAGCGCCTGGGCCCGTGAGCCATGGCCGCTGAGCCTGCGCATCCGGAGCCTGTGCTCTGCAACGGGAGAGGCCACAACAGTGAGAGGCCCACGTAGCGCAAAAAAAAAAAAAAAAAAAAAAGCCTACTGAATGCTAGTCCCTGTGTGACTCCTGCAGTGGGTGGGGGTAGGCATTAAAAATAAAAATGTGCCCTCCTATAGGAAGGAACAGCATAAATCTTGAAAGGCTTTACATCTACAGATATTCTCAGCACAGAGCAGGGCTTGGTCGGCAGTAGCTGATGAATGAATGTGAAATTGAATGAGGATCTGACTCAGAGTACACCTCGGTTTGACAACTTTCTTTAAAAATCACCAATTCTCTCTAGTGTATATAGGTTTTTTTTGCTTTTGTTTTTATTTATTTATTTGTTTATTTTTTCGGCTGTGTTGGGTGTTTGTTTCTGCGCGCAGGCTTTCCCTAGCTGCTGCAAGCGGAGGCTACTCTTCCTTGCGGTGCGCGGGCTCCTCATTGTGGTGGCTTTTCTTGTTGCGGAGCACGGGCTCTAGGCACGCGGGCTTCAGTAGTTGTGGCACGCAGGCTCAGTAGTTGTGGCTCACAGGCTTAGCTGCTCCGTGGCATGTGGGATCTTCCCCGACCAGGGCTCAAACCCGTGTCCCACGCATTGGCAGGCGGATTCTTAACCACAGCGCCACCAGGAAAGTCCCTGTTTTTGTTTGTTTTTAATTGTGGAATTCTGGAGAACAAAGAAAAGATTGTCAAGATGGGGAGATTTTTCTTTACGGCTCTCTCTGGACAGTTTACAAAGTGGATGGCTCTGTGGTTGACTAAACCACAGATAAGTTCCTGAGGGACTTACATGGAATGCATCTCTAAGGCTTGCTGGTGATTAGGCCTGTCCCAGTATAATGCATAGTGTTAAGAGCTGTGCCAAAAACATGGTATTCCAGAAGTCTATCTTGGAGCTTAGAGTTTCTCTGGGGAAAAAAGCCTCTTTTCATGTGATGAACGACTCTAAATTGCTTTGCTGTAGAGAAGCAAACATTCTTAATAAAGGACATGTGAGTAAGGGATGTCCTTGGAACAATCTCAGAGAGGTCTGGTCCACCCCGCAAGTTGCTAGGTGCCTTGTTGCATCCTCTTAAAGTTCATGTTCCTTTCCTCCAGAGCACAGGCCTGGAGTGTACATAGCATTCATACATGTGATTGTTTGGTTAGGGTCTACTGTCTTCCTCTAAGCTCCATCAGTGCAGGAATTGGGTGTGATTTTAGTGACTACTGAGTTCCCAGGACTTGGTATAGTGTATGGCACAGAGTTAACACTAAATAAACCAGGACATTTGTGAATGAACTCACACTCTATTTAAGAGCCATAGTATCACTGTCATAACGCACCTGCTGCTATTAGCTCTGTCACCTTGCAATTCTGCTCACTCCCTGACACTATTAAACATATGTATTTGTGGGATATATAACACATATATACACATATGTATATATATTATATACACGTGTGTATATATATGTGTGTGTGTGCATGTTATATCTACATATACACCTCTGTGTGTGTATGTGTGTGTGTATCTGGCAAAATCATAAAGACAGACAGCAAACTGATACGAGTATATGCAGTAAATATGACAGTGTGTTAATATTCTTATTGTGTAGTGGGGAACATCAGTTAAATGAAAGAGAAAGAGAGAGCTTGGCTATTTCCAGTAGCCAGGAGCCTCTTATGTACAATACAGCTGCACACTGGGATCATTTGGGAGCTTTAACAAACCCTCATGCCTGGGTCTCATCCCCAGTTGGGTGTGGGTGTGGCCTGGGCAACAAGAGGTTCTAAGAACCACTCAGGTGATGCCAATGTGGAGCTAAGGTAGTGAGGCACTGGTTGAGGACCAGACGGTACGTTGTTTTGGAGCAGATTTTGTTACCTTTGTGAGGAGTCACTCTACATCTAAGGCGGATTGTTACCCCTTCCTCCAGAGGAAGAGCTTCAGGGATGGGGACCTTTCCTTGTGGTTTGACAGAGGACAAGCGTGGAGAGGAACCCAGGAACTTTTCAGGAGAGATGCGACCAAGATTTTGACCCCTACTTTTTTGAGATTCAAACTTCCAGTGGATTGAGATGGTTCCAGTGAAGGTCCATCACCAGGAAAAGATCCCAAAGGGTCCCAAGAAGAGTCTTTCATGAGAGAAGGGGGAGTCTGATAACATGGGCCCAATGTGAGGCCACATTTATAGCACTAATGATGAAAACAGTGACAGATTGCTCTGAGACTTTTACCCTAAGTGATTCTGTTGACCTGGTTCTGTGTGTTTGCCCTGCAAGTAGGTGGCATACAGTGATTAAGAGTCCCATCAGGGTGACCTGGCTGGGAGAACATCAGTTCTCTAATGGAAAGATGGATAGTCGGCTGGTGAAAACCCAGCAGATGTGCATCCTCCTTCCAGCTAGTTGGTGAACTCATTGCCTTGAGGGCAGTGACTCTGTCTGGCTCTCCAGCTTCAACCTTCTTTGAAGATACTAAGAATGTGGTTAATTATCAGCTTGCTCCACCTTTTTTTCAGCTGAGGCTTCACCTTAGATTTCTGCTCAGTTTCCTTGCTGCTAAATTACTTTCCTGGACTTGTGAGGGATACCTCATTGGAACAAGGAAAGGTATTTACACAGAAGTACCTGTTCTGTGCTGAATGGGAAAGATAAGAGGCACCTCAACCGTGGTGTTCGGCCTCCAGGACCCTTTGAGCAATGGGGGCAGAGGCTGCTGGCACCCCCACTGGAAGACAGAATTCAATTTAAGTCTCAACAATCCTTGAAGACCTTTGCATGCTCTTAGAGAGGCTGAATGAGTGTCACTTCAGATGTGGTGAACGCTGAAATGGAAACTATTATATCAAAACATTTCATTTGGTGGGGGGACTGTTTGGAAAAAATCTTAATTTTTTTTTTTTAGGAACAAAGAGGAGTTGATGAAAGGATTTGAGGTTATAATGACCAAAGTCTCTCCTGCCTCTCTTTTCTCCCCACCCTTCTTCCAAAATGGAGAAAAGAAATGAAGCCAGAGAAATGTCTTAAATGTTGTCAGTCTGGCAGGCCAAGTTTTTAGCTAGGATAGCGTGTAGTAGTAATACCTTTTAATTACAGTTGTACAATTATAAATAGGAAAGAAATGAAAAGATGAAGATGCGGTTTGTAATGAAATTACCATAAATACCATGGCAAGCTTTAAAGTCGTCACGAAAATCTGTAATACCAAAACATGAATATGGAGGTTAACTTCTACCAAGGGTAGAAATTAAAATTTTGTGGATTTGTGGTCTTCCTTGTTAGTTTGGTATTTCCTCCTAAGTACACATAAGTACCGTTATTTTACAGACACAGACAGACCTTTAAAAAGTCAGAGTCCTGGTTAGCAACTCTTATGTTCTCCAAGCCACTTGGGCAAGCTGACATAGAAGTGACTTGAGTTACCAAGGCAAGTGGTGGGAACATCAAAAGAAATCTAGTCCAACTGCCTGGAGGGTTTTGATTATTTCTCCTTTTGGAAGCAGGCATGTATTTTGTTTGTGATGCACAAGTTTATCTTCAGTCTTTATTTAAAGACCCATTTTACTTCCCACTGAATGGACACATTTTTATGGCTGAGGATAGGGGATCATAACTGTGAACTGCTGCATTGGTCCTGAGGTGAATAAGCTAAGCTATTCGATCGGAGCCCTTAGATGGGTTACATCATCTTTTGTTGCCTTTGCTTTTCTCACAAGTTAGCACCTGTTTGTTAAAATATTGCTAATGAGATCAATATCACGAGGTCAATTTCCATAAGTCTGTTCCCTAGCTGCACACTGCTAAGAGATCTTGAAAACATGGAACTTTGATTAGAAGAGAGATTAAATAAATGAGTTTGGCTCACTTTATTGCAAACCTTTCTCCAACAGTGTGAAAATCCTTAACATGTCCTGGTGATGGTAGATTGTGTCCTCTCTTTGCCCATGACAAGAAACTTTTTTCTTTTTCTAAACCAAGAACAATGATTTTGCTACTTCTTACTGCCATTAGCATATGGGCTAGCACAATCAATTAAGAGGTGTATTCTTCTGCCTCTGCTAGGAATAAGAAATTATGCTGTGATGGTTATCTAGGAGTAAAGATGGGACAGCGAAGTAAATCTGAGGATGCCAGATTGAGGAAAGTATTGAGAAAAAAGGGCAGATTAGAGAAGGCTTTTTATGTGGACTTAAAAGAAAATCCAATGGATAATGGAGAGTCATTGAAGGTATTTGAGCATGGAAACGACATCATGAAAGTGGTATTTTGGGATAAATCGAAAGGTAAATAAATTGGAATCTGGTCATTGCCTGCCCTGGAGACACTGTGGGGGCAGAAACAAAGTGACAGTCACTTTTCCTTAGCTTGAGGCTGTGGGAAACCTAAAGCCCAGCTACTAATTCCAATGGTCGGTGGGAAGTCTGGCTCCTGAGAATTCCCTCTTCCTTTGTCCCACTGCCCCTACCAGTTGGGCTAGGTGGTTTCAAGTGAGGGGTGCAGCTCTCCAAGTACTGCAGTACCCCAGGTGGAAGGAGAGGGAGGTTCTTGGAGGGCAGGACCTCCTGCCTGAGGATGCATGTAGTTGTGTGTGGTAGTGGTGGTGGAGTTTGAAATAGCCAAGAAGAAGTGGTCTCACTCCTCTCTGCCCCTTTCTAAACTCTCAGAAAAGAATCAATATAAGACCTGGATGACTTTGGTTAGCCCCTCCGTCTGGTGCCACATTGCTAGCAAAGAGAGCTGATATGCTGAATTCATTGGGGGAAAATACAGAGAAATTGGAGGAGCTTGGCTGCTGTAAAAGAAAGATAACAAGTTGAACAACTTACAACAAAGGGAGTTAGAATTAATGGATCAGAGCACAAGAATATAAAATACACATAATATCCTCAAAGGAAAAAATATCAGAAATGGAAAAAAGAAATGAGCAGTCCTAAAGAAGATCCTACCAGAGATACTGGGTAAGATGAAGACAATAGATGAAGAACTCAGAGGGATTGAATAGTAGAATGAAAACCTTGGATGAACTAATCAATGAGCTGGAAGACCAAGCCCTTAGGCATCAGAAACAGACAATAAGGAGAAAGATTGGATAAAAGAAAAGTTAAGAGAAAGAGAGAAGTGCCAATATGATAGGGATCCTAGAATGGGAAAGAAAGAGAAAGTAGTGAAGAAATATTTCAAGAGTTAATAACTATCTATATAGAAATATGGATAAAAGACTTTAGATTGAAAGGGTTTTAAGTAGAGATAAGGAAAAATCATACAATAGAGATAAGGGAAAATCAACACAAGCCACATTATAAAGACATTTAAGAACTTAGAAGACAAAGAAGAAATTCTAGAAGATTCTTAAGAGAAGGAGCAGATGACCTCGAAAGGACCAAGAATAAACTGCCATCACACTTCTCAACAGCAACACTCGATGCAAGGAGACAGTGGAGTAATAGTCTCAAAGCACTAGTACGTTGTTCCTGAGGTTTTATACCCAGCTAAATTATCATTGAAATGCAAGGGGTGACATGAAGATATTCTTAGTTATACAGAGTCTAAGAATTTTTACCTCATAAAGACAAGTTTCGAAACGCTACTGGAAGATGAAAAACCATTCCAGCAGGATGCTAAGAGTATGGGAAGTGTATCGGTCAGTCAGGGAACAAATCATTTTAGATGTTTCAAGCTGAGAGGGATTTAATGCGGGGAGTTGATTACAAAGATGTTGAAAGACTCGGGGGAGCAAAAGGGGAAGGGAGGTCTACTCAGAGCTCAAGGAGCTGCTATTGCACCTGGGCTGGAGCCTCTGAGCCCACACTCGCTCTGGGTGCTCCTGGAGCTGCACTGCCAGTGCTGCTGGAAGCATGGGGCTGACACTGGGCAGGAGCCACCACTGTTGAAGCTGAGGTGCTATCAGAAACAGAATGGCTCTGATCATCTTTCTACCTGCTGATCAGGCGCAGGTGCCTCCCATTGGCAGAACCTAACTAGGATTTGGCCAGCAAGGAAGTCTGGGAAATGTAGAGCCTTTTGCTTGCCCTTCTTCCAGAAAAGAATATAGAAGAGTAAGTGTGAGACTAGGAGCTGAAGACAAATATCTGGCCTGGGAGCTTAGGGCATGTAAATAAACTAGAAAGGTTAATTCCTGTCTAAATAAGGGGAACAAAGAGAGAAGGCAACAAGGTCACGTCCATTATAATCTAGAACAAAAATGAACAATACCATTTCATTGGCAGGGAGGCGAGAGTGTGCTAAAGCATCTGTTTGGTAAAGATATAGATACTGAAAAATGTAAGAAACTGATAGTGTTCTATCTCAGTAGCCATTGTACAAAACATAACTAAAGCAATAGTGAGATAGCACTTTACAGACTTCAGAGTGGCAAATATTATAAAATTGAATGACTTCAAATATAGGCAAGAATTTGATAAAAAAGGAACCCTCGTGCATGTGAGAGTAACTGGTACAGCCACTGTCTGGCAATACTTACAGACACTGAGGATCTAGCCAAACCACTCCTGGGATTATAGGCCAGAGAAACAGTTGCATCATAAGGGGACATGAACAGTGATGTCCACTGCTGCATGTGTGTGGTAGCAGACAGGTGGAGGCTAAGAACTTAGATACCTATCACTAGGAGACTGAATAAGTAAAACGTGGGGAAGCTTACTATGGAATATAAACTAGGTACCTAAGGGCATTATGAAAACACAAAAACATAGTGTTAAGTGAAAATAGTAAGATATAGAATAAGATGTATAGGAAAATATTACTTATGAAAAATAACATACATACCCAAAACCTCCACATAGCATTTAAGGATACCATAGTGGGTTGAATGGTAGCCCCCGCAAAAGGTATGGTCACGTCCTGGAATTTGTGAATGTGATTTTTGTTTGTTTGTTTTGGAATAAGGGTCTTTGCAAAAGTAATTAAGTGAAGATCCCAAGATGAGATCATCCTGGATTATCTGGATGGGCCCTAAAGCCAATGACAAATGTTCTTAAAAGAGACACACAGAGTGGAAACAGAGAAGAGAAGGCAGCCAGGTGAAGACAAGCAGAGACTGGAGTGATGCGGTCCCAGCCAAGGACACCTGGAGCCTCCAGAAGCTGAAAGAGGTAAGGAATGGAATCTCCCCTGGGGCATCCAGAGGGAGTGTGAGCCTGCTGATACCTTGACCTTGGACTTCTGCACCTCCAGGGCTGTGAGAGGATAAATTTATGTTGTTTTAACCTACCATGTTGGAGATAATATGTTACAGTAGTCACAGGACACTAATGCAGATGCCTTTTAAATCTTTATTTGATAGATTTCTAAAGCTGTACATGAGGTGCAGTCAGTCCACCAGGGGTCCACAGGGACTGGATGGCAGTGTCAGGAGGCTGCCTTGGTGACCTGTGCACTGTGCTCCTCTTCCACACCCTCTCCCCTTTCCCCTTAGAATCTGTCTTTACCCTGTGTATTGGTTATCCACTGCTGGGTAACAAATTACCCGCATATTCAGCAGTTTAAAACAACAAGCATTTATTATCTTACAGCTCCTGTGGATTGGGAATCTGCGTGCTGTGACTTAGCTGGGTGCCTCTGACCTACCATCTCTTATAAGGCTACAATCAAGGTACCAGCCAGGGCTGGAGTCATCTCAAGGTAGGATTTATTTTCAAGCTCACTCACGTGGCTGTTGGCAGGCCTCAGGTTTTCACTGGCCAGAGACGTCAGTCGCATAACCTATGGGCTCCACAGAGCTGTTCACAACGTGGTAGTCTGTTTCCCCCAGAGTGAGGGATGAAAAAGAGAGAGAGAGAGAGAGAGAGAGAGAGAGAGAGAGAGAGAGAGACCGAGACCACAGCAGAAGCTGTGATCTTTTATAACCTAATCTTGGAAGTGACATCGTGTCACTTCTCTCTGTTCTGTTCGTTAGGAGTAAATCACCACATCTAGCCCATACTCAAGGGGGTGGGGAGGTTACACAAG
Source organism: Aethalodelphis obliquidens (assembly GCF_003676395.1). Lineage (NCBI taxonomy): Eukaryota > Metazoa > Chordata > Mammalia > Artiodactyla > Delphinidae > Aethalodelphis > Aethalodelphis obliquidens. The sequence goes on from NW_020837952.1 coordinate 13,493,144, forward strand.
AGGTCGGTACCAGGCGGCAGGGATCACTGGAGGCTGTCTGAGAGGCTGCCTAAAATACTCCAAGAGGAAGTTCGAGATATAGAGTACTCTCTCTCAATAGGGAGTAGGATGTACCCGAGTTGAGAGGGGCCATAGGAATTCTTAGGAGAAAATGTGTCATAAGCAGAGTTAAACATTTACTCATACCTCTGCCATTTCTCTCTGGCCTCTTATCTGGGTTCTATATGATTAACCAAACCAACTGAACAAAAACTAAGAAACTGACTTCCATGCCGATCACTTCTCCAAATTTCAAATTCCATCTCCCTCCACAAACTGTGTGCTGTTGTTTGCTTTCCAAAATCCTCAGGAGTTATTTTTTGTATTTTGTCCAGCGTTTATAGTAGTTAGCGGGAAGGTTGTTCTGTAAGCAACTTACACCGCTGCAGTAAACATGCAACTCTATTTAAAATGCATTTGATCAATGTCTGAAAATATGTTACCCTGGTTACAGTGGGAGGGAAAAGGATGAAAAAGCCTAGGAATTGCTGGGTCAAAACAACTTGTTTGGGCTTCTGTAAAAGACTCTAAGTATTCTAAAATTCATGTTTTTTTTCCTGGAGTAGAAACAACATGAACTAGAGAGCTTGATGGCTCTGGTTTAAATTCCAATTCTACCATTACTAGCAGAGTGACCTCATGCAAGTGACTTCATCTGTGCTTTAATTTCCTCATCTGTAAAACTCAGGTAGAGATATATAGCTCTTTGGAATGTACCGGGTCAACCAAAGCAATGTATGTGAAATGCATGCAGCGCACTGCATGGAACGCAGGCGGCCTTCTTCAGAGCTCTGTACACTTTCCTTCCCTCCCTTCATTATCCAGTTATCCGGTAAGTGCCTAGAGCCAACATAGTTTGGCGTTTGCTAGACCATCATCCAGAGCATCCCAGTGTGCACGGAAGGAAAACAGCTCATTGAAAATAGCTGTCTTTGTAGGGAGAGTGTGGTGTGTGCGTAGGGCTGGCTCCCCGCCTGGGATGCAGGGGTCAGTGGGGCTGCCGCCAGCCGTCTGCTGCGTTGGCCAGGGAAATAAACTCACAGCCCTCCTGGCACCTACTGCTGGCCTTGGGTAAACATAATTAGAGTCTTTAAAAAGAGAAGAGGGAACACAACCAAGATCCCCACTCACCATGTAAACAGGATGTCCACTGAATGGCAGCCGCGGAGATGTTTATGTTCTGTTCAGGGGACAATTGACAAGAGGCCTCTGGGAACCTTTCTTGCTGCCTGGAGCAATGGTCTGCCGACAATGGTGGTGGCTGGGCTCTTCCCCGGTTTGTACTGTGGCTGGTGAGCTTCCGCTGAGAGCTCTGGGGCTGTGCTGTCTGGAACCAGATGTAGTCCTTTCGCATGCTGGGTCTGGTTATCAGCTCGAGGCCCTTTATGCACAGATGAGGGCATTCTGGCCTCTGGTGCTCAGTTTCCAGCGTGCCTCCTATGACCTAGAGGCTGGCCGGTTGAGGCCTTTATGGAATAATAATCACGGATCGCTACCATTTACTCAGAGCTAGGCAGTGGGCCAAATACTTCCCATGGATGATCTCATTTAACCCTCATTATAACCCTTTGTGGTAATTTTATTGTCCTGAGGAGGCCCTGCAAAGCTAAGCAACTGAATTAGAAGTCAGATCAGTTGTATCTCAAACCTGTGCTTAAATAGTAAGCTTAGGTGAAGGCAGGGGCCATGGTCAAGTTCAACACTCCATCCCTATGGTCCAGCATAGTGTGTGAGAAAACACTGGTTGAATGAATAATTTTTCAGAAAAAAAAAATTCTACCAAAATGCTGCTCTCCACTGATGTTCTGGGGAGCACATTTTCCCCTAGTAGTGAGAGTGTGTTGCGTGGTTTACTCCACACATTCCTTTCCACCCTGGCAACTGAGGGCGCTCACTGGTCAGTGCTGGCTGCAGTTGGGTCTTGGGTAGGGGCTGAGGCACCAAGACAGGGACCAATTGGCTAAGTGTCTAATGAAGAAGCCAAGTCCTAATTGAGTCCGGTCTTCTCTGGAATTCTAGGCAGGGAAAGCATCTCTTGAGACCATCCAATCGCCTGACCCCAAAGCAGCAGAAACAGTGAAAGCAGATGCTCGTCTCAGCTGGCCTTTGTCTCTGGTGCACAAGCCCTGGAGAGTGGTTTCTCTGCCCTTCTTCCAGGACACAGGAGGGTTTAAATGGAGCTGTGAAGATAGGCTGAGCAGGTTTTGCAGGAATGCCAGGAGGTGGTCCCTCTCCCCTTATAATTCCAAATGCAATAGGTGGAGACCCAAGAACGCTTTAGTCTTCGAATTCCTGAATAGAAGGGAGGGGCATGCTTGTTCTGCAGGATGGATCGATATGTCCAGGTCCAGAACAGAGCATGGTCTTTATCTTAAGTCTGAGTTTTTAGCTTAGAGGGAAATGCAGCCTTCTCTCTCTCTATTCAGGTCTCCTTTTGGGGAGGCACTTGGGTGGTGGCAGGGACCCTCCCTGGAGTTGATCATTTCCCTGCCTAGAGCTGAGGCCATAGTGACCTCAGTATTGTTACTAAGTCTCAGTCAAGTGCAGGGGGTTGTTTTAAAGTGGCCCAAGTTGTTGGGATATTGCTGGAAAATAAAAGCAAGCCAAGGATTGCCCAAACTGGTATTATTTGGTTGATGGTAAAATGATGGAAATGATGAGGTCTTGTGCTGTGTGTTTGTTCATTGTTGATGGTGGATTTTTTGTTTGTTTGTTTGTTTTTGCATTTTAACCATCACATCCCTCTGTCCCAGATTCTGGACCCATTGGTTGATGATGTGTCCTGTTGGGATACACCAGACTTGCAGATAGGCCTGGGATTCCTGGGAGCAGTCTGGGACCAAAGGTATAATTCAACATCCTTCTCAGTGGTCTCTTTTCCTTATGTTTATTCTTTCCTGCACACGGCATGGCCTTCCACCGTATTGCTGCCTCTCATCTTTCAGTTCCAATGTCCAGTCTAGGCTCCCATTCCAGCTGCTTCTCACATAGGAAGCAGGGTGGCCTGTCCAGCTCCCCTGGCATGCCAGTGTATAACACCTTCTTTATCTTGCCTTATGAAGAGAGATCCTATACTTGTTTTACCAGTGGCAGAGCTCGCGGTTCCTCAGCTCTAAGAAGTAAAGGACAGCCTGCTGGGGACTGGGGCAGGAGGGGAAGCAGCTGCAGCCACGGCAGCTGGGAAGACTCTGGGTCCTGCTGACCCTCATTTGGCTGAGTCAATAGAAGAACAAGCATGATAATGGAATGGATACTCTTTTTTTTAATTAATTAATTTTATTTATTTATTTTTGGCTGCTTTAGTTCTTCGTTGCTGCACGGGCTTTCTCTAGTTGCGGCGAGCGGGGGCTACTCTTCGTTGCGGTGCACGGGCTTCTCATTGCGATGGCTTCTCTTGTTGCGGAGCGCGGGCTCTAGGCATGTGGGTTTCAGGAGTTGTGGCTCGCAGGCTCAGGAGTTGTGGCTCACGGGCTCTAGAGCGCAGGCTCAGTAGTTGCGGCGCACGGGCTTAGTTGCTCCATGGTATGTGGGATCTTCCCAGACCAGGGCTTAAACCCGTCTCACCTGCAATGGCAGGCGGACTCTTAACCACTGCGCCACCAGGGAAGCCCTGGAATGGGTACTCTTGATTGATACGTACTGATAAAAGTCTTGGTGGAGGCTGTGGGAGGCTGGGGGAAAAGGGTTAAGATCTGAGTAGAAAGAGTTTGAAAACAGATTCAGATTCATTAAAGTTGCTGGTGGAGATTGTTAATGATTCAGAGTGTTTCTTTGGATCAGAGAGTCACGGGGCTCTTTTAAATTGAGCATTTTTTTTTTTAATTAAAAAAAGGAACTAGCAGATTTCCCCAAAATATAAATTGGGCTTTGGCAGTAAACTGCTTCTTCTTGCCATCAGAGAGTCATGCGAGTCTCAGGAATGGCAAACATCTGTTTGACGGGCATCCCGACCTTGGCTTGGCAGAGAACTCAGGAGAAACAGCATCACGAGTTGATGTGTAGTTTTCATTTGAGATAGCAAGCATGGTGGGTAGCAGTGAGGCCAAGTATTAAGAGCAGAGTAGCTATTTAATAAATATTTACTGGGCTTCCCTGGTGGCGCAGTGGTTGAGAGTCCGCCTGCCGATGCAGGGGACACGGGTTTGTGCCCCGGTCTGGGAAGATCCCACATGCCGTGGAGCGGCTGGGCCCGTGAGCCATGGCCGCTGAGCCTGCGCTTCCGGAGCCTGTGCTCCACAACGGGAGAGGCCACGACAGTGAGAGGCCCGCATACCGCAAAAAAACTAATAATAATAATAAAAAAACCCAGCAATTAATAAATATTTACTGAGTGTCTACTACGGGCCAGCTAAGCTATGTGCTGGGGATACAACGGTTACTAGGACACACCTAGGACATAAATAGCTTAGCTTCACACAGACCCTGGGCATAAAAGTTCACAGTATGTTGTCATGAATATTCTATACCTTATTGTGGTTCTTCCTTGTACAGCTACTGGACAGCCAGGCATTTTTTTCTCTTCACCATTTACTCATTAGCATACTAGCAGACCTTTTCAGGGTGTTTGTATTAAGATTAAAATTATAAAAATATTCGGAGATTCATGAGTGCAAGTTTGCTCTTGTAAACCTTGTGTCAGTACTTTTCAGAATTCATAATTTTTCAGACTTTATATAAGTAAAATGATAGATTTATAATATAAATACCCCCAGCAGGTACTGGGGCGATATCTTTTAATAAAGCATTTAAATATTTTTGCCTCTAGGTGGGTATATATGAATATTGACACTGATTGTGATAAAGATTGTAAGTAACCTCACATCATTTCAGATCAGGCAGGCATTGCTGCGAAGTGAATTATGAAAACTATTCAATTTTCAAAGATTTAAAACATTCTCACAATTGTAGATAAAGGAATTGTGGAAAGTATTGATGAAGATCATTCACTATGACCCATATAGTTTATTGCTTCATACACTGGAATAAAAGTTTACAAAGTGCGTTGCCATGAACATAATCACCTTTGCTGTGATTATTTCATCAGATTTACCTAGAAAACAATTTTGAGTTTTCCCTACAAACAAGTTTAATCAGAGGAAAATCGATACCACCACCCACCGCAGATCTTCTGCCATTCATGTTTGGATTCTTTCCCCAGGCTGCAAGGTTGGCATTCTATTGGAATCACACTGCTAGCTGACTTCTTGTGAACCGTCATGTGAAGTGGGAAATAGAATTCCACCAGAGCTACACTAAATCTTCTGATTAGACATAGAATTCCACCCGAGCTACACTAAATCTTCTAATTAGAGCCAGGAAGTATTTTATTTGATGTGCAAAACAACATAAAGCCACCATCCTGGCCCATGGCCCCCATGGCATCCACATCAGTGGCTGGATGGAGAGTAGGGGCAGGAGGGAGCTATGGGTAGGTTGGTGAATGTAACCACACTGGCCTCGTTTCTGTATCTCGTGCACTCCAAACTTCTTCGCAGCCTGTGTGCTCTCTGTTTCTTCTTGGAATCCACTTCTTGTGACTTCTGAAGAACCACTTCCTTCTTGTCATTTAGGCATCTCCAAATGGCACCTTCTGTGACAGACGTCCCTTGACCACCCTATTTAATGTCGTCCAACTTCAGTCACTCTTTATAACATTACCCTATTTTATTTTCTTCAAAGCATTTCTACGAGATGACCCTGCTATTTGTTAACTTACTTGTTCAATATTTTTCTCCTTCACAGAACAAAGACCTTTTTGACTCATTGATAGGATTTTTAGTCCCTGGAGCAGTGCCTGGCATATGAAAGGGCTCACTAAACATTTGTTGGATGCATGAATGCCCCCTACAATGTCACTAGTTCCCCTACTTTACGGTGCCTCCCTCTTCTCCCCTACCAACATCCCAGTGTTCCTTTTGTGACAAATGTCTCGGAAGAAAAAAATACTGCAAATGTGGGAAACGTGATAGAGCATGAAGTGTGGTAGAATATTAAATTAGCTTCATAAACTGTGAGTCATAAATCATGGTTCCATCTGTTCTGTGACAGAGTGAAAACAGCACAATCTTCCACAAGATAGGAACTGAAAACAAAGAGAAGCCATGAGTTTGGACTCATGAGCCTGTTACTATTATTTTGGATTGTCTTCTCTTTCCCACACTCCTCAGCAATCATTTTAGTCATGCTATGCCCTTCTGAAATAAGCCCAGGAATCTGTTCATAGTAGATATCGGTTCCCTCCAATCTACAAGTTTCTACCCCTTAGCTCCATACCTGGCACCTTGAAGCCATTCAACAAATATTTGAGGGCTATTAATGGTAAATTCCACTGTTACAGATTTCTTCTTCTGAGTCAATTGTGTTATTTTTTTCTAAAACGAAAAGATCCTTTAGAATTAATACAATCTAGTATTCACTGATAAATCTCACTGAAAGATTTGATGGGGTATAGAGTACAGGATAGTTTTTTTTTTTTTTTTTTTTTTGTGGTACGCGGGCCTCTCACTGTCGTGGCCTCTCGCGTTGTGGAGCACAGGCTCCGGACGCGCAGGCTCAGTGGCCATGGCTCACGGGCCCAGCCGCTCCACGGCACGTGGGATCTTCCCGGACCGGGGCACGAACCCGTGTCCCCTGCATCGGCAGGCGGACTCTCAACCACTGCGCCACCAGGGAAGCCCTACAGGATAGTTTTTTAAGCATGAGTCATTACTTGAGCAGGAGAGGTCTGGGTGAGGCATGGTCACGGGCCGCACAAGGGCACAGGTTGTCCTGAGAAATGATGGGACATTCAGAGGGGAGAGAGGAAGGAAGAAGAGTTTCCGAGACAGCTGGTTCACATTACAGTTTTACCTGAGGCCAGCATGGTGACAGGTGCTGTTCTGGGAGACTTGGTGCCTTCAGGTTGTGCCTATTGGCTAAAAGCATGGTGAAGACAGGAGGTCACCAGGACATCCTGGGACTGACAACACCATACTTCTATCTTGGGGAAGCTAAGTTAAAATGAACATCCGTACACAGATGGCCTTTCTGACAGGCTTCCCAAGAAGTTGATGGCAGTGATTCCTCTGGGGAACAAAATTGCGGGGCGGTAGGTAGGGCAGTGGGTGGGTCTGTAGAGTTTTGTTTTCCTCTTTATAACCTTTTCTAGAATTTTAATTTTCCCCCATGACATGTAACTTGTTTCACAATTACAAAATTTAAAAATCAGTATCTTTTAAAGACTTTACCGTATTAAAATGCTAGCTCAGTAAAAGTGAATATCACAGCAATTGTCATAAAATAGTAGTAGGGGGACATTATGACAGGGTTCAAATTAACATATTAATATGAGAAGAAAACCCTCCATTTGTAAAACACCGTTATTCATGAATAGTTTTCAGTCTTCTGTACAGTGTTGTTCAATCCCTGAAGACACTATAGCAGCTGCAGAAAAAGACCGGGCAATGGTTCTAGAACACAGACCCTCAGGCTTAAAATTCTCTGACATAATGCCTCCTGCTCTACTCAGTCTGCTCTCCTTGTGACTTGGTTTCCTTTTCTCCTCTCTCATTACCAATTAGACTGCTGCCTCTGAGTGTTTTGAATTCAAGCCCTGCAAGACAAGAATTGACTGTCGTCGTACAGTACTCAGGGTAGTAATAGTTTCCTAGGCTTGTTCACTCCCCTGTATCTTTATCATAAAATGCAGTCACCTGAGGTCACTTGCAAATGCATCTGATCTTTTCAACCTGAAAACTTCTAACGCATAACTCCCGTACTTAAAAAACCCCAATACTACCTCCTTACATTGGTAGCGCACTGAATAGATTTTCAAGCTCCCTTATGCAGTCCTACTTCATCAGCAAGGAAAGAGGGGACTTCCCTTTTGTGATCCCCTCCTATCATGGAAGGAGCTGTTTAAGTCACAATTACACATAGGGAAAGAAGATTTGCGCAAGGTATGAAGGTATCATTATCTGTAGCTGTTGGGGAGTAAAAGGTTTTTCCAGTTATCATCTGCTTCTGGAACAGCATACCTTGTTTAGTCTAAAAGACATGAAGTAAGCCGGGCACTGTGGTTTTATGCAAGCATTAGTCAAACGCTTTGGATAATTGTAATTTGTGTAAGAGAAGAGCTGTGCAGAGCTGCAGTAGTAGTAGAGTTGCACCAGACAATTTGGGGGGGGTTTCTTTTTCATTTTCTACTCTCATAACTTAGAAAGGCCAGGGGACTTTCATGAGTGAGAACTACAGGCGTGACCTTATTTGGAGCAGCAGGAAGATCGGAGAGATTGTTGAGGCATCGTCTGGCTCTGTGATTTTTTTCAGTGTTGACACAGTTAACACTTGTCTGATTTCCTCGGAATTGCAATAAGTTACAGCCCCCTTCCTGGCCTTGCAAGAGCAATTCGTTGCTGATAAACTCCTTGCAGGCAGACCTCTTGCAGGTAAAAAATGGAATATCCATTGAAATTATCACTGCATCATTATTTTAAAAATTAACAAAGCCTCTGTGTATGTATAATTGAACCTTGGTGGAGAAATCTATTTGTTCACCAAACATATGTTCTTTCCCCTTTACCGGGGAGACCTGTGCTCTGCCATGTGGTGTGAAAGGGGGAATGTTCAGAGAGGTGGTACCCAGACAGAGGCTCTCTTTCCCAGGCCCTTTGCCTCATGAGTGACGGCTTCTTGCCAATAAAAGTGAGAGCCGGTGTGCATCACTTCCAGGCCGGGGTTTTAAGAAGAGATGTACATTTTCCAATGTACTTGTCTCCAGGATTCCACTGGATGCAGAGTACACAGAGGTTTAGGGGCTGGTGGAGCCAAAAGAAGCCTGGATCCCCGAATCACTATGTGTTCAGGTCAACCAAGAACACCTGCATTGGACTATTACATGGCAAGGAAAAAAACCTGTATTATGCAAAGCCACTGAAATTTGGAGTTTATTTATCCCCCTAGCTTGAGGGTCAGAAAACATTTTCTGTAAAGACCCAGATAGTAAATATTTTAGGCTTTCTGGGACATATATGATCTCTGTCTTGTGTTCTTCTTTTTTTGGCTGAAAAAAATGCTAGATATTTATTTTTTTCAGTTTTTTTAGGTATAATTGACATATAAAATTGTAAATTTAAAGTGTGCAACATGATGGTTTGATATATATATATGTCTTCTTTTTTTAATAACCCTTTAAAAATATAAAAATCATTCTTAGCTCACAGGCTGTGCAAAAACAGCTGCAGGCTTAACTAAAACAAACTTTTAATACATAACAAGACAACAACCAAAACCCACACAACAAAACGGTGTAAATGGTGTGTGAGATATTACTACTGTTGACCAGCAAACCATGGAGACTGGAGAGAAGACCTTGAGGCCACTTGGGCCAACCATTCCACCATTAGGATGGCTGCATGTGGTTGTCCATTGTGGCACCCAAGTGTTCCCAAGACACGCACAGTCCAAATTTATTCTCATAAATGCAAAAAATGCTTCCAAAGTTGAAGTTGGTGTACTGCATCAAACTACTAGAAGAGTTAAAATCTCATAACCGAATTGGCATATCTAAAGATGTGAATGGATTAGGGCTTCCCCTTCCACTGTCTTCCTTTGTCATCGTACAGCACTTCTTCCACCACTCTTTGGTTTTGGTTCCTTTGCTCCTGTTAGTGGGGTCTTCAAACAGTAGATCAAGATCAACTAGCAGATCTTGAAGCTCCGCATGGTAAGATTCCAAGATGGTGTCTCCATTTCCCTGATCCGTCACCATCACAGGCCCAGGTTTCCCAGGTGGATGGTGGGGCTGCCAGCCCTGGCACCTTCCATTCCACCCAGACCCTTCTCTCAGTCAGCACAGAACCCAAGACCACTCAGCTTAGAGGAAAGTGAACATCCAACAATAAGATGAGATAATACATGATAGATTCTCCCATGAAGATTTCAAAGAATTCCCAATGGTGTGAGAAAAAGCTTGTGGAAGAATATTAGTGAAAGGGCAGAATTGAAAATTACATATTCAGTATGATCCCAATCGTCTAAGAACAAAGACTTGAAGGAAATACACCAAAATGTTAACAGCGGTATTCCTGGGTGGTGGACTATGAATGATTTAAAAAATATTCTGTTCTGTGCTTTTTTGAAAATATGTACAAATGGGCCTGTGTTATTTTTCAAAAGGATCAAGAAAATTCATGGTAGTTCTTCCTACAAAGTCTTTGGAGAGCCCTGCTCTACAGAGTGAGTTCCAGCTCAAGTCTTGCTCTCTGAGTTTCTGCTCTGAGAAGCTCTTAGGGGACCCTGAAGCCCATGTTCAGATCGGGAGCAGGAGAGGCAAGAGGGGCGTGAATGACGGAGTTCTGAATATGAGTGAGCGTAAGATTTGAACCAGAGGAAATCTGGAGGCCCAGAGCAATGTTTGTTTGGTGAGCTCTGTTTCTTCCCTTCCTGCAGGCATTCAGCTTGTTTCAGATCCAGTGTCTTATCCCCAGATATACCCTGTCCAGTCTGGTTTTCCATCCCGACTCGGTACTCCCTGAGTCCTGGCACAGGAAACAAAACAGGAAAGGCTTGCAGGCCCAGGCTGTCCTGTCCTCTCATTCTCGCCGTTCTACGTGGGGGTCAGAGCAGAAGCCTCCCCGCCATGCTCTGTGCTTGCAACCCTCACCCCTGTGGTCCAGACCCTTCCTGCTGCCCTTCATCCTTCTCGAATGATCGTTGCAGGCCTATGCTGTGGTAGCCCCGCACAGGTCATCATTTTGTTTGCGCACATGCATGTGTACACACGTGCTCCCTGGACCGTTTATGGGTCCACTTCTGGGCATGCGGTTACGCAGAACACTCGTTCATTCAGCCAGTCAGCAAATTGCCCTGTAGGTGCCAGGGTACAGAGGAAGCCAGATAGAAAAAGTCCCTTCCCTCTTGGAACAGACTTTCCCCTAGGGAGATAGACAGTAAGCAAATACATATATGCTGTAATGTAGAGGAGTGGTAAGTGCTATAAAGAAAAATAAGGCTGGGGAAGAGGCTAGCGACCTGGGATGGAAGGTGCCTTCAGAGAGACTGGTCAGAGAAGGCTTCTCTATGGCAGTTCCATTTTAGCAGAGACTTTGATGCAGTGAGGGAAAGAGCTAAGAGCAGAGTGGGGACAAGTGTTCTGGCTGAGGGAACAGTAAGTGCAAAAGCCTTGAGTCAGGACCAAGCTTGATACCCGTCCTCAGGTTGCTTGCCTTCTAGTGAAAGAGACAGATGGGTAAACAGACAGTTTCAATATTGTGTAATAGACGTTTATCGCTCAGTGTTTATAACTGTCTAAGTTTAGGACATTTAAAAATGTATGTTATCTATTGTCTGTGCCCCCAGTAGAAAATAAGCTCCATGAGGGTGGAGAGTTTTGCATTTTTTTGTTCACAACAGTGTCTCCAGGTCCTAAAACAGCTACAGGCACATAGCAGATGCTCAGTATTGTTTAAATGGAGGAGAGAATCCCACACTTGCCCCTATTCTCTCAGTCCCCCTCCCTAGAGGCAACCACTTATTAGGCCCTGGGAGGAGTGTGTTATTTAAATGGACCACCACGGTCTCCACCCAGCTTTCGGGTGAGTCTCTGAGTATGCCAGGAGGTGGAGGGTGCCGCCCCCCAGCTGTCATGTGAGCTGCAATATACACTGGTTCCCTGGGGATACTCAGGACCTGGGTGCCCTTCCCGGTTGCGGAGCGAAGGAGGTAATCAGGTGACTCCGGTTTAACCCCGCATCCTGAATCAGGCTTCCATGAGGACTTGGCACTTAGGAAAGAACATGCCCACTGCCCCACACAATGGGGACCATTCTTTCAGCTCATGCCGTATCTTACACAGGAGATCTGGCAGCAGATATTCTTTCTGCATGTGAGTGTGTAAAGCCAGGGCTGGCACAGGCCTCAGTGCCCTAAATGTTGGGAGTCTTTGCTTTTGCAGTGGCCTTGATGCACAATCCCTGAGCAACACCCCGGCCAGGGACCAAGCTGGGGTGCAGGAACTCAGTTCCCATCTCAGAATGGGAAATACGCAAGTATCAGATCACCCACATGGAGTATCTGGGGAGTCAAACTGAATTTTCCATCATTTCCTTCATAGACACACAAGGCAGGAATACTCCTGAATTTTATACTTGGGGCCATTTACAATTTAAAGTATTAGGAGAGAAGAAATCAATAATTACTGAGTGTCCATTATTCTTGTTAGATTCATTAGAAAACTGTGGTCCAGAAAATTTAAAGGTGCCCAAGACTACACAGCTGGTAAGAGAATGGTTACTTAATTAGTTTTAGAAAATTAAAGCAGGATTCCTTGCCTCGAAGCACATCTCCTAAAAGGCAGTTTCCTTCTGATGTCTGCAAGGCCCCATTCAGGTTTCACTCTGTCTCTTTAAATCCCTTGGGTCAAGTTACTACATCTTAGGGTTCTGAGTACCCACCACAAAGCCTAGCACTTTGTAGATACAATAAATGTTTGTTAATAAACGGGAGAAAAAACTTAGTCACTAACACTCGGTGTGAATTAGAATTAGTCTACTGATTATTTTCCCTCATACAGGAATAGCATATTTGCTAATTATAACAGTTACCATGACGTTGCCCTTTCAGTTAACGGCCACTGAATTCTTCCGTTTGTTCAGCCAGAGTCTGTGGAGCTATCCTTGACTCTTCCTCTCCTCTCACACCTTTACATCCAACATACCATCAAATTCTCCTGCTTCCCCCTCAAGAGGCGTCCTGATCTGACTAATTCTCATATCTCCCCTGCTACCACCCTGGTTCAAGCCACCATCAGCTCCTACCTGGATCACTGCAGTAGCTTCCTCATGGCCAATGGGCTTCTGCCTGTGCTCCCTCCAGCGTATTCCAGAACAGCAACCAGAGCAAATCCTATGAAAATGTGTCAGATCACATGACTCCTACATGGTCCGTGCCCCTCTCCCCACCTCCATCCTGGGACCTATGCCCCCCATCCAGTTTTATTGAGATGTAATTGACATGTAACATTGTATAAGTTTAAGGGATACAACATCATGATTTGATGTATGTATACGTTGCAAAATGACTGCAGTTAACATCCATCACCTCACAGTTACGTTGTTTTTTCTTATGATGAGAATATTTCATATCTGTCTTAGCAAGTTTCAGCTATACAACACAGTAGTGTTAACTCCAGTCACCATGGCGTACGTTACATTCCCAGAGCTTACTTATCTTATAACTGGCAGCTTGTACCTTTTGACCACCTTCAGCCATTTCCCTCACCCCAACCCTCCACCTCTGGCAACCACCAGTCTGTTCTCTGTTTCTATGAGTTCTGTTGTTTTAGATTCCACATATAAGTGAGATCACACAGTGCTTGTCTTTCTCTGACTTATTTCACTTAGCATAATGCCCTCAAGGTCCATCCAAATTGTTGCAAATGGCTGGACTGCCTTCTTTTTTATGGCCGAATAATATTCCAGTGTGTGTGTGTGTGTGTGTGTGTGTGTGTGTGTGTGTGTGTGTGTGTGTCTATGTCTATATATATATATGCCACATTTTCTTTATCCATTCAACTGTTGATGGACACTTAGATTGTTTCCATGTCTTGGCTGTCATAAGTAATGCTGCAGGGACCATGGAGGTGCAGATATCTCTTTGCCATAGTGATTTCGTTTCTTTTGGGTATATACCCAGAAGGGGAATTGCTGGATCATATAGTAGTTCTATTTTTAATTATTTGAGAACTTCCATACTGATTTCCATAGTGGAGCATCAATTTACCTTCTCAGCAGCCACGCACAAGCGTTCCCTTTTCTCCACAGCCTTGCTAACGCTTGTTATCTCTTGTCTTTTTGATGATAGCCATCCTAACAGTTGTGAGTTTTATTGTGAGTTCATTGTGGTTTTATTTGCATTTCCCTGATGATTTGTGATGCTTAGCATCTTTTCATGTTCCTGTTTGTTGTTTGAATATCTTCTTTGGAAAAATGTCTATTCAGGTACATTGCCCATTTTTAAATTGGATTTTTTTCTATTGGGGTGTATGGATTCATGTATTTTGGATATTAACCTCTTATGAGATGTGTGGTTTGCAAATATTTTCTCTCATTCTGTATGTTGCCTTTTCATTTTGTTGATTGTTTCTTTTGCTGTGCAGAAGCTTTTTAGTTTGATGTAGACCCACCTGTTTAGTTTTTGTTTTGTGACTGACTTGTGCTCTAGGTGTCAAATCCAAAAACATTATTGCCAAGACCAATATCAAGGAGATTTTACCCTATGCTTTCCTTTGGGAATTTTGTGCTTTCAGGTATTAAATTTAAGTATTTAATCCATTTTGAGTTAATTTTTGTGAGTGGTGTAAGATAGGGGTCTAGTCTCATTCTTTTATGTGTGAATAATTTTTCCCAGTATCATTTGTTGAAGAGACTGTCTTTTCTCCATTGAGTATTCTTGGCTCCCTTATTAAATACTAGTTGACCATATCCTGGGACCTTTTTGACCTCATCTCCTATTGCTCTCTCTTTCTTCTTTGGTATTTTTGACTCAGTAAAAGAGTTGTTTTATTTTCCTGTTGGATGCTGTTTCTTTGAATTTGTCTGCATCTTGTAGTACCATGAGTTTACAAAGGTTATCCTACAATTTATTAACTTCTCACTCTGTGCCATGGCTTTATGTAATCTGGTGGTTTTCCACTGTGGCTGCGCACTAGAATCCCTTGGGGAGCTTTAAAGAAATACCAGTGTCTAGGTCTCCCCTGCAGAGATTCTGAAGTAACCGATTCTGGGAGGTAGCTGGCAATAGGACATCAGTATTTCTTTTTAAAGCTCCCTGGGAGATTTAATATGCAGTTGTCACCAAGAAGCACTTATGTAATTCTTTAAAAAAATCTCCTGAAATATGTGTTAGTATTCTCATTTTGAGCCCTGGGATGGCAGGGACTTCACGTGTCTTTTTTTACTGGTATAGTTTCAGTGTCTAGTAGAGTGACTGACATATAATTATTGCTCAATAAATATTTAGTCAGTGAATGAGGAAACTGAGGCATTAAAGGCTTAAGTACCTTGTCTAAGGTCCACACACTTAGTGATGAGAATTATAACCCATATCTGTTTCCAAAGCCAACACACTTAGCCATATATTACACTTTTTTGCTAGACCCTTACCTTACCATGTAAGTGTAGGGGGCAGTGCAAGATGGAAGGTAGGTGACACTGAAGACAGATTTTCATTTCACAACTTCTGGGATTTTGACAAAAATACTGCTTTGTTAAAATGGGTTAGAATTGATATGGAAGATGTTCTAGGAATATTTGATGAGACCGTACCTTTCAGGAGCAGAATGAATTACATTGGAGGAAGGGGCTTATAATTTTGTTTTCCCTGGACTGAACTGACCCACAGTATATTTTAGGGCAAAAACAAAAGCTTTCGTTAAAAATTCTGTTCTATAGTAATTGAACCACAAGTCTTTTCTAAAACAGCATAAATCTGTGCTTCCCGAGGTGCAAGTGTATGCCACAAACCATGTCTTGACATTTCGTATATTATCATGTGCTTACCTCTGCTTTTAAACTCTAGTTATCTTAATGATAGAGATTTTCCATAAAACACTGTGTGAATGGGCATGTGAATGTGGTTGTTTGTATGAAAGAGAAAAAAAGATTACAGAAAAAAATTGCGAAAGAAATTATACCAAGAACCAAACAATGTTATATCCAGATACCTTTTGTTATAGGCTAAATGTTTGTGTTCCCCCTCCCGCCCCCCAATTTATATGTTGAATCCCTAAACCTCAGTGTGGTTGAGTTTGGTGATGGGGCCTTTAAGGAAGTAATTAAGGTTCAATGAGGTCATGAGGGCGGGGTTCTGATCCAATAGGATTAGTGTCCTTGCGGGTTCTCTGATGAGAGGCACCAGAGAACTTGCTCTGTCCCCCCATGAACATATGTGGAGGAAAGACCACGTGAGGACATAGCAAGAAGGTGACCGTCTGCAAGCTGGGAAGAGAGTCCTCACCAGAAACTGTATCAGCTGGAATCTTGATCTTGGACTTCTGGCTTCCAGAACTGTGAGGAAATACATTTCTTTTGTTTAAACCACCATCTGTGGTATTTTATTATGGCAGCCCTAGCAGACTAATATACCTTTGGAGGAGTGTTGGGGGCTGTAAAGACATGAAAATGTTATTTTTGTGTCAAAATTGCCAGTCACTAATACTATGCCAAAGCCTTTTATTAAAGTTTATTACCAGAATCTTAATTAGAGGGAAATTTCAGAAAATGAGGTGGAATGTATATGAAACTATTTTTCCTAGATGAAAAAGCAGATTAGTGCCACCTATAAGTTAACTCTTAAACGAGGTTAGAATACTACAGAAAGAAAATGACAGTGCATACTCATGGAAAGCTATGGGCAGAATTGCTCCATGGCAGGACAGATGCAGGTTTCACAGGCCAAGAGGACCTTTTTGAATAATAAAATTAAAATAATTAACATAGTACATTTTGTTCATGCTTCAAGAAATATCACCTAACCAAGCTTCTTAATTTACTTTAAATTTCCTAGTCCTTCAACCTTCTCTTGTGAATATATTGCATTCTCTTTGTTGTCCTTAACAAATCTGAGTTTCCAATCTTTTTTTTTTTTTTTTCATGTTTGGGAAACAGTTTAAAAGAATTGATTATGAACTTAGGCTTTGTGGGGGTTTCTGCTTCTGGGGAGAATAGACAAGGACATGGGGGACCTTCTCTCCCATTGAAACCATAAGGAAAACCTAGAAAAAATTGTTTTCTATGGGACCAGGCAGGGGTGGTATTCACATGAGGAAGCTTTGATTAACCTTAATCTCTCTTGAATTTCAGAGAGAAAGAAGCCGATATAAGAGAGCAGAGAGTGAAGGCAGCCTTCTCTACCTAAGAAAGCTTCCTCGTAGGGAAACAGGATCAAGGGGAAATAGGCTAGGCTTTGGACCAGGAGAGGCTGTCAGGATAAATTAAAGTCTGAAAAGCCCTAAATTCTGGGACAGATTCCTGGGATCTGCCTGCTCTTTTGAAGACCCTCCCCAACCATGAGTTTTGGTAAGATAGTAGCAGCAGAGGAAGGGCTGGTAAGCAGAGAGAAATTGCTTAGGTCTGTGCATTCCTGTGGTGTTTGGATTCTCCCTGCCTGGAGATGAATCCAAAGATTAAAAATATTCCAAAAATATATGAAACTGTAGCCAATTTTCTTGCAGCTTAGCTACTGAAAGCATAAGAAAGGTTGTGACTCAGGAGGTTGGGGGTTGGACTACTCACAGGTGATTTCAATTGATTTAAAGCTGTACCCCAGATATAGCTGAACTTGACTTTAAAAGAAATATTAATGATAAGCTCCTCACCCTAACTTCCAGATAGAGAAAAGGGCTTGTACTTGCTGTGAAATAAAACAAAGTAAAACAAAACCAAGTATTTTACTTCACTCATCACTGTTCTTTTATATATAATATCTAGAATACAATAAAAGAATTATGAAGCACACTAGGAAACAGGAAAATGGGATCTATAATCAAAAGAAAAAATAGTCAATAGAAACAGACCCATAGATTACTCAGTTATTGGAATTAATAAACAGAACTGTAAAACAACCAATACACATATGTTTTTAAAATTTGCAGGAAATGATGGCTATAAGGGGTAAAAAGATTGGGTATTTTAGAAGAGATATGGAAAACTCTAAAAAAAGAACAAAATAGAAATTATAGAACTGAAAAATACAGTATCTGAATCAAACACTCATTAGATGGGCTTAACATTAGATTGAACACTGTCAAAGTGAGGATCAGTGAACTTGAAGACAGACAACCAATGTATTTATATTAATGTCAGATAGAGTAGACTTTAAGGCAAGAAGCATTACCAAATGAAAGAAGGACATTTCATAAGGATAAAAGGGAAAATCATTAAGAGGACAATAATGCTAAGTGTGAGTGGACCTCAAAATATATGAAGCAAAAATGGATAGAAATAAAGCCACAAGTATAGTTGGAGATCTTAATACACCGCTCTCTCAGTAATTGATAGATTAAGTAGACAAAAAATGAGAAAGGATATAGAAAGTCTGAACCATTCTCTCAACTATATTAACTTGACATTTACATAACACTACACCAAACATCTCTAAAATACTCATTCTTTTCAAGTGCATTTAGAATATTTACCAAGATAGAACTCATGCTGAACTGTAAAAAGAAGTCTGAATAAATTCAAAAGACAGAACTGATACAGAGTATGTTCTTAGAACACAATAGAAAATAACAACAAAAATAAATCAAGAAAACCCCCCAAATATTTAGAAATAAACAACATGCTTCAAAGAAGGAATCGCAAGGAAAAAGAGAAAATATTTTGAACGGAATTATAACAAAAACACGTAACAGAATTTGTGGATGCAGTAAATAGTGCTTAAAGAGAAATTTATAGCATTAGTGTCTTGCATTACAAAATACAGAATTTTAAAAATCAGTGCTCTCATCTTCCACCTTTAGGAGCTACTGAAAGAAAAGCAAATTAAGTACAAAGTAAGTAGAAAGAAGGAAAAAGTAAAGAGCAGAAATCAATGAAATAGGAAGAGTCAACAAGGCCAAAACTTGGCTCATTGAAACACCTGATGACATTTATAAATCTTTAACAAAAGAGAGAAAATGTAAATTACCAATGTTAGGAGTGAAAGGGAGGCATCGTTAGAGACCCTAGAGACATAAAATGTTAACAAGGTAATATCATAGCCTATGTTATGCCAGTAAATCCAACGACCTAGATGAAGTGAACAAACTCCTTGAAAAACACGAATTAACAAATCTGACAAAAAAGAAATAAAATTTCTAAGCCCTATATCTGTTAAGGAAATTATATTCAAAATGAGAAAATGTCCCACAAAGAAAATCTCAGACCCAGATGATTTCACTGGTGAATTCTCCCAAATATTTAAGGAAGAAATAATACCAATTTTACACAAATTAGATCAACATTAGAGGTTGTTATTATTGCCATCAATATGCTTTTCCTAAGTCTCTTCCCTCAGTTGTCAGCATCTATCTTAAAACAGAGGACAGAACTTTTCCTTGTCTTCTACAAAAAGTCTGAGTTCAATGAGAGGTTATTTTGTAAATCCTTCCTTTCCTATCTGTGTTCCTTTGACTTCATGATATGTGGTGTTTGCAAAACACCCTGTGTTGCTGTCGCCTCTGACTTTAATCTTCTGTAACCTTTTTACACAAAACCAATTGTTCTTCTGGGACTCGAGAAAAAGGCCTGCCCAGCAGCGTGATCAAAAGTTTTTCAGAATCCTATCACAACTGGTTTTTTGGTGTCTTTTAACAACAACTAAAACGTTGTTTACTTGTTTCTTCATTTCTTTTGGATAAGGCTTTTCTAGAGAATGGCAGAGAATTGTTCAGATCAAGTGTTTCCTGCTTTAATTTGGTTTCATATAATGGCTGAGATTAAAATTTGCATAGTAAATGGAAAATTTGTGAGCAATCACGATAATGGCTGGAGGAAGCTTTTTTTCCTGCCTTTCTTCAGAAATACTAAGAGGCAGTTAGACTAAATCCTTCAGAAGCATTCTTTATTGCTGTTGTTTGATGTGGTTCCAGCCACATCAAACACAGGAGGCATCCAAACTTCTCTGACTTGAAGTGATTGAGGTTGCATTTTTCAGAGACCCCAGGAAGCTGGTAGTGATGACGGAAGAGTAATCACAGTGAGAATGCCTGACCTGAGCGACAAAGCATACATAACTGACTAAATGAAGAGGGATCTGTTGCTCTGGACACCCCTTCTCCCTACCCCTTCTGGGTGTTTTTCACTTGATTTCCCCACTAGCTGAAAGCTGACTTTTGTATACTTCAGATAAAGGACAGTTTCTGAAGGGCTGTGATATTCCACTGTATTAGAATACAGATTAAGCTGCCATAACAGAGACTCTAAAATACAATAGCTTTAATAAGATAATTTTTTTCTCTCTCATGTAACAGTTAGGAGGTAGGTTGGAAATCCATGGCAAGTAGATGGGTCTGTTCCACAAGGTCATCCTATATCTTATTTCTCCATCATCCCCCAGAGCAAGGTCTTAACCTTTGATCCATGGACCCTTGGGAGGCCATGCATAGAAGTTAGGGAATCGGTTGAACTTGGATGGAAAATGTTAACTCTTTATTTTTCCTTCACCTCTAAATAAGATTTAGTACTTCTTTCACTTTCAAACGTAGACAACAACCAACAATGATAGTAGCAGTTGCCACCAATAGAAACTACAGATAATTTTATGTCATATTAATTTGTTGCAAATATCTGATAATATCACTACTAACATCACTACTAACAGTAGACCTGCCTTTAGAGCTTGCTATTTAATGGGTTAATCAACACAGACTTATTAATAGTAAAACTTCTAAACATAATTTTGAGATGTATATTTCAATATATTTTCCTTTTTAACCTTATGTATCTTATTTTATGCATTTGTAAACTTTACTCTAAGAAGGGCTGCATAGGTTTTACCAGACTGCCTAAGAGATCCACAGCACAAAATTGGTTAAAATCTCTGCTCTGAGATGTTTCCCTTGTCCTCATGGTAGAATCTTGCTTCTCTGATCCACGTCATTCATTCTAGTCAGAAGGAAGGGAGAAAGAGGAAGTGGGGTCAAGCGTTTTCCTTATAAGAAAACGTCCTAGAAGTTGCATACATCCTTTCTGCTTATATTATGCTAGTGGTGATATGGTCAAATGGCCACATCTAGCTGCAAGGGATGCAGGGACTGTACTGTCTAGGGGCCATGGGTGATGCTAAATAATGATGATAATGGTGGGGTGCTCTAGAGCTAAAATGAAGAGTAGGAGAATATATCCAGCGTGTAGCTGACCATCTCTACTCCCACATAATTCTGTCTGGACTCTGAAATATTTCAGTGATGTTCAGTAAAATGTATGATTTCTCTTGATCTGGAGGGACAAGCACATTTTTAGTCATATTTGAACTGTGTCTATATTGTCTTTCTCCCAAAAGTTCAGGACACGTTACAGACACTTTCATGAGAAATTGGTCTGTAAGATTTTCAGTTAGACCACTGTGTTTTTGTTTTGTTTTGTTTTAGTTCTAAAAGAAAGGACTTAGTTTTCTTTTAATTGAAGTATAGTTGATTTACAATATTGTGTTAGTTTCAGGTGTACAGCATAGTGATTCAGTTTTTTTGTAGATTATATTCCATTATAGGATATTACAGGATATTGAGTATAATTCCCTGTGCTGTATAGTAAATCCTTGTTGCTGATCTTTTTTATGTATAGTAGTTTGTATCTGTTAATCCCATACCCCTAATTTGTCTTTCTCTGTCTGACTTATTTTCACTAAGCATAATATTCTTTAGGTCCATCCACATCACTGCAAATGGCAGAATTTCATTCTTTTTTATGGCTGAGTAATATTCCATTATATATATATATATATATATATATATATATATATATATACACACACACACGTATATGTATATGTATTACATCTTTTTAAGCCAGTCCTCTGTTGATGGGCACGTGAGTTTCTTCCATGTCTTGCCTATTGTAAATAGTGCTGCTATGAACTGACCATTGTGTTTGTGGGCTAGAAAAGCATTATGAATGTAGAAGGTGCTTTCGTTAAATGGAAAGACCATACAAATTCAGATAACTACATTCAACACGAGTGATAAAAAACATTAATGATCAATCCGTCTAGTTGTGGAAGTCCTTTGTATAGAGTTAAAAGCTTTATTCGAGTTCTGCTTCTTTGTATTTTGGGGTAAACATACATTGAATGTCTATTCTGTTACATGCAAGATGCTGGGGACTGGGTACACCAACATTAATGAGACAGATTTCTTATCTTCAAGAAGCTCAGAATCACATTTGAATGTGGGTGTGCATGTATGCTTGTGTATGTGGGGGTGGGGAGGATGGCACATGTAAGTAAAATAAATTGTCTTTAAGTGTGATTGTTGCTAAAACAGAGAATAAAGGTGTTGTGGATATAGAAAAAAGATAGAAGGAAATGAATGTCACGTAAGGAATGGAAGATTAATCCTCAAAGAGGTGGAATTTATTATTTTTATTATTACACATGTAATCAATAAGTCATCTGTCCCTGAAATGTATCTCTGTTTTCACCCTCTTTTGACTTGGAGACAGGTATCAACAGTTCTTTGCAATCTTCTTAAATAGTAGAATTTTCTACTATCAAAACACAAGGCAGCAGTACAAATTTTATTGAATATTTTGTAAGGGATGAGGGTAACTGACATTGCACAGTTCCATGTTATTTCTCTCCAAATTATTTCACTTCAGAACATCCCTTGAGACCTTCCTCTTTTTCAGTCTCTCCAATCCAAAGTCAGTTAGGGGTTCGTCTCTGCTGTTCCTCCAGAGCTAGCTCTTCTGCTCTGGTTTCTCTTACACTGCAATCTACAGCACCGTCTCCCTGGCCTGCAACTGGTCTTTCTTCTGAAGAGCAACTTAGTTTCACCCGGCACTGCAAATCTGTTTACCTATATCCATAGTACAGTAGGGTCTTTTAAGTGTAGAACAGGCCACTCTTTCACATTGTATCGAGATGGCAAATTAAAAAAAAATTGTGGCTACATCCAGAACTGTTCAGGACATCACCTGCTTTAGCGATGTGAGTGAAGTAAGATGCCGTAGCGTAGTGTTGGGGAGGTAGGGTTGGGTGATAAGGTGGCTCATGATTATGTTACTTATGATTGCCTTTAATTGTATACAACAGTGACTCAGAGTGAATCAGAGTGACCGAGAGCTCCAAAGGGGCCCTTGAAATTCTGTATCTTCCCTACTCCTGAATGCTGTACAATATTTAGGTTCATCTTTTCAAGTTTCCTAGAGAAATTAAATATTGTGCATAACTTGGAAGTAAAGGAAGGGCATGAAGAGAGAGGAGAGAGGAAGAGGTACTAGGTTGGAAAAAATGACAGAAGTAGTGCTGGGACATTGGGGTGGTGGTGGAGTTGTGGGCGGAATCAGGAGCTCTTCATCCCACGTCAAGCTTCTAGCTAAAGTTAACATAGCCAAACATTCGCTCAGCTCATTTCTAGATTGGAAGGGTAGGATGAGAATGCCTTTCTAGCTGCTGTGTGTGTGTGTGTGTGTGTGTGTGTGTGTGTGTCTTTAAAAATGGCTAATTGAACTGGAGTCAAGGAAGGAGAAGGAAGGGTGGAGAGAGCAGGTTATAATGCGGGTGACAGATACTAAATAGTTCTCTAGGAGTGGCGAGTAGAGGAGGGAAAGAGAGCGTGGGTGTGTCTTTATTAGAGCTCCAACGTTGTTTCACTTTATGTTGCAAGTACTAGCAAACCTAACTCAAGCTTTTTTCAACGATAGGATTTTCATTAGAACATCATTAAGAGAGTAGGCTTTGGAGTAAGACTGCTTGGGTTTGAATTCTGGCTTTAACCTTCTGATCTTCAGTAAGGTACTTAATCCTGGTGTCTCAGTTTCGTCATTTGAATTAAATAAGTTCATTAAATTAAATTAATAACTGTAAAGCACATAGAAAAGTAGCTTCTGGCAAGCTTTCAACAAGTCTTAACTACTCTTTGTTATTATCATGTTAGTAAAACCAACATCCCAAATCTATAAAGTCAGTTTGCAGAAGCTCACCAGGTAAAGGGAAATAATAAGATTCTTTACTTTGCTGTACTTTCATACACTGAGTATTTTAAATCATTATATTCACAGTGTTAACTGTGCCATTCTCTCCACAAAATTGTGTGTGTACATATGAATCACGGGGCTCTAATTTGAAACTCTGAACAAGCTGCATATGTGGTCACTTTAATTGTACAGCAAACCTACAGAATATTTAAGTGTAAATTATGATGATGATTTTTAAAAATTTATGTATTCTTGGCTGCGTTGGGTCTTCGTGGCTGCACGCGGGCTTTCTCTAGTTGTGGCCAGCGGTGGCTACTCTTTGTTTCAGTGTGTGGGCTTATTGCGGTGGCTTCTCTTGTTGCGGAGCACAGGCTCTAGGCACACGGGCTAAGTAATTGTGGCTCGTGGGCTCTAGAGTGCAGGCTCAGTAGTTGTGGCGCATGGGCTTAGTTGCTCTGTGGCATGTGGGATCTTCCCAGACCAGACCAGGGCTCGAACCCGTGTTCCCTGTATCGGCAGGTGGATTCTTAACCACTGCACCACCAGGGAAGTCCCTATGATGATGATTAAACACAGATAAGCTGCACTTATCAAAACCTGCACCCAAATTGACTCTACGGGGTGAATAATTAGGTAGCAGTGTAAAAGAATGCTCGTGAGGACCCGGCTGCTAATTAGATCCGTGCTGTTTCAATGTTCTCCCAGCTGGAATGGCCAAAAAAGCAGTCAGACATTAGCCTGTGGCTTTTGGGGGTAATTTACAGTCTGTGGGCACAGGGG
The DNA here is from genome assembly GCF_003676395.1 of Aethalodelphis obliquidens. NCBI lineage: Eukaryota > Metazoa > Chordata > Mammalia > Artiodactyla > Delphinidae > Aethalodelphis > Aethalodelphis obliquidens. Next base: position 13,517,617 of record NW_020837952.1, read on the forward strand.
TGGCGTGAACACTATGACACTCCTCAGGCGGCTGGTTAGCATACTGTAGTTTTAATCCCTTAAACCAATAAATGAAGGGGAGAAAAAGAAGCCCAGACTGTAACTGGAGGAAAGGAGAGAAAGAGAGGGAAGACAGAAGGAAGAATAATTTTCATGAAATGTCTTCTTTGGGCCACTTTCTAGGAACATTCAAATATTATCCTCACACCAACCCTGTGGGAAAGATATTCCTATCCCCACTGGTCACAGACATCATTGGCTGTCCATGTAAAAACTATTTCTCTCCTTTTTTTTTTTTCTTGCTGGTTGAGGTTCACTGTTTTTGAGCGTTTACCTCTTTCATATAACTTAGGTCCTTCTCATGTTCCCATCCCTCAGTAACAAGGGTAATCCTGGTGGGTCATTGCTTTCCCATTATCCTCGACAGGAATTGTGTAGCCCTGAACAAGAGATAAAATTCTAGTCAATGAAAGGTGAGGACCAGGATGCTGGGAAGATTCTGAGCAAGATTTCTTTATTGTCTAAATGAGACCCTGGAAGGAGGTAGGCCTTCTTATGCTGCTGTGCATAGTTGCATCTGCACAGGTTGCATGAACGAGTGGGGGTCGTCTTGGGGTCATAAGCGGAGCCAGCCTGAGGACAAAACAGACACACTGAAGTGCCTCCTGTCTTTGGACTTCAGTGCATGATTATAAACAGTCTCTTTGTCTAATCCTCTTTGGGGTGGGGTTCTGTTACTTGTAGACAAAAACATCTAACTGATATACCATTTTCCATATTATGAGAAAACTGAGGTACAGAAAGGTAAAGAGACCTCCCTACACTTGCATGCATGATAAGGAGTAGAGAGAGCAGGTTATGCCTTCTGGTATGGAGATAAGATGCGTCTCTTTTAAACAGCACTGCCTCCCACCCCCAACACACACTCACACCCCAATCTGACCATTTCTGTCTTTGAACTGGCAATTCAGTTCATTTGCACTTAACTGTAGTTACTGATACATTGGATCTGTTGCTCTTGTTTAGATGATTATTTCAATTTGTTCCACTTTTTCCATATTTCTTTGGAATACGTTTTACTTAGAAAAACAGACATCTCTGTCTTCCCCCCAACAAGATGAGAAGTCTGCATACGCTTATGCTCTTAAAACTCTCCCCCTACCTTTCTCTACGCTGATCTCATCATTTTGATGTTATCTAGAAATTTAATTAGGGGTTATTATGTGTATATATATTTCTTTTTCTCTTCTGCAAATTTAACTATTTTTAAATAACAGAAACTCTAACAAGATACTTATTCATCTATCTACCTTACTGTAAATTTGTCTTATAGTTAAAATTCATAATATTTACTTATTCTAAAGTTAATCAGCGGCCTGATGAGTGGCCTTATGTTGGTCTCCAGTATGTTAAAAGTTGTGTGTAGTGGTTGTTTCATTGCAAATTAAAAATTCCTTCTAAAATTTGTGAATTTGAGTCAAGCATTTGTGTACCTTTTGAAGTCCTCGGGGAACTATACTCAATTTCTTGTAATAACCTATAATGGCAAAGAATATATATACCATTTTTTAAAAATATTGAAAGAAAAGATCCTAGCACATCCTGTTAGTTAGACATGTGGGCAAGATAAAAATACATTCAGCCATTCAGTGTCTCAGAAGAATGGTCACATTAAGACTCACATTGAGGAAGTGTTTAGGATAAAGTACTTTAAAAAGAAGGAAAATCCAAGAGATGCTGCATGAGATATATGAAATAAAGGTATTTAAATATCTTAGTGAAGAAAAAAAATGTATTCTACTGAGGAATGTAGTTCCCTGTGCTATACAGTAGGTCCTTGTTATTTACCTATTTTATATATAGTAGTGTGTGTATATTAATCCCATACTCCTAATTTATCCCTTCTCCCCACCTTTCCTCTTTGGTAACCATAAGTTTGTTTTCTATGTCTGTGAGTCTGTTTCTGTTTTGTAAATAAGTTCATTTGTATCATGTTTTTTAGATTCCACATATAAGTGATATCATATAATGTTTGTCTTTCTTTGCCTGACTTCACTTAATATGATAATCTCTAGGTCCATCCATATTGCTGCAAATGACATTGTTTCATTCTTTTTTTATGGATGACTAATATTCCACTGTGTATGTACAACATCTCTTTATTCATCTGTCGATGGACATTCAGGTTGCTTCCATGTCTTGACTATTGTAAACAGTGCTGCACTGAACATTGGGGTGCATGTATCTTTTTGAATTAGAGTTTTCATCTTTTCCGGATATATGCCCAGGAGTGAGAATGCTGGATCATATGGTAACTCTATTTTTAGTTTTTGAGTAACCTCCATACTGTTCTCCATAGTGGCTGCACCACTTTACATTCCCACCAACCAATAGTGTAGGAGGGTTCCCTTTTTTTCCACACTCTCTCCAGCATTTATTATTTGTAAACTTTTTAATGATGTCCATTCTGACTGGTGTGAGGTGATACCTCATTGTAGTTTTGATTTGCATTTCTCTAATAATTAGCGATATTGAACATATTTTCATATGCCTGTTGGCCATCTGTATGTCTTCTTTGGAGAAATTTCTATTTAAGTCTTCTGCCCATTTTTTGATTGGGTTGCTTGTTGTTGTTGTTTTGATATTAAGCTGTATGAGCTGTTTGTATATTTTGGAAACTAATCCCTTGTCAGTTGCATCGCTTGCAAATGTTTCTCCCAGACCATAGGTTGTCTTTTCCTTCGTTGTGCAAAAGCTTTTAGGTTTAATTAGGTCCCATTTGTTTATTTTTATTTCCATTACTCTAGAAGGATGGATCAAAAAATATATTGCTGCGATTTATGTCAAAGAGTGTTCTGCCTATGTTTTCCTCTAGGAGTTTTATAGTATCTGGTCTTACGTTTAGGTCTTCAATGCATTTTAAGTTTATTTTTGTATGTGGTGTTAGAGAATGTTCTAATTTCATTCTTTTACATGTAGCTGTCCAGTTTTCCCAGTACAACTTATTGAAGAGAATGTCTTTTCTTCATTGTATATTCTTGCTTCCTTTGTTTTAGATTAATTGACCATAAATGCATGGATTTATTTCTGGACTTTCTATCCTGTTCCATTGATCTATGTGTCTGCTTTTGTGCCAGAATCACACTGTTTTTATGGCTTTAGCTTTGTAGTATAGTCTGAAGCCAGGAAGCATGATTCCTCCAGCTCCATTCTTCTTTCTCAAGATTGTTTTGACTATTTGGGGTCTTTTGTGTTTGCATGCAAATTAAAAAATTTTTTGTTCTAGTTCTGTGAAGAATGCCGTTGGTAATTTGATAGGGTTTGCATTGAATCTGTAGATTGCCTTGGGTAGTACGGTCATTTTAACAATGTTTATTCTTCCAATCCAAGAACATGGTATATCTTTCCATCTGTTTAATTCGTCTTCAGTTTCTTTCATCAGCGTCTTATAGTTTTCAGAGTATAGGGTCTTACAGTTTTCAAAACTCCTTAGGTAGGTTTCTTCCTAGGTATTTTATTCTTTTTGATGTCATGGTAAATGGGATTGTTTCTTTAATTTCTCTTTCTGATATTTCATTGTTAGTGTAGCGAAATGCAGCAGATTTCTGTATATTAGTTTTGTATCCAGCAATTTTACCAACTTCATTGATGAACTCTAGTAGTTTTCTGGTAGCATCTTTAGGATTTTCTATGCATAGCATCATATCCCCTGCAGAGTGACAGTTTTACTTCTTCTCCAATTTGGATTCCTTTTATTTCTTTTTGTTCTCTGATTGCCGTGGCTAGGACTTCCAAAACTATGTTGAATAAAAGTGGTGAGAGTGGACGTCCTTGTCTTGTTCCTGATCTTAGAAGAAATGCTTTCAGCTTTTCTCCATTGAGTATGATGTTAGCTGTAGGTTTGTCATATATGGCCTTTATTATGTTGAGGTATGTTCCCGCAGTGCCCACTTGCTAGAGAGCTTTTATCGTAAATGGGTGTTGAATTTTGTCACAAGCTTTTTCTGAATCTATTGAGATGATCCTATGGTTTTTCTTCATTTTGTTGACGCAGTGTGTCACACTGATTGATTTGCAGATATTGAAAAATCCTTGCATCCCTGGGATAAATCCCACTTGATCATGGTATATGATCCTTTCAATGTATTGTTGGAGTTGGTTTGCTAGTATTTTGTTGCAGATTTTTGCATCTATGTTCATCAGTGATATTGGCCTGTAATTTTTTTGTTTGTGTGACATCTTTGTCTGGTTTTGGTATCACGATGATGGCCTCATAGAATGAGTGCAGAAGTGTTCCTTCCTCTGCAATTAGAGATGGTTTTTTAAAATAAACCAACCTGTTTCATCTGTGCTATAGGCTATGGAGGGAAGGGTCACATGTCTACACGTGAGCCAGAGTATTTATTAAGTGGACAGGAACATGGCCTGACTCCTCACTGGCCACCATGGTGTGAGACCTCACCAAAGGGAAAGTGTATCTGGAAGAAGAGTGAACAGCAGAGGCCATCTGGTTTTGTGCCACACCCCCACAGAGAGATTCTCTTGCAGAGGTAAACTTAAAAGATTTGGGCTTTTGTAAAGGGAAGGACAATTTTCACTCTATACCTCTACTCTCACAGTGGCTTAGCAGGGCAGGTTTTCCTAACAGGGTTCTGTAGCTGTCACTCATCACTCACTATTAAGCCTCCAGCAGGGCAGATACACGAAACGATTGCAATTCTTTTTCCTACAGTGCCTGTCTGCCTTCAGACTCCTTCTCAGAGCAGAGCTCCAGGCAGCAGCCAACACTAATTGTGGAGGGCTGACACACTAGATAAAACTTATTCGCTGCTCCACCTCTGTGCTTTTCCTAACTTCCCTCCAAAAAGAAATACACTAGTGCCCTGCCCATTCTATGAGGTGCTGCTTTTGCTAAGATGCAAGGCTTGTTAATGGGTTGATGTGTTTTCTTCCCAGGTAATGTATTTCTCTTTAAAGTGTAGAGAGTGTTTTAATGTGGAGGAATGATCTAACGGCTGGAAGTTTCAGGAAGTCAAGTGAACAGGAAGGCAGCATAATGTGACAAAAAGAGCACGGATTGTGGCTTAATAGGCACTCGGTCAATGTTAGTTCCAGTTCTGTTTTTGTGTTGCGTGCCTCCCGACTATCTAGTACTGTAACAAAGACCTGATCTTGGGTGGCCTCGGCCTGCAGGGGCTTAAAGCAGGATTTTGGTTCCTGGCCAGAGAGTGAGGTCGGGCAGCAACAGTGAGAGTACTGAATCCTAGCCACCAGACCACCAGGAACCAGTGGCCAGTGACAAGGCCCTGGCCCATCAGCTGTGTAGAAATGAATTTCCACATAGAGACAGAAACCAGTGAAGCAAGTAAAGTATTTATTAGGAGGAAAACAGTACAGTAGGTGTGGATAGACACACGGGTGGGCTCAGAGAGAGAGTTGCGCCCTCGTGGTGGTTTGAATCGCTTTTTTGGGACATTTCTTCTGGGTTTCCTTTGACCAATCATCCTGCTTTGCCTGGTTCTGAGTCCGTATTTGGTTTATCTCAGCATCCTCCCCTATGTGCTCATGCATCTATTAGCCAAAATGGATTCTAGTGAAAAGGCCTATGGGTAGTTGACATCACTTACTGTGGGGTGGCACCCCCTCCCTTTTTGACCTCCAAGGAGCCTTTCTGTGCATGTGTAGTTGGGAAGGGCTCCTTGACTTCGAGAATGAGGAATATGTGGTCTTTTATCTCTTATCTGGGCAGGGCCCAGCCTCCTCTATCATCCTGCTTTTATGGAGTTTCTGCTGTTACGGAGTTTCTGTCCACAGGGGAGAAACTGTTCAGCCTGGGGCCCATCTATCTCCTGCTTCATACCCACAAAAATTTAAGATATGGACCTTTCCTTTGAGAAAGTTTTATTTATATTGATGAGATGATACAGGGCAATCTTTTCTTTTTCTTCAGAGACTATTGTATTACAGGCAGCAGTGTGGGCAATACAGTTGACTTAAAATTTGGAAAGAAGAGAGCAGCCAGTTTTCTGCTGTGTTGTCTACACAATCTCAAACCAGCAGCTGAGTTTTTTTCACTGAACTCTTTTGGGTATAAGAAGGCAGACTAAATATTTTACTTTCTGCCCAGCAACTTGAGGATGGAAAACACATCGTTTGATTAATTAAAAGCAAAATGTTGGAACTACTTACCTTTCCATTCTTTAATTAACAAAGCCCACAGGCCACATGAGGAAGTAATAACACTCATTATGTTGTGATGAAGGACTGTGATGATGAGCTAAGTCAGACAGGACTCCAGGCACGATTCCCTTCAAGGCTTCCCCAAGATGTTGTCCCGAATGTAGACAGATCCTTACTTGTTGAAGAATTCGATCTCACCAGTCCTGGCACGTGCTTTTTCAGAGAGTGCATTTCCTTTTGCAAGGGAAAGAAGAGCCCTTGAAACCAAGGGTTATATTTTATTTAAGCCTAGGCATCCTTCCTGGAATTTCCTTTATTGAAAGAACACCTCCTTTGATTTGTATCTGTTTGTGTTAGTCTTTGGCACACAAAAAAGATTGATCCCTTCCAGGCAGAACTGTCCCATCTGAATGATCAAAAACTACGTCAACTGACTTACAAACCAACAAATTATTTTCTTATTGTCCCTTAAATCTCCCAGGAAGCACTGGGAGATTTTTGAAGATAGTCTCCATTCCCCAGGCTTTGTTCACCATCCTTCATGCCTGTGGGTGGTCTCGAGGAATTTGAGGAAATGACAGACACTCATTCTACCTGCAGGTGGAAACCACCCCCAATCCCCTTCCTCCAGAGTCCTTGGCTCCGGTGCTCAGTGTGAGAGCTTCCCGTGCTGTGTCCCTGAGGCATTGCTGAAATTTTTAGTCAAGTGGCTTCTCACCCCCAGGGAAAGTGAGCTTTAAAATAATATTCGCTGCTCACTCAACTACGGCAGTATCAGTTAAGACGCTTTGTCCACATAAATGTAAAAGAGGAATGAAATAGCAGACTCACTTTCTTTTCTTAAGTCCACTCTCTGATGGGAATAAGAAATAACTCTTGGGAGATTGGGATTGACATATATACACTAATATGTATAAAATGGATAACTAATAAGAACCTGCTGTATTAAAAAATAAAATTAAAAAAAAGAACTCAATAGCATTGTGTGTCAAGATTTTTGCCCTCGTTTCCATTTTTTTTTTTGAGGTTAAATTCAACATCTCTATTATCTTTAAGAATCAGAGATGGTGATAGCTTTTCAATTGGATTTTTTTCCCAGAAAGGAAATAAAGGCCTGTAAAAAAAGACTCTTTTTAAATGATCTCATGGGAAGCCCCAAATTGAGCAGCAATTGGATTTTCTAGAAGTCTAACAAATATGCTTTTTAAGTGACCCTCTGATGGAATACCTGTAAAAAAATCCTTGCTTCTTCCCATGAAGATTCATTCACCAAGTTTGATTGTATAATAGAAGTCACCATTTTAAGTTAAATGAATTCTAAACTGTTACTTTTTTCTTGTTTTTATTTTAATGGCATGATGGAGTCTTTGCTGGAATTTTAGAAAACTTTTGTGGCTGACTTTGCATGCCATATTTCAGCAAGTTGTAAATTTTATGGCTCTGGAAATACAGTGTTAGCAGTGGAAATACTGACCCCTCCCTGATTATAGTGGCACAAATAGCAATGCTATAATCTCTGTCATTGAAAAAATTGCATAATGCTAGAACCTTGAACATGACCTGAATCGTAGACTATTTTAAATCTAGCTGAGGGAAAGCATCCCCAGTTCCATGGAGTCCGTGCCTGTCTTCACCAAGCTGGGTTAGCTGCAGGTACAGAAGCCCTCCAAATGTACTTTCTCCTTCTTTTATATCCTGACATAATCTGGTAGGATGTGAGGAGCCCCACCTCCAGTAATAGGCAGGTGGAATCTGAAACTTGAAGTCCCTTATTAAATCTGGTATCTGTTGTGATTCATGTGAACCTGGGCTGACACCACCCTGGTACAAACTACCACTAACTCTTGCCTGGTTATTGACCTTACCTCTTATCTGGTCTTCCCAGATCCCCTCTGACACACCTGTCATCCATTCTCACACAGCCTCCAATTTGGCAATCAGATTATGTCTTTCAGTTGTGTTAGTTTGCATCCTCTGAGAAGCATATGGCAAAACAGGATTAGATGTGCCTGTTTACTTGTTGGGGGAAAAGGAGAGAGAGCTGAACAAGATGGAGAGAATCTTCAGACAGAGATGCAGGCCTGATCCCTCTGAAGGAGGCTGGTGGGAAGAGTGTCAGACTGCAGTGCGGGTCTAAGAAAGTTTCTCGCTGCCTGATGAGCAGTAGGTGAGTCAAAATTGCCATGTGTCATGTCTTGTGAGAATGAGTCTGCATTATTATCCCTGTGTCAACAAAAAAATAATCAGTTGATCTAAGAAAGAAATGGAAAATTTTATTCAAGCCAAGTTGAGCATTATAACACGGGAACAGCATCTCAGAAAGCTCTGAGAACTGTTCTGCCCGTTAGAAGTCAAGGCACAGTTATATAAGTTTTTTGAGACAGAGGGCTGTACAGTAAATGACACATTATTGTACGTATTATTGACAGTTTACAGAATCCAGATCTAAGAGTCATTGTGGCCCCTTACAAGATCAAGAAGGAATGTTATCTTTTTTTTTTTTTTGCGGTACGCGGGCCTCTCACTGTTGTGGCCTCTCCCGTTATGGAGCACAGCCTCCGGACGCGCAGGCCCAGTGGCCATGGCTCACGGGCCCAGCCGCTCCGCGGCATGTGGTATCTTCCCGGACCGGAGCACGAACCCGTGTCCCCCGCATCAGCAGGTGGACTCCCAACCACTGTGCCACCAGGGAAGCCCAGAGATCTGAACACTTTTTGAGTTGATGAGGACTTATCAGTTAAGGTTTTTGGTCATAAGTAATAGAATCCAATTGTTGTTAACCTAAAAGAAGGAAAAAAAGACTGAAAGGACATGGGGTGATTCACACCACACCATCAGATGGCTTCCTGCCATCAAACAACCGTTGGATTTCACACTAGAGGGGAGAAACCATTAAACTCTGTATTCTCCAGTGTAATGGCAGTGTTTTGAGTCCATAACAATGAAATCATTGCCTTGGGTCATCTGTTAATTCCCTATGTGGCTAAACATTAAGCCTGGACAGTCATCAATTACAAAAGAGAAGGGGCTAGAGTAAGACATAAATAAATAGAAAAGGAGCATCTGAACCGGCATGAGGCAAAGCTCTCCAGAGCCCAGGATGCTGGCTTCTATGTAGTAGCCAACTGTGGTCTGTAAAATCCAGTAATCAATTGTATGAGACTTGGAGGAAATGCCAGGTCAGGGATTCATCAATGCCATGTGTATATTGCCACGCAACAGTCAACAGTTTGGGAACTGTGTGAGGCTGTTTTCTGGCTGATTTATGGATTTAAAAATGTTTTTTGTCCAAGCTGCAGTATCCAAGGGGGAAAAGGCCATCTTTTAGACTTCCCCTTGTGATGAAGGACTCAGAGAGGCTGTGAAGTCGGTGGATTTGGTAGATGGGACTTTTACCCTTTATGCCTTTCCAACAGTTACACTCAAGATAAAGCACTCCACAATCTGAGCAATAGAACCAGGGAGACACAAACACTTTCTGGCAGGAACAACTTCTAGGCTTTTTCAAAGTTGCCAAAGATCATGGGAAGAAGGGAACATGAGAGAATAGTGGAAACATCCAAGAATGTGTTGAAAGAGTCACAAAATTCAGCATGAAAGGAAATAAATATTAGAGATGACAATTAACTAAGGAGAAAATGAATTCCAGAATCCCTGTGCTACTCATTGAATTGAAACTGGTTTGCTGTCTTGAAGTTAATGAATAGAGGGTAATCTAGAAAGTCAGGCCATATTATGATTTTAGATCTAGTGCTGATAGAAATTATTATATAGAATTTGAGTTTGAATTTTCTTATATCCTCTTTCTCTCGATTAAGTTAGTTGCTGCAGCTGTGATAAGGAACAGGGAACAAAAGTAAATATAAAACTGTGGCTTCTTTGGAAGCTGTTTTGTTTATTGCAACATGTGTGATGGAAGGCACATTAGAGATTTTCTAGCATACTATTCCTATGACTGAGGTCCAGAGAGAATAAATGACATACAGTTAAAGATGAATGAAACAGGACTTTTGCATAGGATGTAGGAAGCTGGAAAGAGCATCATTCTCACTCTAACAACCACAAAAAAATGCCAGTATGCAAATTCACAATTTTCTTGAGCCCATCAGAGCTCTCAGGGCAATCAACCGACATGAAGTCTAAAGAAAAACAGGTGCTTCCAAGGAGCAATGAGACTCAACTACTTGTTTACAGGGGCAGACCCACTGATAAGTAGAATTTGACTACAATTTTTAACAAATCGCTAACGGCTGAATGTGGACTAGGTTGGAGAATATATAACCCCAGGAGGCTGTAGACACAAGGGGACTTCACAGCACTTTGGAACTTTTCTCCATGGACCTCATCAAGTGCTCACAAAAAGACTGGGGGCAGGATGAGAATCCCGAGAAAGCCTCCATCACAGAGCAGACCTGGGGGAGGGGAACAGCTGCCACTGTGGGAAAGACACAAATCCTTCTTCTCCCCATCTCTCATGTGGGACAAATGCTTAAATCACTAGTGCATTGTTGCTTTTAGGACACCGGAGAAACCCAGTGTAACTGTGGAAAGGAAACTGCAAAAAACTCTGTCCTGGGAGTGGGGCAGGAATATGAGCTGGTCCCAGACCCACAACTGAGGGTGGGGTAGGATCACTGAGATGGCCCAACTCTGGGGATCCAGGGAACATGGTGCTTGACTAAGATTGCAGATGAGCAAAACAACTGAGGTATTCTCCGCAGACTGCCGCTTGCTGTCTGCTCCCAAAACCAGGCTAAAAAAAACAATTGGACAATTAAATAAAATTGTACTTGTACAATTAACAAGTAACAGCACTGAGGGTTAGTGAAATGGAAGACCTAAAGCTGTGTGGAACAGACATTCAGGAGAAAACCTCCTACAATCCAGTACCCACCCTAAGCACCAGGTAATATTAGAATAATTTAAAGCTGTTGGTGCACTCAAGGTAACTATAACAACAAATCACAAACTCAGCTCAAATCCTGACTAGATTGATTTAGCTCCTCCACACTAAAGACCTTGCAGAAGGAAATGCATGCCCATATGTAGACACACAAACTAGTAGCCTTAGTGTCTACTGACCTACACAAGAAGTTTGGCTTTCAACAAACAGTTACAAGGCAGACAAAGAAGCAAGAAAACAGACACAGAGTCGGGGCAAAGCATTTAACAGAACCAGACTCACATGTGACACAGATGTTGAGACCATCAGACAGGGGCTCTAAATAGCTATGATTAACATGTTAAGGGCTCTGATGGAAAAGGTGGACAACATGCATGAAAAGGTGGCTACATTCAGCATAGAGATGGAAACAAAAGGAAAAGAATCAGTGGATAAATGGAAAACAGGAACAGAGGTGAAGAATTCCTTTGACAGGCTCATCCATAAACTCAAAACAGCTGAGGAAAAATAAGTGCACTTGAAGATAGACCGATAGAAATTACTCCAATTGAAACACAGAGAAAAACAAGTGAATAAACAGAACAGAATGTTCAAGAGCCATGGGACTATTTCAAATGGTCTTAGATTAACAATGATCTGAACACTGACTTTCAGTAGCATTTGACACAGTGGCTATTTCTTTTCCATGATGAACTTTCTTCGCTTGGTTTCAAGGGCCCAACACTCTCTTCATCTCCTTTGTTCTTCACTGGCTGCTGCTTTTCAGTTTTCTTTGCAGGTCCCTCCTTTTCTTCTAACCCATAATGTTGGAGTGACAAAGGGCTCAACCCTTGGTCTCTTCTCCCTTCTACAGTCATTCCATTGCTGATCTCGTCTAGTCTCATGGCTTTAAATACCACTTATGTTCTGGTGACTCTCGCATTTATATCTCCAACCCAGACCTCCTTCCTGAACTCCAGATTTATATATTCAACAGCTTATTGGCATATCTTCCTGAATGTCTAGTAAGCATCTCAAACCTTATATGCCTTGACTTAAACTCTTATATATCTCCCCACAAGACTATTCCTCTTGTAGCCTTCCAGTGTCAGTTGTAGCAGTTCCATTCTTCCAATGTCAGGCCAAAAGCCATGGCATCATCCTTGATGTCACTCTTTCTCTCACATTCCACATCCTAATCATCAGGAAATCCCATTGACTGCCTTAGAAATATATCCTGAATGTGACTCTTTTCCTCTCCTCTACTGCTACCACTCTGGACCTAGTCACCACCACTTTCTATCTGAATTATTGAAGTTTCCTCCTAACCAGTCTCCTTGTTTCTAGTCTTATCCTCATTCCACTTTAGCCTGTTTCAAACAGCTGCCAAAGTGGACATTTAAAACATAAATTATGCCACTCATCTATTCAAAACCATCCAGTGGCTCCCAATATTCAGAGTAGAAGCCTGGTATAGGCTGAATTATGTCTCCAAAATTCATATGTTGAAGTCCTAACCCCCAGCACCACAAAGTGTGTCTGTATTTGGAGATAAAGTCTTTAAAGAGGTAATTAAAGTAAAATGAGATGCTATGGGTGGGCCCTAATCCAATATGACTAGTGCCCTTGTAAGAAGAGGAGATGAGGACACAGATAACACGAAGACTGAAGGATGACTATGTGAACACACAGCAATAAGACAGCATCTGCAAGCCAAGGAGAGAGGCCTCAGAAGAAACCAACCGTACCAACACCTTGATGTCAGACTTCCAGCCTCCAGAACTGTGAGACAATAAATTTCTGTTGTTTAAGCCACCTAGTGTGTGGTACTTTGTTATCACAACCCCAACAAACTAATACAAAGCCCAAATCCTTTCAATGGCCTGTGAGGACCTACATGATTTGGGTCCCAATCCTGTATCTCACCTCATTTCCTCCTCCTCTCCCCCTCTCTCATGCTACTCCAGCCACACTGGTTTTGAGCAAGCCAGGCAAACTCTTGCTTTAGGACCTTTGCCCAAAACTGTTCCTATTGCCTGGACTACTCTTCCTCCAAATATAAGTGGCTAATACACTTTCCTTTCTCTAGTCTTTGCTCAAATGTGACTTTCTTAATGAAACCTACCCTGAAAACTCTATTTAAAACTTCAGTCTTTCCTCTCTCCCTTCCCCAGTACTCACAACCCACTTTTTCTGTTCTGTAACCTTCTAACATGATATAATTTACTTGTTTGTTATTGTGCCAGAAATGTCCTTTGCTCCTTCAGATCCACTCTTTACCCTTTTCCACCCTGCTCTGTGCCCTGAGAAGGTGACATCTGTGGGTGGTATCAACAATCTTCCGTGCTCTCTGGCTTCTAGTTGAGTTCAGCCACGGGAGGCTCAGTCAAAAGATTGGATGTGGGGAAAAGAGAGAGTTCAGGGTGTGTATGTCCCCAGATTCTTCTGTCAAAGGAGACTAGACTGGTCAGCACAGTGTCCCTTTGCTTTTGGAGAAGCAAGGAGTTGAGGGATTGGCAGACTTTCAGAGTCTTCAGTTGGTTGGCTTCATCTGTAGAATTTGTTACTCACAAGTCTGTTGTTGATTGGTTGACTCTTAGAGGCGTGTTTACTGAGTGAGTCTGTCCCTGTTCGGCTGACTTTCAGAATGAAGGACTGACAGTAGTTGGCTTGCAAAAGTATGTTCACTGAAGTGTGTTTTTGATGATCATTTGAACTGGTTTAAAAGTGGTTCTGATGACTACTTATTACCATGGATATAACTTTTCTAAGTGTGTGGCAAGTTCTGAATTCTCACCTCTCTGCCATGCTGTGCTTTGCTCTTTTCAGTCCTCTGGTAATGGCTTCCTCCTGTTGCTAGCCTTGGGGTCCTTTATCAGGAAAGAGTCATTGAACTATGTGCATTCACTCCTTTTGAGTGTGTAGTCTATTTTCTGGAGGGATCCTGATACACCGTTTGTTTGTCTTTCTTCCTCTGCTAGAAAGTATACTCCATGAGAGCAAGGATTTTTTTCCCTCAGTTTTGCTCATTGATGTATCCAAGTGCCTGGAACAGTGTCTGGCATATAATGGTGCTCAATAAATATTTGTTGTTTGCTTGATATACTGGTCCTAAAATTCTTATTGGATATAAATTTATATCTCTCAATCTGTACCTCTCTGTATCACTTTTAATATTTACTTCTCTTTTTGTTCTCTGTATAAATATCTCAGCGCTATTTCCCAATTTATGTTTCTCTCTTCATCTTGTCCAGCCCAGAATTTATGTCATCTAATGGATGTCTTATTTCAATGACTATATCTTTCATTTTATTTCTAATTGTTCTTTTTCTAATCCAACTGTTCTGATTTCATTTCTGGCTGTTTATGCTTCATAATTTTTTGTTCTTTTTATAGCTATTACGGCTTCTTTTGTCTCTCTGAGGACCATAAACACACTTATATTAAAGTTGTTTTTATATAGTTCAGTATTATTTTGCTTGGGTTGATTTTTTTTCTCTCTTGATTGTAGATTTTACGACTATTTTTCTTCGTTTTCCTCATATGTTTTGGAATTTTGTTATATAGGCTCATCTTGAATTGGAGTTTTCTTTTTATTCCTTGACTTTGCTCTCTTTCTCTGTCTGGGCTCACCTCACCCTGAGTAGACATTTTGTGGTTGACTCCATACAGTACTCTAGGGATCCTTAACCCAGAACCAGGTCTTGGTTTGGGCTCCAGACCTGTGGTGATATTAAAGAGAGAGTAAATCCTATCACCAAGCATGTGGACAAGTTGGTCCTGGGACTGGGGTTTATATCTGCATTCTCCTCCCATCATAGAGAAGTGGGCATAAGTAACACATAGCCTCAGGAAGTAGCTAGTTGAAGCATTTTCAGCCTTCTTAAGGGCAGGAAAACATACTTACTCACTGGGTTTGAACAGTGAATCTGGCTCAGGTCCCAGGCTGTCTACAGCTTCACAATATTTTCTGGTTTGTATTTCTGTTCTGTCTGTGGTTCACAAAATGATAAACTTCTGTTTGAGGTTAGACTGTCTCTATTTTCTCTTCTTATATTTTATCTATCATTGCTATGTGATTAAAGTAGGGATGGTACTTTAAAGCATAGATTTCTAACATATCTTGACTTGGAGTCAGATGGTCTCCCATAGCATAATTTTTTTAAACACCTTTATTGGAGTATAATTGCTTTACAATGGTGTTTGAGTTTCTGCTGTATTACAAAGTGAATCAGCTATACGTATACATATATCCCCATATCCCCTCCCTCTTGCGTCTCCCTCCTACCCTCCCTATCCCACCCCTCTAGGTCGTCACAAAGCACCGAGCTGATCTCCCTGTGCTATGCGGCTGCTTCCCACTAGCTATCTATTTTACATTTGGTAGTGTATTTGTGTCCATGCCACTCTCTCACTTCGTCCCAGCTTCCCCTTCCCCGCTTGTGTCCTCAAGTCCATTCTCTACATGTGACTTTTTCTTAAATTCAATCATCCTTTTCTCTATCTGGTAATGGGTTCCTATTATATCAACAATAAGTATGGAAACTGGCAGTTGCAGTTTACTTTTATTTCCCAACAGGATTAAACAAATCATCATTGGCTAAGATCTTGAATTGTCTGGGTACATTCTGCTTTGTTCTATAGATCAAAAACCCTGGATGAGAGTTCAGAGAAATCCAATATTGCTTAGAAGACAGTTCTGTGATACCCAGCTTGCTTAATTTCACCACTGCTGACTCAGTGTTTGTCTATTTTTATATTTTCTAGAAAGAACATATTTTGGACTGCTTATCAGGTTTATGAACTTCTTATGGGTTCACGTAAAAGACTGAGCTCTGACCAGCCTAGGTTAGAAAAAGAAGCCTAAGTTAGGCAAAAGGAAAAGGTAATTCAGTGGATGGAAAGAACTTCCCTGCATTTCCAGGTATTTAGTTTCCTTGGTATCTTTACTAGTGAAACTGACTGGAAAAAAGAAACTGATTTGACATGAAAGTTGTAGCTTACCAACTGGTATCCGGTCTCTTGGAAATCAACCAACCAGAAACTTTTAACTCAGTAAATTTAATAAAAGGCAGAACTGAAAGGGCCAAAATTGATGTTCTCCAAATGAGAAAATTGGAGCACTGCTCCCCACCCTGCCTTAGAAATAAAGTGCCTTTTGTTAGCGGTTTACAGATGCAGAGAATGGTCGCTATACCGATTCCACATTGTTTTTCATGTTCGAACCAAAATAAATTTCTAGAAAATTTGGATTTTTCCAGAAGAATTTCTAGGAAAGAGGGATAGGATACAGGTTACCTATAGGTAACCTACATAGGTTATATAGGTTATAAGAGGCTGTATTCAGTTGCTCAGTAGACAAACCTGAACATAACTTCCTGTTACTGTTGGACCATATGGTGACTTTAAGGCATCTTTAAAACCAAAACCCCCAAAGAAAACAACAGACACACACACACACACACACACACACACACACACACACACACACACA